>NW_006921631.1:2626460-2646040 GCF_000298275.1 Orycteropus afer afer | reverse complement strand
ATAAATTTATATATGACTGCTAACCCACCAGCCACTCCTCAGAAGGAAGATGGGGCAATCTACTTCTGTAGTGATACTGCCTTGGAAACCCAAGGAGGGGTTGCTATGAGTCAGGTCCAACTCGACGGCACATAACAACAACCACAACAACATGTACCAGGCCCAGTTCTGAATGTTTCACATGTTCATCTATATGATGACTTAATCCTCACAGCAATCCTATGAAATCAATCAATAGATAGAAAACTGATGTCAAGTCAACTCCAACTCATGTAACTCTTACATACAACAGAGTAAAACATTGCCCATTCTTGAGTCAGCCTCACAATCACCAGCATGTTTGAGCCCATCATTGCAGATGAATGCCAATTCATCTCACCAAGGGTTTCCTTCCCTCATTGGCCCTCTACTTCACCAAACATGATGTCTTCCTTTAGTGATTGATCCTTCCTGATGATATATCTAAGACAAGTGAGTCAGACAATATTCTCTTGTGATCTATAAAATTTTCACCAGGAAATTTTTGGAAATTGATCACCAGACCTGAGTCCTACTCTTACCCTGAAAGTTCCTCTAAAACTTATCCACTATGGGTAACCCTGCTGGTATTTGAAACCAGTGCCATAGCTACCAGCATGATAGCAACACACAAGCCACCACAGTACAACAAACTGAAAGGTGGGTGATGAACCCTAAGAAATACATAATCATATTGTCCCCATTTTACAGGTGAGGAAATTGAGAAACTGAAGATTTTATCTATCACATCCTATGGCTAAGAGATAGAAACCCAGGTGTTTAGCTTACTTTGTGTTGATCTAGCAGAAAATACCACAAATGGGTGGCTGGAACAAACAGGAGTTTATTTTCTTACAGTTTTGGAGGCTATAAGTCTGAGTTCAAAGTGCCAGGGTCTAGAGGCTGGCACTTTGAAAGCCCCTTGACCTTGAGCTTCAGCTCTGCCACTTGCTCCTGGCCCACTGAAGCTGGAGGCTTTCTGCACTCAGGCAGCTGCTGGATGCTATGGCTGAAAAACCCAAGGTCAACAAGTAAAAAGGCACAGTCCCGAGATTACCAAACCACATGGCAAGCCATTGATTCAAGTCCATTAAGAGTCCCACGATCAGCAGACAACATGGCAGGCTGGTGAACAACAACTCAGCTACATGCAGCATTTTCAGGAGTGTCAAAAGCTGGAGTCCTTCCTCAAAGCTTTTCCTTCTATACTAGAAGCAGACCACATCCCTAAGGCATCTATTCAGATGCTCTAGTAGATTCCACCATGGAGATGATTACCAATCTCACCATGGGGGATAACTACATCTAGCTGACCAGCTACACAAAACCAAGCCAAGTCAAGTTGACACAAAACCTTAACTACCACACTAGGCTATTGGTCCCCATAGCCCAAGCCCTTCACTGCTACCCCACACCATGATTTCCATTCTTGTTATACCCCATACTAAGCCACCCAGTTCTACCTTTGCCTCCAGGCCTCCTCCTGCTCTTTTCTTCCAAAAAGCTCTGTGACTATCCCAGATCTCCACCAAGAGAGCTCTACCCTGTGGATTCTGAGACATAAGTGTTGTACCATGAGAGCAGGAAGGAGACCCCAAGGTAGTAAGTGGTAGAGGACATAATGAAAACAAACTCTGGGATGTCAGCATGTGGGAGGGTGGTAAAGAAAGTGAACAAAGAGAAATAAGCAAAGCAGACAGAATTATACCCACTTCACACTTTTCTGAAGTTCCTGATTCTAAAGCAAATTCTCTCTAAGGCTATAGATCAAAACTGATTATTTTGAGTTTACACTTGGAGAGCACCCACTACTGGTGAGAGGGATAGGAGAAATAATGGTTGGAAGAAGGTGTGGCAGCAAAGGATTTTGTCTATTGTTTATTTTTTAACCAATGCATGATATTCGAAACTCACTCACTCATGTAACTAACCTGCATCTCCCAGAATATTTTCTACATCCCTATCACTGATGCTGGGACTGCAAATCAGGTAACTGAGTGCTGGGAACTGAAGGCCTTCCTTCAGGCTCCTGTGTTGCTGGACAGGCCATGGACATAACCATTTACCTCACATAGAAGCACCAGGTCAGTGAGAGGCAGACATAGGCTTACAGCCTGATTTTAGCTTTTCCATTTGGTTTTTCCTGTCAGCGTCTGATGAGGAGCTCCTACTTGTTGGGAGGAATTTGGCAGGGTAGTGAATAACCTGGAAAGGGTTGTCTTGAGTACAATCCCCCTAAAAAATTCAGTTTCCCCAAGTGACAAGCTAACTAGAGGTGCCTCAAAGCTCCACTGAGTCTCCCAACCTTTGAAAATGTATTTAGCTGCCATTGGACAGTTCAGTTTTCTGCCCTGGGACTCACTTGGATGCACCTTTTAATTCCTATCTTGGGGGAGACATCTTCTAACTAGATGTTAATATTTTTTCCAGACAGTATTGATTTACAGTATTGATGGAAGAGTTTATGCATGCTACTTTACAACTACTAAGATGGCAACAATCAAAAAGATGGACAATGACAAGTGTTGGCAAGGATGAAGAGAAACTGGAACACTTATACGTTGCTGGTGGGATTGTGAAAGAGGGCAGCTGCATTGGAAAACAATTTGACAGCTCCTCAGAATGCTAAATATAAAGTCCAGCAATTCTTTTCATAGGTATATACCTAAAAAAATTGAAACCATGTATCCATACAAAAACTTATATATGAATGTTTATAGCAGTGTTATTGATAATTGTCAAAAAGTGGAAACCACCCAAATGCCTATCAGTTGATGAATGGATAAATAAAATGTGGTATATACAAAAATGGAATATTATTCAACCATAAAAAAGGAATGAAGTTCTGACACATGCAACAAGGATAAACCTTGAAAACATTATGCTAAGTGAGAGAAGCTAGACACAAAAGATCACATATTGTACAATTCCATTTCTATGAAATGTCCAAAATAGGCAAATCTGTAGAAACAGAAAGTAGAGCAGTGGTTTCTAGGGACTGAGAGGAGGAGGAAAAGAGGGAGAAATGGAGAGCAATCTCTAGTGGGTATGGGGTTTCCTTTAGAGGTGATGAAAATCATTAGGAATGAGATAGTGGTGATGCTTGCACAACCTTCTAATTTTACCAAAAAACACCCACTGAATTGCATACTTTAAAAAACTCAGTTTTATAGTAGGTGAATTTTATCTAAATAAAATTTTAAGAAAGAGCCTATACACAGAGATAAATATAAACATGTTTGTTATTGAACTTTATGATGTCATGACAATACAATGGGCCTGATGTAGGCTTAAATAAATACGTATTCAAAACCATAAGATATGTTAAATCATAATTTTAAATACTTCATAAAACCCAGACACATACCCTATTTATATGTCAAACAATTATTTACAATGCAGTAACATATATTTACAACATTTGAATAATTTTATAAAAAATAATACCTCATTCCGTATGTAGCCTGATCACAATAGTGGTTTTTGTTTTGTTTCTACCCCTCCACTCTTGTGTCCCGAATTTTTCTGCTGCTTAAATAAACCCTCTCTTGCTCTGATCCTTATCACACCTCCCTGTTTATTTCTGACGTTGCCATTGCCTTTTCCGGTTTGCCAGAGCTTCTCTGAAAATTTCCTTTTGCGCACAAGCTAAGTCAGTGGCCGTGTAGCAGAGTTTTGATTCTCCCACCCTGTGCAGCTGGAGAAGGTTTGACAATTATTGACTGTGAATTTCCCCTGGCCAGGGATGAACTGACAACTGGAGATTGGTGGAGAACGTTCAACTCCCCTTAAAAAGAAACACAAATAGTTGCTCATATAGGCTTTCCCTCCTTCAAGAATACCCTGCCACACAGAATAAAACAAGAAGGGAATAATTATCAGACACCGTCACTTTCCCAAAATCCAGTGGGTGAAACTTTCACTATCTGCTATCCTGCATTTACAGTCATACACAATAAACCAGAATTGTATACTCTTCACATCTGAAAAACATCTTTGTAGGAGAGCAAACCACATCCGTATTTCTATCTTCTTTTTCAATAAAGACATTTACAAAATTGTACCTTTATTTGTATTCATTTTTGCTTTTATAAAATCAGAACATTTAGCCAACCACACATTTCTGGGGGTGGAAAAAAAAAAAACCCTGATACTGAATAAACCATCCATTCAGTTTTTATTCTTCTACTACTACTCATGTTTTAAACACTGTAGTAAAACACTCAAACCTTTACATTGATTGGTATCATGCACTACTAGGGGACAATAGAAAATGTTAAAAACCAAGAGTTGGTGATTTAGGAAATGTAACTTTTACCTTAAGGAGCTCTGGTGGTGTAGTGCCTAAGACATTTGACTGCTAACCAGAAGGCTGGCAGTTCAAACCCACCAGCCACTCCATGGAAGAAAGACTGGGCAATCTACTTCCATAAAGATTAGCCACACTGTCTTAATACTAACATATTTTAGAACACTTTTACTGAATAAGAATAACAGAACATTAAACAATATTCAATAAAAATACAAAGAACACAATCTCTCAGAACATGTTAAAAAGTACAGAATCCCATAGGGATAAAGGTAAGAAGACTATGCTTCATAACATTTAACCCTTCTCGTGTAGTCTCCTATAGGCATTAATAATTTCTCATTTTTCAACTTCCTACTGGAATATTTTTGGCCAATTTCTTTCCCTTAAACTTTTCAAAACAGAAGCTCTGGTGGCTGCTAATCAGAGGGTCAATGGTTTGAACTCACCAGCTGCTGTAGGGGAAGCAGACGAGGCAGTCTGCTTCCAGAAAGATTTACAGCCTTGGGAATTGTATGGAATATTTCTGCTCTATCATATAGGGTTTCTATGAGTCAGAATTGACTCAATGGTAGTGAGTGGGTGGTGAAAACTCTTCAAAATTATTATTTATGTCCATGACAGAAACTGTGTCATCTGCAGTTGAAACATTATGAGGGACGAAAGAGAGAAGCAAAGCCACAAAATATTGCACTTCTTCACCAATGTTTCATGGTAAGCAATGGAGAGTTAGAAAAGGCATCTGTGATCCCAGAGTTTTAGTCTCTTCACTTTTGCCTGGAAGAGAATGTCCTTTCCCTCCAGTACCCGACACTTTCCTGGTTCTGAGGAGAGGTAAGAGAAAGCTGAGTCTTCCTGTTGAAGTCTGGCCTCTCCTGTTGGATTTTGGACTGTTAGGTCCTTGCTAGTGCCCCAGTCCCAGCTTTAAGGCAGCAGGTTGGTTCAGTAGGTGAAAAGGGCCAGAGACACAAGGAGAGCTCTCTGGTCTTGCTGTCTTCAGTGAATCGCTACAGTTCTGGGGGATGCACTGTGTTCCTACAAATACAAGAGTGCATGTCATCAGAACACTTACCATATCTACATGCTAACAGTAGTAGAAAACTTCAGCTTTTAGCAGACTCCTGTTACTATGCTCACTGGGGTTGTCAAATATGGTTCTTGTTAAATGGCAGGCAAATTGCTAAGAACTTACTGTGTATTTATTCATTTAATTCTAACAACAGGTCTATGAGGTGGGTAATAATACTGAGTCATTTCTTATGGGGCACTAGGCTTCTGTTAAGAGTGGTAGAAAAATTTCAAAATGGATAGTGGTGGTAGTTGCACAGCACAATGAATTATGCCACCCAATTATGCATGTAAAAAATGTTGAAATGGCAAATATATATATATATATATATATATATATATATATATATATATACACACACACACAACAGAACATACAAATGAGAGCTACTTTGTTATATATGTTATATATGTATATATATATATATAGAGAGAGAGAGAGAGAGAGAGAGAACTTGTAAAAAGTGTTGACATGACAGATGTTTTGTTCCGGCATTTCAATATTTTTCACAAACATGAAAAATAAAACATTTGCTATGTCAATATTTTTAACATGTACTCTGTGTATATATATAATATATAGAAAAAGTACATATAATATATATTTACCACAATTAAAAAAATAAAAATAAATTACTTGAGGTAATAGAACTATTAAGTGGCAGAGCCAGGATGCAAAATAATTTCCAGAGTTCCTAAGTTTTTAGCCACCACCCTAGCTACACTGGATAATATCACACAAGAACTATAATACCCAACATTCTCGACATTCTAAACAATCCAGGTCTGCATTCTCTCTCTCCCAATGGAAATATGATAAAAATAAACCCGATGAAAATTATACTATAGGCATAAACTATTCCTGCCTAAGGAGCTTCTTTCTCTATTATTTTGATTTCAATCTAATGAAGTAAATTATCCTTACAGCATTATTATGCTTTAACAGTTAGCTCCATTTAACATTCAGTTCCCTTGTGTCCATACACCTACTCCTCACTGATCAACTGTCTTGTTATCTGACATTTCACATTTACAACAATAATGAAAAAAAATCTTGTGCATTAATGATGTTTCTTTGGCAGTAACAAATGCCTTAGTGTGAGGTAAGAGTAACACTAGCTGTGATGTGTCAACTCTGCTGGGCCATGATTTTCAGTGGTTTGGCAGTTACGTAATGATGCAGTCATTCTCCTTTTTGTAATCTGATGTGGCCATCCTCCATTTTGGTTTAAGACTGATTTTTGTATAAGACATGGTCTTTGAACCTATCCATGTCAATAAGTGAGGAGTAAACAAACAAAATGCAACGCACTGCTGACGAGTCAGATCCAACTCACAGTGACCCCTCCTTGGTTTTCTGAGGCAGTATCACTACAGAAGTAGATTGTCCAATCTTCCTTCTGAAGAATGGCTGATGGGTTTGAACTGCCAGCCTTTTGGTTAGCAGTCAAATGCCTTAGGCACAAAGGCATTAGAGCTCCCAAGTGAGGAGAGGACATATGTAAATCAAAATTGGCTAAGCTATTACTGTAGCCTTTGCTACAATTCAGAGTTCTCTAGGAGTTTGAACTTTAGTAACAAAAATCTAACTACAACTTTAGAGATAGACAACTCTCAGGAAAATATGATAGGGCTTCTCATTAGCTTGATTTTTGTCTGCAGCTAATCAGAAAGCAGGGATGGATGATCACAAAGTACAATGGGAAAAAACCTAAGCTACTAGTAGCAATACATCTCTCTTAGTTATGGTTCTGGTTACTTAGTGCTGCTCTGACAAGAAACAGACCACAAATGGGAAGGCCTTAAAAACAGGAGTTTATTCTTAAAATTTGGAGGCTTTGAGTCCAAGTTCAGAGTGCCAGCCTCTAGGGGATGAGAAATCAGACATACACAGGAAGCAGACCACGTACCCAAAGGCAATTACTCAGCTGCTTGTGGTAGATCCCACCATGGACTTGATTGCCAGTCTCATCATGGGGAATAATTACCATCAGCTGCCCAGCCACACAACCAGACCCAGCCAACTTGACACACAAACATAACTACCACAATTCCACCCCTTGTAAACTTGGCATCTATACAGATCTTCATTGGGTGGCATGTATACAGATCTCTCTCACTGGGTGGCTCCAGTTCCCTAGTTCCGTTAAGTGGCAACCTCACCCCCTTGACCTGGTGGGCCCCATTCCTCTCCCTCTTGGGCATGGCAGCCCGCCCCCTCACTCTTGGGCAGCAGCTATGGCTCCATCCCACTGGCTCACATGAAAGAGCAGTCCCACACTCCAGAACCAAGTTGGTGAAGGCTTGGCTCTTTGAAACCAAGGGGGCTGTAATCGTTCCACCCCCAAAGGCCATGGCCCTACCCTTTCAGGCTGAGGCAGCTCTGCTTCCACTTCCTTGGTCTCCACTTCTGCTGATTAATGCCCGAGGGCAACCCATTCATCCAGAAATCTTCTTTCCCCAAAGGACATTTAGCTTTCTTGCTTTGTGGGCCGGCCAGCCTGCTACTCCATTTCAAGCCAGTCTCTTCCACCAATTAATGCCTGAAAGCAACCCACTCCGCCAGTAAGCTGCCTAACCAAAGGCATCAAGCTTTCTCCTCCGTGGGCTGGTAAGGCTTTCGCTGTCTCACGCCAGTTCTCTCAGCTCTGCCCCTGCCGTCTCTCATGCCGGTTTCTGGGCTCTGCTCCTGCTGTCTGTCATGCTGTATGCTGGGGTCTCTTTGCCAGGGTCTCGGGTCAAGGATGCACTCCACTCCTGTTTCCACATTTTAGGCATCTGCCAGAGCAGCACCCCACTCTCTTGGTACTCTGTTCTGGTTACCTAGTGCTGCTCTGAGGAGCTCTGGTAGCTTAGTGCCTAAGGCACTTGACTTCTAACCAGAAGACTTGTGGTTCAAACCCACCAGCCACTCCTCAGAAGGAAGATGGGGCAATCTACTTTCTAGTAATACTGCCTTTGAAACCCAAGGAGGTGTCACTGTGAGTCGGGTCTGACTCGACGGCACATAACAACAACAACAGTGCTGCTCTCACAAGAAATAGACCACAAATGGGATGGCCTTAACAAACAGGAATTTATTCTTACAATTTGGAGACTTTGAGTCCAAGTTCAAAGTGCCAGGCTCTAGAGGATGGATGAAAGGCCCTCAACCTTGAGGTCCAGCTCTGCCTCCTGCGCCTGGCCCACTGGAGCTATGGGTGTTTCTTCATTAAGACAGCTGCTGGCTGCTGAGGCTGAGAAGCCTCAAGGTTGACAAGTAAAAAGACACGATCCCGATGTTACCAAACTACATAGCAGGCCATTAACTTAAGTCCACTTTAAATCCCAAGCTCGGCAATGCTGAACAATGACATGGCTACGTGCAGGGTCCAAACATGCCATAGATTAGAGACCATTCCCAAGGTTTCTCCTTATATACAGGAAGCAGACCACATCCCAAAGGCAGCTACTTAGCTGCTTGTGGTAGATCCCACCATGGAGTTGATTGCCAGTCTCATCACAGGGAATAACTACTAACCAGCTGTCTAGCCACTCAACCAGGCTCAGCCAAGTTGACACACAAACATAACTGCCACAGTTACTTTCTCTAAAAACATAGGAAATACAAATATTCAGTTTTTAGCACACAGGCCAATCTTCACACTCTCATTCGGTAGTCCCAATACTGACATCATATTCTTTTCAGAGGGAGTAGACCCTTCCAAATTTTCACATAGCAAGCAGAGTGCTTGAGAACAGAGATTCTAGAACTACTGCCTGGGCTTGAATCCTGGTTTCACACCTAATAGCTTTGAGACTTTGTTGTTGTTATGTGCCGTCGAGTCGGACCTTACTCATAGCGGACCCTCCTTGGGTTTCTGAAGTGGTATCACTATGGAAGTAGATTGCCCAACCTTCTTTCCGAGGAGTGGCTGGTGGGTTTGAACCACCAGCTTTCTGGTTAGCAGTCAAGTACCTTAGGCACTATACTACCAGAGACAGGCTGATTAACTTCCCTATGGCTTGTTTTTTCTTCTACATAGTGAGAAATACACTCACAGTTCTTACCATCTATATTGCACTTGAGTTGCATTATAAACTTATCTCTATGAATGTCACTTAGAACAGTGCCTAGCACATAGTAGTTTACCTATCATTATTATTATTATCACTCAAAAATGGAATGGCTAAATAAAGGCCAGATCCCTGGTTCCTTGCCTCTCCTTCTGAAAAAGAAATGAAACTTCCCAGAAAATACTTTGAAAACAGCCGTTTTCTTCCAGAAATGGGCAGATTTGGAGGGTTCAAGGAGAACCAGAGCCAGCAGAAAGGACATCATTTTCTCATAACCACAATTACATGTGATTACCAATTCTTACCTGATTCTTTTGGACTTAAATTAAATCAAAAGGAGCTTGGTAGGTTCCATCTGATCCCAGGCTTCGGTAGCTGCCCTGGAATGCAAGAAAACACTGAGTAAAGCACTGTTTTCTAACAAGAAGAGGGAAAAAGGTGTAGAAGGTTCAATGGTATGTTTTGTAAAAGAATGTAACATACCTGGCAGGCACAAATTTCTTTGCTGCAAGACAAAGAAACCATTAATTTGGACTAAATTATTTTTAAGAACAGATCAAATCCAGAAACAATACAACCTGATTCCTCAAGGGGTTGCAAACTCAATGCCTTTAGGGCCCTTGTAATGATCAGAGTGCAAATATTGTGAAAAAGAGGGGGTGGGGGGTGGCGATGAATGGCTCAGCAGCTAACTGACTCCAGCAAATAGTGTCAGGCTCATCTTGCCAGATTCAACTTCCAATGCTTCATGACAAGACATAAATTTGCATTTTTATGGGAATTTTCAGATTTTTAAATTTCATTACTAAATTCAAACATTTTTTAAAAATTATAGGCCAAAGAAGTTGTGATTATGAAGGGACATGTTTGCATATTGCCTATGTTGTTGTTGTTATGTGCCATTGAGTAGGCCCCCATTCATAGCGACCCCTCCTTGGGTTTCCAAGACAGTATCACTATGGAAGTAGATTGTCCAACCTTCCTTCCAAAGAGTGGCTGGTGGGTTTGAACCGCCAGCCTTCTGGTTAGCAGTCAAGTGCCTTAGGCACTATGCTACCAGAGCTCCTATTGCCTATAAGAGACTCCAAAATATAAGTGACTATCCCAAACAAATCACTTTAGGTAACATTTTTTGCATTTCCCTCAGAGCACTAATTGTGGCCGTCTCATTGCACAGCTCCAGGGAGTGCCACAGAATTCAATGTGAATAGCATCCTCAGAGTAGGAAAACGTTAGCACAACTAACATTATATTTTCTAAAACTCTTCCCACTTTGAGCTGCACTATAAACTCTTAAGCCTTCCATTTACTTATATTGCAGTTGATTAGTGGTTATCTCAGGAGCTCTGGTACTATAGTGCCTAAGGCAGTTGACTGCTAACCAGAAGACTGGTGATTCAAATCCACCAGCCACTCCTCGGAAGGAAGGTTGGGCAACCTACTTCCATAGTGATATGGCCTCGGAAACCCAAGGAGGGGTTGCTACGAGTCGGATCTGACTCAACGGCAGTGAGTTTGGTTTTTTTATTTTAGTGGTTATCTTGTAATTAGATTCTAATTACTATTTCAGTTCTCAGAAGAAGGCTATGATGTCAATGACTCATCTTCGGAGGAAAAAAAAATTCAAAAACGGATTTGGAGTACATCAATGAACTCCCTCACCTTTCTTCCGAAGGCGTTTCAGAAGCCACAGGATAAATGATGCTAATGTCAGAAGGGAAGTTCCAGCAGCAGAAAGTCCAACTGCCAAGGGAACACTGGACTCAGCAGGAGCTAAGGAAATGAAGAACTGTCACAAGAAATAATTGACTTTGAAGTCACTCAGTCTCTTCATTTGAACTTTTCCTCTATACATTGATACTAGAAGCAGAAAAACCAATGCATGAGGCAAACACGTGTTATTAAAGACCATTTAGATCTGCTTCACACCATCGCCTACCACTGCCAACACAGAACTCCAACTTGCCAGGTTCTTCACAACACCACACCTTGGTTAATAGTGTGTTCTCTCTCTACCCAACTCATCACATTTCCCTTTTTCCCCTTCTTCCATTTCTCTCTGGCTTTTTCTACTCATCAGAATCTAATCTTTCAGTCAACATATCTCTCCTGTTTTTCTCTATCCCTATAGTTATTCCCCATACTGGTAATGTAGGCAACCTTATGGTTGGACATAAAGGACAGTTAATTTTGTAATCTAATGAATCCCCTTCTTCTCTCTAGTCCCCAGACAACCAACTCCAGTCAATGATCACCTTCACAGCTGGGCAGCATCCCAGACCAGTGTCCTGTGGCACCACACATCAGAGTTGCAGAGCCATTGAGCGTCCACCCTTCAGGACATGCAAATGTACATATTGTGCCAAACACAGGCTCCCCACTGCAGCTCATGTTAACCTTCCCGGGAACTGCCAGGTTTGAACATTGTACCACTGCAAAGGACAGATACAAGGAGAGAGGTAAAGAAAACTCTATTGGAAAACTTTTAAAACTGATTTAAAACTGAGTTACACACTATAGCTAAAAGTTGCATTAACTATAACTTATAAGCACTACTTCATTTTCAGCATGTAGGAAATTATGATCAAGCACACTGGGCAATCTAAGACCAGAAACTTATGAGGTACTTGATCTGTAGTCTTTATTTAGAGTTTGAAGTCAGGCCCACCTTGGCAAGAAGGAACCACCTGTGTCCACTGTCCCTGAGATGTGCATACAAGTTGAGCTGATCCATGTAATTCAAAGCCTTCTTTGCAGCTGAAGGCACAGGAGGACTTGTAGGTGAATTCTCCAGTAGGTGCATGGGTACACCTCACCAAGCCACTCTGGGGCTGGCTGACAGCATCACATTTCACAGCTGGAAGACACCATAGAGCACATGAGAGGTCTGTTTGCATTTGGTAGCAACAAATTTCTCAGGTAACCAAGCCCCTAGCTCAATAGTGTTTATCTTAATAAAATATAATAAAAACAAAACAAAGACTCTACCTTCACAAGTGGGCTCGTCACTGTCCCACTCCCCTGTGACGCCACATTGGATCCTTCTGGATCCCTTCAACACAAATCCCTGCTCACAGGAGAACTCACAGCTAGACCCACTTTGGAAACTTCCAGAAGCACTAGGAAGACAATTCATGTAGCCACTCTCTGGGCTGGACAAGGCTTTGCACTGTAAAGCTGAGACATCAAAATGATAGGAAATTTTGAGTGGAACTGGACAGTACTGAGCTTTTGACAAGGGAAACCAATTAATTTATGACAGAGCAAAGCTCTGAGAATTCAAAACTCTTCCTCACTCCTTAGATAACTGGAAAGATGACTGTGTTTTCTGGAATTCCAATACCCTCATTGATGATGACCCGAAAGGACAAAGTTTAACAGGAACAGGGGTTTCTGACACTGTCTTTCTAACACGCAAGAGAAGTTAGGGTCATGAGGAAGGTTTTATGCAGCCAGAGCACAACTTACATGTCTTGGATGCTTACAGAATGGGGACCAAACAAAGAAAATAAGGCACTCACATAAAATTTGTCTGTTTTGTAGTTTGGTGAATGTGGTGTGGCTTTTAGCCACTAAAACTCATTCTGTGCTGTATATGGTTACAAGGAGACTGCTGCCTCATGGTGAAACCTTGTTGTCAATATTATTGCTCTTGTTTTAATGTGAATTAAATTTTAGTGTTTAAATATGTATGAAGAAGGTCTTACCTAATAATTGAAGCATTCTAATCACTGCTAGCTATGATTTCAGAAGAAAGTTATGATGAAAGTTTTAGATTCACATCAATTTCTCATGGTTTTACTTGCAGCCTCGGAAACCCAATGGGGGTTGCTATGAGTCAGAATCAACTTGATGACAATGAATATGTTTGTTTTGGTTCAATGTGATTTTAACAAGGTTAAAAATTCTACTTACTCCATGCTAGTATCAATAAAGTTATCTTAACACAGCACAGGTAAGAAAGCAGCAAAAGTTCAGCTGCTTACCAAATACAATCTTTTCATTGATCAAGAACTGGCTCATATATAAATCTCACAAATGCAGGATGACTGTTGCCCATCAAATCTAATTTCTCTAGTTAAAGAGGGCATCTGCTTTCATTTTCAAGATAAAAGTTTGAAGTCAGATGCTCTTTAAGAATGGGAAAGTACAAAGGAGAGAATCTCAGGCTCACCTTCACAGGTTGGGATTTGCGTCCACTGTCCTTGTGCAGTGCATTCAACTTGGGATGGTCCCTGCAACTTGAAGCCTTGCTCACAGGTGAAGTGGCAGGATGACTGGAAGGTGAACTCTCCAGCAGGGGAGTGGCTACAGTTCACAGAGCCATTCTGAGGCTGGTTGATGCCACCACATGTCACAGCTGTAACACAAGTACCCATTTATGTTAGCAGGTCAGGTTTGCCCATCTCAGGTGTCTTACAATGTGTATTGATATGCTATAACTCTACCTTTACACATTGGTCTCTCATTGTCCCAGTTCCCAGATGAGGTACACTGGAGGCTCTGTGCTCCCATCAGTTCAAATCCTTCTTTGCAGTCAAATGCACAGGTCGTGTTCCATGAGAAGCTTCCGGGGCTTTGAGAACATTCCATCGCTCCATTGTCAGGATTTGCCAAAGCATCACACTCAACCACTGTGAATTTGAAAGAACACCATAAATTTTACAGAAGAATATTTTCATTTCCATTGAATTGGAGTTTATAATGCAGTGAGGAAGATGCCTTCAAAATGTAAGTCCAAAGAACTACGTAAATTCTTGGAGATGTGCATATCCCCCACCCCATCTCACCCCCAAAAAAATACTTTTTTAAAAAAAAACTGATGTTTTCATCTTCTTTGATTAAGTTTTGCTTTGAATATGCGAGTGGTCTCTGGTATTTTTATAACTTATGTAAGACAAAAACAAGTAAAAAGAAGGGATTTGAGGTCAGAATTTAAGACTAGTTGTGATAACAAGCAATACTTTTGCTGCCCTACACAGGATATTTGTTTATTTTAGCCTAGCACGACCCTGGAGGAAAGGTTTTAGTTTGTTTGTATATGTCCCAGGCTCACAAAGATAAAACTAAGAGAAAAAGAGATTGACACTGCTGGACTAGCATGGTTTTAAACTAGTTCATTGCATGGAAGAAGTTAAGCAGAGAAAGGAGATGAGCAAGTCACTAAAATTTCTAGGCAATGATTCTTTTGTTTTATGTGCTCCATCAGAAATTACCAGGGCTTAAGAAACAACTATTTTAAACTTAGAATAAAAACCTCTCTGAAATCAAGCAAGTGCTGGATTGGCCACAAAGATTGACTGAGAGAGCAAATTATTTTTAAAATAACAACAGTAAGAACTTTCCTTAGAGTATTGAAAATGACTGGGATAAAGAAACTAAGGAGATCAGGAATCAGTCAAAAATATGTTCAGTGCATTCAAAGAGACTTACCACTGCAGGTCGGGGTAGGAGCACTCCACTCTCCAGAGGAGGTGCACTGTGTGGTCTCCGAGCTGCTGGGGAGGTAACCCTTTTCACAGGAGATGGAGCAGGAAGAATTGTAGCTGAAGTTTCCCAAAGGATGGGTGCAAACCAGGCTCCCATGCTCAGGGGCTTTCTGTGCTTCACAGGTCACAACTGAAAAAGGAAACAATCATTTCTGCTCACCCCTTCCCCTGTATAAGGTGGGAAAACACTGGAAACCAAAACTACAACATATTGAATGCTTTCCATGTGCCAGGGACTAGATAAATACTTTATGTGCATTTGTTTGCATAACAATCTGTATCTATAAACCTATGAAGTTGGTACTCCCATCATCTTTATTTTACAAATAAGGCTGGCAGAGAGTTAAGTCCCATTGCTAAGAAGTAGTGAGTCTGAGATTTGAAAGCCAGGATTTGTGACTCCATCATCTTAGCTCTTCACCATCATTTTAAACTTCCCAGGGCAGAGATGCACACCTAACTCCAAATCCAACCAGCATGAGATGGGGCCACCATCTCAAGAGAAGGGAAAGATGAGACCAAGACTTACCTTGCTCACAGTTGAGTCCACTGAAGCCAGGGTCACACTTGCAAGTATAATTATTGATGGTCTCCACACATTCCCCATGACCACTGCAGGATGTATCGGTACAGGCAGCTGTGGAAAACATAATCGACAATGAGGATGAGGATTACTGAGCCAATAGAGGATTCCTCTGCATTTCCCATCAATAGCGTACAATAGAGATGTCATCAGTGGAAGAGTGCCAGTGATTTTAACTTAAGTACTTAACAAATGACATATCAGAGTTTTGCTGTTGTTGTTGTTGTTATGTGCCATCGAGTCAGACCCGACTCATAGCCACCCCTCCTTGGGTTTCTGAGGTGGTATCAGTATGGAAGTAGATTGCCCCATCTTCATACCAAGGAGTGGCTGGTGGGTTTGAACCGCCAGCCTTCTGGTTAGCAGTCAAGTGCCTTCATGTATTATAAACCTGTAATGTGTGTCACTCCATGGGTAGCTGTAGCTAACACCAAGCATTGAAAATTCACTTTCTTACCAATTCTGAGTACAGTTCTCCTACCACGGATGAACAAGAAGATCTAAGATATGTGTTATGTGTGTAGACACATGCTGTATACTTAAAAACCACTTGATGTTGAGTGGATTCTGGCTCATGCTGTTCCCATGAGTATCAGAGTAGACCTGTGCTTCCCAGGCTGATTTTTCAGAAGTACATCATCAGACATTTCTTCCAAGGTGCCTCTGAAAGGACTCAAACCACCTACCTTTTGCAAAGCAGCAGAGTGAGTTAACCATTTGCACTACCCAGGTACACACACACACACACACACACATTCATTCTTGGCTAAATTTACACAAAGGAAAAGAGTAGTTTCTTTTTTGCCAAGTGGAACTTCTAAAGCTATATCCACGCCTCACTTATCAATATGGTTAGGTTCCAAAGACCAGACCATTATGGAAAAATTGGCATTAAGCAAAAATGGAGGATGACCACATCAGATCACAAAATGGAGGATGACTACATCTTTACATAAATGCCAAACCACTGAGAATCATGGTCCAGTCAAGTTGACATGTAACCTTACCCATAGAGAATAATCTTTGCATACTGTAAACAATCTGTCTAGATGCTCACACTGAAACCACCTCCCTCTCTGCCCCAAACCTCCTACCTGTGTAACACAATGCAAGCTTCTTTTTGTTGCAGCTCTCGTCATTCCACATGCCTACATCCTTGTCTCTCTTGATGTAGATCTCCACGCA
The DNA here is from genome assembly GCF_000298275.1 of Orycteropus afer afer. Classification (NCBI taxonomy): domain Eukaryota; kingdom Metazoa; phylum Chordata; class Mammalia; order Tubulidentata; family Orycteropodidae; genus Orycteropus; species Orycteropus afer. The sequence goes on along the minus strand of NW_006921631.1, from coordinate 2,629,332 downwards.
GTCCTCGTTCTTTTGCTTATTGTTTGGTTCTCCTGGAGCCCAGTTCTTAGCTTCTTCTGTTAGAGGCTTCTGGGTTCCTTCCCAAACCCACACACCATAGACCTTTCTGATTCCAATCCAGTAATAACTTGATGAGTAGCTTAATATGGAATTCAAATAGTTAATCTCTTCTTTATTTTGAATTGCTACTAGATGTGTGTAGTTTTGCTGACAATACTGACTTGCCTCATCATAAGTCATGTTTATGGTAGAGACGTTATAAGTCCAGGTTTCATTGTACTTAATCAGGAGAAATGCTAGGGGGAATATATGAAAGGAATGGTGGAGGTTAGTCCTGCTGCTACTTGTCTGCATCAACAGAATTTTTTATTTTCTCAACTGTGATGTGTTTTCTCACCAGTTACCACAAATGTATGCTAGAGCATAGTGGCCTCTGTGATGACACAGACTTCTTTCACAGAGCTCTGGTAGTGTAGTGCCTAAGGCACTTGACTGCTAACCAGAATGCTGGCAGTTCAAACCCACCAGCCACTTCTCAGAAGGAAGGTTGGGCAATCTACTTCCATAGTGATACTGCCTTGGAAACCCAAGGAGGGGTTGCTATGAGTCAGGTCCGACTCAACGGCACATGGCATGCACACACATGCACACACACGTGTGTGGAGAAACTACCTTTGTGTGTGTGTGTGTGTGTGTGTGAATCTCATTTTATTAGCCCTCCTAAACACTCCCACAATAACCTATTAGTCTACTCACTTTACAGTACAATAATAATCAAAATAATTGAGCTTTGGTGAGCATGCAATATGTGCTGCCAGAAACTGTCTGAAACACTGTACATGGCCATCACACTGAATCCTCACAGTACTTCAGGATAATCGGTAATTTATGATCACACTTCCCAGTGAGACCCTAACAGGCAAAGTAAACTGCTGTAGAGTTCACTCAGATTCATAGCAACCCTGTATGTGCAGAGTAGAACTGCTCCGTAGGGTTTTCAAGGCTGTGACCTTTCAGAAGCAGATAGCCAGGCAGGTCTTCTGAGGCTCCTCCAGATTAGTTTGAACCACCAACATTTCAGCTAGTAGCCAAGCGCTTAACAATTTGTGCCAACCAGGGGCTCGAATTGCTCCTGTTGTTGTTATGTGCCTTCGAGTAGACCCAACTCATAGCAACCCCTCCTTGGGTTTCCAAGGCAGTATCACTACAAAAGTAGATTGCCCCATCTTCCTTCCAAGGAGTGGCTGGTGGTTTGAACCACCAGCCTTCGGATTAGCAGTCAAGTGACTTAGGCACTATGCTACCAGAGCTCCCAGGGCATAACATATGTGCAAAACACCCAGGGATGCTACTAAATATCCCACAATTCACAGGATAACATCCTATAAAAAGTATTATCTGACCCCAATGTCAATAGTGCCAAAGTTGAGAAATTCTGGTCTAACTAATGACATTGACTTACCAAAAAGGAGAACAGATAGAAACTGTGCAGCAATCATGAGTGTAAGCGTTCTTTTTATAAAAGGATTATACAAGAAATACTTTTCTGGAGAGAAAAAAGAACAAAATTAATTATAATCATGGCTTATAGCAGCATCATAGGATTTAAGGTAAAGAATTCCAGTGCTACAATCTTGGTGTACATGAAAGAATTGCATTCAAATGAATAAACACAAAATTTCAGATTTTTCATCAAATAGAAAAAAACATATTTTTAACTAGTCAATACAGTAAGAGCCCACAGGTCTTTTATTGAAATATCTTTTGCATGCCTGTTAATAGAGATAACCTATGTTTCATGTCCCAAGTCTGCTTTTATAAAAACTCTGCACTTACTGTTTTCTTCAGATAATGATTATATGGGTGTCTAAAGCCTCCAGTGTAAAGCGTCTGGTTCTGCGTTGTGCCACTCTAGCGCTTCTGATGTGAAGTCAGCCAAGAACAGCTGAACTCTGCTCCTTCTGGCGTCTCTTTATAGGAGAGAGGAGAGCTCGCTTCCTCTCCTGTAAATAATAGGAGGATATGTCCAAATCGCACAAAGAGGAATTAATTCCCCAACAGCATCCAAAAAGTTTCCCAGGAATATCCAGAATGCTAAAAATGATGCTGATATCAGAAACCCTGTGGCTTCTAACTCTCCTTTGCTCATTCCTTTATATTTTACAGGCAATTCTTCTAATGTAACACAAATTATGATTTTTCATTCTGAAAACATAAAATCTAGGACTTTAAAAAATTAAAACATTAATTATTAGCAAAATATCTCATGTAATTACAGTAGTATTGAGAATTTTTAAAACATAAGCAAGCTAAGAATAATCTTGCTATGCATGGAATATCACCTTAAAATTTTTTCTCAGTAGCTGTCAATAACATGTCACCACTCACTTTTTCTTTCTCACATGCCGGCCGAGCTCATTTCACAGTGCAGTGTCTCATAGAGGTAAGCATCACATGGGACCCTAATCCTCAGGTTCTGTGCACCTGCAATGGCTAAATTACTAAAAATTATATCATTCATGTAAATGTTTGACATAGGCCTTGCTTTTCAATTTTTTTTTTTTTTTTTTTTAAATAGGGAACAGATGTTCATGTCTGGAAAATGGTCATAAGTTGTTCAGTGAAAAGTGAAAAACTGTACAGACCCATATTTAATTGACACCAATTTTATTTAAAAATTTAAAAGTATAGATGTACAGGAGCTGGGGCAAGATGGCGGACTAGGCAGAAGGATTGCACAGACCCTCTTCAACAAAGAAAAGGGAAACCAATAACTACAGACACAGAAGATAATCTTGGACCCCTGAGCCTTGAAGGAAAGGATGCAGATTTGGACTAAACCCCAACTAGCAGAAGAATTTGCGTGAAAATA
>NW_006921631.1:2611562-2618550 GCF_000298275.1 Orycteropus afer afer | reverse complement strand
ATTTTGGTCAATGACATGAGACAAAGTATATGTGAACTGCTGTATGAAAAGTGAATTTACTCTGTAAATCCTCACCCAAATCCTAATAAAAAAAAATAAATAAAAAAGTATAGATGTACAAAGAATAAAAACTGAAAGAAAATGCACCAAAATATTAACAACGGCTTTCTCTGGATGGCAGGATTTAACATTTTTATTATATTCTTCATTATTATTTTCAACATTTTCCAATTATTGCAATGGTCTTCTTTATTTAATTTTATAATATAAAGAATGCATTTTAAAGAGTCATATGTGTTAATGCAACTGAAGAGAATATATATATATATATACATACATACATACAATCATACACATGTATATGAGTGTGTGTTGCACATTGCTGTCAAGTTGTTTCATACTCATGGCCACCCATTGTGTTTCAGAGCAGATCTGCTTCATAGGGTTTTCTTGGCTGAATGTTTATGGAAGCAGAATGCCAGGCCTTTTTTTTTGTGGCACCAACCCTTAGATTAACACCAATCACAAATTGCTTGCACCACTCAGGGACCTTTATGTATTCCTTACACATATATATTTTTGTGTGTGTGAGAGAGTATATATCTATTTATTCATTTATAAAATATTATATATTCCTGATCTTTACCATATTAACAATTCTTTTGGTGACTACAACCATTCCCTATTTCTCCATTTTCTCTAATTTAAATAATAGAGACAATAAATGGGTATCATTTTAATTTCCATACCCTGTAGGTGTTCAGAGGTCAAGTCAAGCTACTATTCTTTAATTACAGCTTTTTAAAATAGGAAGTCTAAAACTTACTTTCAGCAGACATCGAATGGTGGCAGGGTGGGTGAAAGGTTGACTCTTGACTTGTTTGCACTGCCTCTTTCCTCGTACACAAAGACAATCAAGACCGAAAACAGAGAAGAAAAGTTTCAATGGCTATAACTGAGTTTTTAAAGAATTAACATATTTAATTCAACCCCCTTTCAAGAAACCCACCTTTTAACAGATGATTTCTATCCCCCATGTTCCCATCTCTTACATTGTCCTTACACTGACATCACTGCAATTCTTTATCCCACTTTATTAACTGGATGTAGTTTTGTTGATTGACAAATGAAGATTCTGTGTTTTTTTAGATTTCAGGGAAGGATGTGAAGCTGGATTAATATAGAACCTCTGTATGTTTCATTTTGTATTTAAGTTTGGAACCCATGAGGCACCATACAAACTGCATGACCAAATGTGTATTGTAACCAAACCTTAAAACAACATGTATCTGACATACTAATTACTTTGTAAGGGGAAGCTGGTCATAAATGTCCCTAGATAACTACTTTTAATATTATGAATTTTTCATAAATCTAAGTGTATAGTTTTTCTCTTTCCTTTGTTTGTAGTTCAAAGATCCCAAAAATCGTCCTAATGTTGATACAGTCCTTGTTTCATTTAGACACACATGTCTGGGACCCCAATTATTGCCTCTAACATTTAATGAGTACATACTATGTGCCGGGCTCACTTCTGAGTGTTTTACATGTTCATCTATATGATGATTTAATCCTCACGACAATCCTATGAAATCCATCGATCGATAGAAAGCTGATGTCAAGTCAACTCCAACTCATGGTGACCATATGAACAACAGAGCAAAATGCTGCCTGTTCCTGTGTCATCCTCACAACCACCAGATGTTTGACAGCTATTGTGCCATCGCAGCTCACTGAGGGTTTCCCTTCCCCTCTTTGGCCCTCTGCTTCACCAAACATGATGTCTTCCTTTAGGGATTGATCCTTCCTGGTGATACATCTAAAGAAAATGTGCTCTTATGATCCATGAAGTTTTCCCTGGCAAATTTTTGGAAATAGATCACCAGACCTTGCACCCTAATCTTCACCTGGAAGCTCTTTTGAAACTTATCCACTATGGTGATCCTGTTGATACTTGAAACCAGCGGCATGGTTACCAGCATCATAGCAACATACAAGCCATCACAGTACAACAAACTGACAGAGACGTGGTGAATCCTATGAAATACACTATCTTATTATCTCCATTTTACAGATGAGGTACTTGAAGAACTGAGTTTATCTATCTTATTCTAGATCTAACAGGCTGAAACCCAAGTCATTAGTCCCCATAGCCCACTCCTTTAGCTGCTACTGCAAACCATGATTTCCTTTCTTGCCCCACACTAAACTTCCCAGTTCTGCCCTTGCCTCCAGCCCTCCTCTTGCCCTTTTCTTCCTAAGAGCACTGTGACTATCGAGCTCTCCACAAAGAGGATTCTATCCTGTGGATTCTGAGACATAAGCACTGCACCATGATGGCAGGAAGGGGACCTCCGGGTAGTAAGCAGTAGAGAGAGGACATAGTGAGAGCAAATGCTGGGTTGTCAGCACATGGTAAGTGGGTAATGAAGGTGAACAAAGGGAGAAATAAAACAAAGCAGGCAGAATTATGCCTAGAAAAGATTGTTGACCCCTACATCACACTTTCCTGAAGCTCCTAATTCAAACCCAGTGTAAAAGGCAAAATGCTTATTTTAAATTTGCTTTAGGAGAGCTTCTGAGAGAATATCCACTATCAGAAAGAGGAATAAGAGAAACAAGAATTGGAAAAAAAAAAAAAATGGCAGTAAAGGGTTTATTGTTTGTTTTTTTAATTGGTAACCAAGGCATGATATTCCAAACCCACTCATTTGTGCAACTATCTTGCAGTCTCTCGGAATATTTTCTACATCCCTCCCCACGAAGGCTGGGACTACAAATCAGGTAACTGGGTGCTGGGAGCTGAGGGACTTTCTTCAGGCTCCTGGGTTGCTGAACAGGCCAAAGATGGATCCAGTTTATCTCAAAGAGGACCTTGAGGAGTAGGAGTGGGGTTATAGCTTCTTCCCTTTGTTTTTCTTGTCAGCATCTGATGAGAATCTACCACTTTTGGGGTTTGAATAAGTTGAACAGGAATTTGGAAGAGTGTTGAATAACTGAGGGAGAAGCTGTACAATCCCCCTAAAAAACCTAAATTTCCCCCAAGTGACAGGCTGACTAGAGGTTCCTCAAAGCTTCACTGAATCTCCCAAACTTTGAAAATGTAGTTGGCTGCTCCTGGACTACTCGGTTTTCATTCCTGGACCTCACTTGGACCCTCCTTATTTTTGAGAAGGCATCCCCTAAATAGATTATACTGAGAAAAGGAAAGAAGACAGTGCAAACACAGACACACCCCAAGCTCCACTACCAGAGCAATTTGTCTCTGAGGCACCACACTTCCCGGCTTCATAATCCCTTTCCTGGAAGTGCCTAGCTCTCTCCTTTCCATCCTTTAAGGGTGCATTAAGGACTTTAGCTTCTGTCCCTTTTCTTACCTTTGTGGCAAAGGGGTATCTCCAGGGGATGAGAGAGAGCCAGAAAGAGTATGTTGGAGTATGAGTTTAAGTAAGGCCACTCTGTTCATCTTCAATGTTATTGTTCATTGTTGAGTCAATTCTGACTCACAGCAATTCTTGGTGACAAGAATATAACTGCCCCATAAGGTTGTCTTGCCTGTGATCTTCATGGGAACAGATACACAAGTCTTTCTCCCACAGAGCCACTGGGTGGGTTTGAACCAACAGCTGTTTGATTAGTAGCCTAGTGCTTAACCATTTGCACCACCAAGGCTTCTTTCACAATCAATAGCTAAAAACAAAAATCATAGATAGGAGATTACTGGATTTAGTGAAAAATAGCACTGGCCATAACCATTGTGGCAAGATCATAGATTTAGGTGTGAATTTATGCTTGTTTCTCACTTCTCAATATAACTGGAAAGCATGGGAAGTGGCCCCCTCCCACTATTTCAGGGCTCTTGGTTCCCTTACCTCTGGTCTGTACTGCTGGGCCCTTGTTTTTGAGAGCCTAGTCCTTCTCCAAAATTCCAGTCCACTAAAACTTAAAGAACTGGAGTCCCTGAGTCATGCAGTTAATGCACTTGGCTGCTAACTGAAAGGCTGAGTGGTTCAAGTTCACCCAAAGGAACTGTGGAAGAAATGCCTGGAGATTTGCTTTGAAAAAATCAGCCATTGAAACCCTACAGAACACAGTTCTACTCTGACACAACATGGGGTTGTCATGAGTTGAAATCAACCTGACAGCAACTGGTGGTTACCATCAAAAGTACTTTTGCAGAGTCTTGGGTAGTGAGAGAAAGTCTCAAAAAATATTAAATTCTATTTGGAGAATATAAATGTGATATTTCTTTTTTTTAAAAAAAAAAAAATATTTTATTTTGACTTGAGACTAAGTTTACAGAGCAAATTGGTTTTCCATTCAACAATTCTTACACATTTTGATTAGCAACATTGACTGCATTCCCCACAAGGTAATAGCATTTTTTCCCATTCCCTCCCTGTGTTTACCATTTCTATTTGTCCCTCTTTCCTATCTCTTCCTGTCTTCTGAGCTTTAGCCCTTGGCAAATGCTACACTTTTGATCTCCAATGGTTGATTAATTTAAAGAGTGTGTACCTCCCTGGTGCTATTATTCACCTATAGGTCTGTCTATTGTATGGCTAAATGTTGAGCCACAGAGGTGGGTTCATTTCCAGGCATGAAGGCAAATGTGATATTTCTTGAACATCTGAAATTGTGAAATAAAATTAATCTCAGAGTATCACTACTGTGTAGAATGACATTAATTATTTGATGAAAACAAGCCTATTTAATGGAAAACTGGCCTGCTTCCCCTACAAACATTCCCCAGGAAAGTATATTCACTCACTTGGAATTTGTAAACATCATAGAGTATCTGCATCATGTAGCAGTACTGGGATCTATCTCAGTCTGGGTTTCCACACCCAGGAGGAGCCAGGGCCTCAAACTTCAGTGTGAATGAGAATGACCTTTGCACCACACATTTCATTTAAAATATAAGTAACTGGTGGCAAACTATGTTGTTGTTGTTGTTAGGTGCTGTCAAGTTGGTTCCAACTCATAATAGCCCTATGTACAACAGAACAAAACACTGCCCAGTCCTGGGCCAGCCTCATGAGCCCATCATTGCAGCCACTGTGTCAATCTGTCTTGTTAAGGATCTTTGCCTTTTTTGCTGACCCTCTACTTTACCAAGCATGATATTCTTCTCCAGGGAATGGTCCCTTCTGACAGCATGACCCAAGTAGATAAGATGAAGTCTGGCCATTGTCACTTCCAAGGAGCTTCCAAGCTGTACTTCTTCCAGAACAGATTTATTAGTTCTTCTGTCAGTCCATGGTATTTTCAGTACTCTTCACTAACACCATAATTCAAAGACATCAACTCTTCTTCAATAAAAAGAAAAAAAAACTCACTACCATCAAGTGGATTTGACTCATAGTGACCCCTCCTTGGGTTTCCACGGTGGTATCTCTACGGAAGTATTTTGCCCAGTCTTCCTTCCAAGGAGTGACTTGTGGGTTTGAATTGCCAGCCTTCTGGTTAGCAGTCAAATGCCTTATGCACTACGCCACCAGATTGTCCAGTTTCACATACATATGAGGCAGTTGAAAATACCATGGCTTGAGTATTCACTGCAGTTAATTCTAACACCCTCTCTACTGGAAGGCTAGAGACCCCATTTGTAACAGTGCTGAGGTAATATAGGCAAAATTTAGAATGAGTCAGTGTTTGATTCTCACACATGGAAATTGAATGGTAAGGGAATTACTGCTAAAGAATTAGCATAAACCAAAGCTGTTGCTGTGAAGTCAAGTCTGACTCATGGCAATCCCATGTGTTATAGAACTGAACTGCTCCATAGAGTTTTCTTGGATGTAATCTTAATGGAGAGCTCTAGTAGCACAATGACTGAAGTGCTTAGCTGCTAACCACACTGTTGCAGTTTGAACCCCCCAGCTGCTTTAAGGAAGAAAGATATGGCAGTTTACTTATGTAGAGATTTACAGCCTTGGAAACCCTATGGGGCAGGCAGTTCTGTTATGTCCTATAGGGTTGCTAAGGAATATCAGTTAATACCACTATTATTCAAATTTATGCACCAACTGCCAAAGTCAAAATCAAAGAAACTAAATTTTTTTTCCAATTTATGCAGTCTGATATTGAACAGACATGCAATCAAAATTTATTGATTATTACTGTTGATTGGAATGTGAAAGTTGGAAACAAAGAAGAATCACTGGTAGTTGGAAAAGATGGCCTTCCTGATAGAAATGATGCTGGAGATCGCATGATAGAATATTGCAAGCCTAATGACTATTCATTGTAAATACCTTTTTTCAACAACATAAATGGGGGCTATGCATGTAGATCTCACCAGATGGAATACAGAGGAATCACATCAACTACATCTGTGGAAAGAGATGATGGAGAAGCTCAGAATCTCCAGCCGAAACAAGGCCAGGAGCTAACTGTGGAAGAGACCATCAATTGCTCATATGCAAGTTCAAGGTTAAGCTGAAGACAGTTAAAGCAAATCCATGAGAGCCAAAATATGACCTTGATTATATCCCGCATGAATTTAGACACCATCTGAAAAAACAGATGTGATACAATGAACACCAGTGACTGAAAACCAGATGAATTGTGGGATAACATCAAGAACATCATACATGAAGAAAGCAAATGTCATTAAAAACACAGGAAAGGAAGAAAAGACCAAAATGGATGTCAGGAGACACTCTGAAACTTGTTCTTGAATGGAGAGTAGCTTAAGCAAATGGAAGAAATGACAAGATAAAAGAGCTGAACAGAAGATTCCAGAGAGCAGCTCAAAAAGACAAAGTCAATTATTATAATGAAAGTTGCAAAGACTTGGAGTTAGAAAGCCAAAAGGGAACAACATGCTCAGCATTTCTCAAGCAGAAAGAACTTATGAAAAAGTCAAGCCTTGAGTTGTAATACTGAAAGATTCTGTGGGCAAAATACTGAATGATGCAAGAAACATCAAAAGAAGATGGGCAATGCTAAAGAATAATGTAGAATCTGCAAAACACCGCATAAC
>NW_006921631.1:2594135-2610230 GCF_000298275.1 Orycteropus afer afer | reverse complement strand
TCTGTAAATCTTCATCCAAATCCTAATTTAAATAAATAAATAAATAAATAAAAATGTCAAACAGAAAACAAAAAACAAAAAAAAAAAAAAAAGAAGAAGAAGATGGAAGGAATACACAGTCACTGTACCAAAATAAATTGGTTGAGTGTATAAGGTTAGCAGAAAGGTGACCCCACAGAATGTGGAAATTATCGAACAATATCATTAATATCACACACAAGTAAAATCTTACTGAAAATAATTTAAAAATGGTTGCAGCAGTATATTGATAGAGAACTTCCAGAAATGCAATCTGGATTCATAAGAGGATGTGGAGTGAGGGATATCATTGCTGATGTCAGATGGATTTTGGCTAAAGCAAAGAATACCAGAAAGATGTTTACTTCTGTTTTATTGACTATGCAAAAGCATTCATCTGTGTGGATCATAACAAATTATGAATAACGTTGAGAAGAATGAGAATTACAGAACACTTAATTGCACTCATGAGGAACCTGCACATAGACCAGGAGGCTGTTGTTCGAACAGAACAAGGGGATACCGCATGGTTTAAAATCAGGAACAGAGTGTGTCAGGGTTGTATCCTTTCACCATACTTATTCAATCTATATGCTGAGCAAATAATCTAAGAAGCTGAACTATATGAAGAAGAACATGGCATCAGGATTGGAAGAAGGCTCATTAACAACCTTAGATACATAGATGATACAACTTTGCTTGCTGAAAGTGAGGATGACTTGGAGCACTTACTGATGAAGATTGAAGACTACAGTCTGCAGTATGGATTGTTGTTGTTGTTGTTATGTGCCATCGAGTCAGACCTGACTCATAGCGACCCCTCCCTGGGTTTCTGAGGTGGTATCACTGTGGAAATAGATTGCCCAACCTTCCTTCCAAGGAGTGGCTGGTGTGTTTGAACCACCAACCTTCTGGTTAGCAGTCAAGTGCCTTAGGCACTATGCTACCAGAGCAGTATGGATTACACCTTAATATAAAGAAAACAAAAATCCTCACAACTGGACCAATAAGTAGCATCACAATAAATGGAGAAAAGACTGAAGGTTTCAGAGACTTCATATTACTTGGTTCTATAATCAACGCCAATGGAAGCAGCAGTCAAGACATCAAAAAACATATTGCATTGGGCAAATCTGTTGTAAAAGATCTCTTTTAAGAGCTGAAGAGCAAAGATATCTCCTTGAAAAATAAAATGCACCTAATCCAAGGCAAGGTATTTTCAATTGCCTCATATGCATATTAGAGCTGGACAATGAATAAGGAAGACCGAAAAAGAGTTGATGCTTTTGAGTTATGGTGTTGGCAAAGAATACTGAAAGTACCACCAACTACCAAAAGAACTAACAAATCTGTCCTGGACGAAGTGCAGCAGAAATGCTCCCTGGAGGTGAGAATGCCCAAACTTTGTCTCACCTACTTTGGACATGTTGTCAGAAGAGACCATTCCCTAGATATGGATATCATGCTTGGTAAAGTGGAGGGTCAACAAAGGAGGGAAGGCCCCCACAAGATGGATTGACACAGTGGCTGCAGGAATGAGCTCAAGTATAGTATGGATCATGAGGCTGGAATAGGACTGGGGTGTGTTTTGTTCTGTTGTACATAAGGTCACTATGAGTTGGAGACAACGCGACAGCACATAACAACAACATAGGTTTAGCAGACAATGTTTCTACGTGTGTATTTGTATGTGCTGTAAGAATGTCTGGGTGTATAGTAGAGTTGACAAGGTGTGAGGTTGTGATGGCTTCTTGGCCACAGCCAGCTACTCAGAAGGAGCAAGTAGTTAAACCTGTGGGCTGAGGACTGTGATCGCAGGAGTCATCAAGCTCAATTGGCCTAACATACTGCACAAAAACATTGTTCTACATCCTACTTTGGTGAGTAGTGACTGAGGTCTTAAAAGCTTGCAAGTGGCCATCTAGATGAAACAATGGGTCTCTCCTCATCCAGAGCAAAGAAGAATGAAGAAAAACAAAGGTGCATAAAAACAATTAGTTCAAGGTTTTTTCAACCGAGTCCACCCAAGATCCCAGACACTGTTGGCGGGTTTCAAGGTCCACATTGGTGGCTGGCCCATGCATCAACTACAATTCTCTAAGTTAGTCTATAGTCTACAGAAACCTCCCAGGCTAAGGCCTCCATGAGATGCTTCCAAGTCCGTCTCCACCCAGAAGGTCCCTACTGCCTGGGGGTGGGTGTCCCCAGGGCCAGCCTCCTGGGGGCACTGCTATCCTCCACCCCACCCAACCTCACCTGCATCCCCCAGCCTGCAGATCATTTTCCCCAAGTCTGCTTAGGCAAGCCCTCCCAGCCACCAGCTGGCTGGTTGTCTGGCTGGTTGTCTGGCTGCCTGGCTGGCTGTTTGCCTGCTTGCCTGCCTGCCTGCCTGCCTGCCTGCCTGCCTGCCTACCTGGAAAATTAAAGAGAAAACTTTTGTTGGTGATGGTGAAAAACAAACAAAGAAACAATTAGTCTAAGGGACTGGTTGTGGTAGTTAAGGTGGTGTGTCAACTTGGCTGGGCTGGTCGAGTGGCTAGGCAGCTGGAGGTAGTTATTCCCCATGATGAGACTGGCGATCATCTCCGTAGTGGAATCTGCCATGAGTAGTTGAGTAGCTGCTTTAGAAATGCAGTCTGCTTCTTGTATATAAGGAGAAGCCTCGGGGTTGGTCTCTAGCTTTTTGGCATGCTTGAACCCTGCATGTAGCCAAGTCATTGTTCAACACCCTGCCATGCCCTGCCAATCTTAGGACTTCTTCTGGACTGCCATGTTGTTTGGTAACATTGCGACTGTGCCTTTGTACTTGTCAACCTTGGGTTTGTCAGCCTCAGCAGCCAGCAGCTGTCTGAGTGAAGAAAAGCCTCCAGCTTCAGTGAGCCAGGAGCAAGAGGCAGAGTCGAAGCCCAAGGTTAAGGGGCTTTCACTCAGCCCCTAGAGCCTGGCACTTTGAACTTAAAACCTCCAAAATTGTAAGAGAATAAACTCTTGTTTGTTCAAGCATCCCATTTGTGGTATATTCCTGTCAGAGTGACACTAGGTAGTCAAAACACTGGTAGATCACATGATCATCTGCCTATGTGACCATGAGACTGGAAGAACTAGAGGGTGCCCGGCTACCACTGTCAACTGCTGTGAGGGGGTCGTTGCAGGAGATCCTGGATAGAGTCGGAGAACAATATGAATGAAACTCAAAATCATTTAAAAAAACACAAAAACCAGGTTTACTGGTCTGATAGAGACTGGTGAGACACCCAGGACCACAACTTCTAGTTACCCTTCAGGTCTAGAACTGAACTCACTCCTATGGCTAACAGTCAAACAATAGACAGGCATAAAGGGTGAACTTTTACATCAGGTAGGTATACTCCTTACAGGATTAATCTTGGGAGAAAAAAATGGCAGTGTTTGCACAGGGATCTAGCTCAGGAAGCAGGAATGCATAAGAAAGAAGGACACAGGGAAGAGGTAACTACAGAGAGGAAGTGGGAAGAGAGCTGTTGCATTGTGGAGAATTGCAGTCAATGTCATGAAACAAAATGTATTTGAACGGCTGTATGGAAAATTAATTTCCTCTGTAAACATTCACCCAAATCACAATAAAAATTTTAAAAGAAAGAAAGAATTGGTCAATGTTCATCTATTTCAGGTGGCAGCATATGGTCAAGAACCAATGGTACTGAAAGAAGAAGTCGAAGATGCACACTGAAGAAATGGTGAAAAACAAGGCTCCAGGAATTGGTGGAATTCCCATTAAGATGTTTCAACAAATAGATGCTATGGTGGAGGCACTTACTCGTCTGTGCCAAGAAATTTGGAAGACAGTCACATGCCAAACTGGATGGAAGAGATCCATATTTATATGCATTCCCAAGAAAGGTGATCCAACTGAATGTGGAAATTATCAAATAATATCATTAATATCACATGCAAGTAAAATTTTGCTGAAGATAATTCAAAAATGGTTGCAGCAGTATATTGATAGAGAACTTCCAGAAATGCAAGCTAGATTCAGAAGAGGATGTTGAATGAGGGATAGCATTGCTGATGTCAGTTGGATTTTGGCTGAAAGCAAAGAATACCAGAAAGATGTTTACTTGTGTTTTATTGACTATGCAAAAGTATTCATCTGTGTGGATCATAACAAATTATGGATAACATTGAGAAGAATGGGAATTCCAGAGCACTTAATTGTACTCATGAGGAACCTGCACATAGACCAGGAAGGCTGTTGTTTGAACAGAACAAGGGGATACTGCATGGTTTAAAATCAGGAACAGAGGGTGTCAGGGTTTTAACCTTTCATCATACTTATTTAATCTGTATGCTGAGCAAATAATCTGAGAAGCTGGACTATAATATGAGATAAAAGTGGCATCAGGATTGGAGGAAGACTCATTAACAACCTGTGATATGCAGATGACACATTCTTGCTTGCTGAAAGTTAAGATGACTTGAAGCACTTGCTGATGAAGATTAAAGAGTACAGTTTTCAGTATGGATTATACTCAACATAAAGAAAATGAAAATTCTCATAACTGGACCAATAAGTAGCATCATGATAAATGGAGAAAAGATTGAAGTTGTCAAAGATTTCATATTATTTGGCTCCACAATCAACACCAATGGAAGCAACAGTGAAGAAAGCAGATGATGTATTGCACTGGGCAGATCTGTTGCAAAAGACCTCTTTAAAGTGCTGAAGAGGAGAGATATCTCTTTGAAGACTAAGGTGTATCTAACCAAAGGTATTTTCAGTGGTCTCATATGCATGTGAAAGCTGGGCAATGAATAAGGTAGCATAGTGCCTAAGGCACTTGACTACTAACCAGAAAGCTGGTGGTTCAAACCCACCAGCCACTCCTTGGAAGGAAGGTTGGGCAATCTACTCCCGTAGTGATACTGCCTTGGAAACCCAAGGAGGGGTCGCTATGAGTCGGGTCTCACTCCGCAGTACATAACAACAACAACAACAAGAAGGAAAGTTGAAGTCTTTGAGTTGTGGTGTTGGTGAAGAATACTGAAAGCAGCATGACCTGCCCAAAGAACAAATAAATCTGTCCTGGAGGAAGTGCACCCAGAATATTCATTGGGAGCAAGAATGGCCAGACTTCATCTCACCTACTTTGGTCATGTTATCAGAAGGGATATCTGGAGAAGGATATCATGCTTGGTAAAGTGGAGGGTCAGAAAAAAAGGGGAAGACCCTAAACAAGATGGATTGACACAGTAACTACAATGATGGGCTCAATTATAGTAAGGATTGTGAGGCTGGCACAAGACAGGGGAGTTTTTTGTTCCATTGCACATAAGGCAACTATGAGTCAGAGCAGACTGGACGGCACCTAACAACAACATAGGGTCGCTATGAGTCAGAATCTACTTGACAACAGTAGGCTTTAATCTTAATGGAAACCGATGTCCAAGCTTTTCTTCCATGGTGTCACTGTATAGATTAGAACCCCCAGCCTTTAGATTAGTAGTTGAATGCAACTCATCTGGGCTACCTAGAGCCCAGGCTATTGTTTTGTGCCATTGAGTTGATTTCAATCTATAGCAACTCTATTGGACAGAGTAAAACTACTCCATCGGGTTTGCTAGGCTGTAATCTTTATGAGAACAGATTATAGGTCTTTTCTACTTCAGAGTGGCTCATTGGTTTGAACAAGGGTTTTGAATTTGTTTGAAACTATTCAATCATGGCCTATGGACATAAGGGCAGCATAATCACTGCATAGCAATGAAATCTCTTGTGTGCTGGATTTTGACCCATCACTTTGAATGTGTGTTGCTCTCCACAGTCCTGCTGTTAAATACTCAGGAGCCTGATACAGGGGATTGGATTACTGGCAGGATTGTGCAGAGTAACACAGTTTCAAGGAGGCACAGCCAGTGGTCATCTTTGCACAACTGCCTATTTCCTGCTTGTGTCAAAATCTGATTTGCACTATATACATTATAGAATTAACAGGGGACAAAGTTGGAGTAGCTTCTCAGTGACAACCAAGCACCTTGAGGGAGTGAGTCACTGGGCCTGCAGGCTCAGGATCATGGTCTTGATGGACATCAAACTCAATATGCACAATATGAACCAAAACCAAACTCACTGCCCTCGAGTTGGATCCGACTCAGCGACCCCTACTTGGGTTTCTGAGGTGGTGTCACTACAGAACTAGATTGCCCAACTTCTCTTCCAAGGAGTGGCTGGTGGGTTTGAACTGCCAGCCTTCTAGTTCACAGTCAATTGCCTTAGGCACTATGCCATATAGTACATAGAAATTTTGTTCTACATTCTACTTAGGTGAGTAGTGACTAGGGTCTTAAAAGCTTTTGAGTGGCCATCTAAGATGTAACTATTGGTCTCCCCTCATCTAGCGCAAAGAAAAGTGGAGAAAATCAAAGTCATATGGAAATAATTAGTCCAAGCGTCTGATGGACCATGAGAACCTCAGCCTTCACCACCCTAAGACCAGAAGAACAAGATAGTGCCTGGTTACCATGCCAATCACTTGGTAAGGGATCAAAATTGGAGATCCTGGATAGAGTGGGAGGAAAAATGTGAAACAAAATTCAAAAATGACCAGAATTACTGGTCAGATAGTGACTGGTGGAACCCCTGAGACTATGGTCTCAGGTTATCTTTCAGCCCTGGAACTAGACTCACTTCTGTGGATTAGCTCTCAGTCAAACAGGAGAAAGGCCCACAAGCAGAACATCTACCCCAGGGAGACGTGCCCCTTAGATCAATCAACTGTGAGAGATCAGCAGGGCAGCATTTGCATAGAGGAAAAGTGGACAGACAAGAATGCATAATAAAAAGACACAGAGAAGGAGGAGTCACAGAGAGGAGGTGGGAGTAGAGCAGTTTATTATTGGGATTGTAATCAGTGCGATGAAATCAAATATGCATGAACTGTTGTTGTTGTTGTTGTTGTTATATGCTGTGGAGTTGGACCCGACTCATAGCAACCCTTCCTTGGGTTTCCGAGGCAGTATCACTATGGAAGTAGATTGCCCCACCTTCCTTCCAAGGAGGGGCTGGTGGGTTTGAACTGCCAGCCTTCTGGTTAGCAGTCAAGTGCCTTAGGCACTATGCTACCAGAGCTCCCATGCATGAACTATTGAGAGTAAAACTAATCAGCTTTGTAAATTTGCACCCAAATCACAATAAAAACTTAAAAAAAAAAAAAAAATCTGATTCTCAAGAGATTTGTTGTTATGCAATGACTACACTGCCCTTGTATCCAGTGGCCATGACTGAACAATTTAAAATTGATTACAAACACTAGTTTGAACCCCCAAAATTTCAGTTAAAAGCTGAGTGTTTAATCATTGTGCCATGAAGGTTCCTTCAAAGGACCATCTAAACAAAAAACAAACCCACCACCATTGAGTTGATTCCAACTCATAGTGACTCCCATTGCATTTCCAAGGCTGTAAATTTTTATGTAAGCAGATTGCCTCATCTTCCTCCCTAGGAGCAGCAGGTGAGTTTGAACCATCAATCTTCTGGTTAGCAGCAACATGCCTTATCCACCAGAGCTCCTTTCAAGGCACCATGTTGTTATGTGCTGTCGAGTCGGACCCGATTCATAGCGATCCCTCCTTGGGTTTCTGAGGTGGTATCACTAAGGAAGTAGATTGCTCAACCTTCCTTCCAAGGAGTGGCTGGTGGGTTTGCACCACCAGCCTTCTGGTTAGCAGTCAATGCCTTAGGCACTACACAACCAGAGCTTCCTCAAGGCACCAAGTTGTTGTTACGTACCATCGAGTTGGACCTGATTCATAGCTACCCCTCATTGGGTTTCCGTGGCAGTATAACTATGGAAGTAGATTGCCAAACCTTCCTTCCTTCCAAGGAGTGAGTGGCTGGTGGGTTTGAACTACCAGCCTTCTGGTTAGCAGTCAAGTACCTTAGGCACTATGCTACCAGAGCTCCCCAAGACGCCATAGGTATGTCTATTTTGGAGTCCTTGGGTAATGCAAGTGATTAACTTGAGGTTAACTAGGTGGAGGTTTGAGTCTATCCAGAGGCATCTCAGAAGAAAGTCCTGGAAATCTACTTCTTAAAAATCAGCCATTGCAAACCCTAATGAGTACAGTTCAACTCTGTCAGACATGGGGTCCCTTGAGTTGAAGTCAATTTGATGGCAACTGGAGGTGGTGGATGTCTATATTCTATTTTTCTTCTATGATTCAAGAGGACTCTAATTCTACCATTCCCCTTTCTGAACTTCCTAGATGATTCTGAGATTTAAAATTTTGATGTATTTCCTTGCTTCCGATTTGGCAGAACCTTATCTTTAAGCTTCCTCTTTCTGTGTTGAGATATTAGAACAAACTAATGGGAATAGCTTCAAAACAGGGCCAACTGTGGTGAATTCCCAAAGCGGAAGACACAAGTGTGGGTGGGCTGGTTAATTGACAGAACTTTTCCTGAATGCAGCCAGACTGTTTGCCGACAGTGGTTAAAAGAAAGGGAAAAAGTTACCTCTGGGGTTTAGAAAAGCCCCCTTCCTTATAGAGCTTTTCCTGAGTGTAACCAGCTTGTTTGCCAACAGTGGCTCACAGAGGGGAAAATAAAAACCATTGGATTTCAGAAAGTCCCTTTCCTTGTAGAACTTCTCTGACTGTAGGCAGCCAGTTTGCCCATAATTATTAACAGAGGGAAAAAATTACCCCTGGATTTTAGAAACGCTCCCTTCCTTCTAGAGCTTTCTTGAATGTAACCAGCCTGTTTGCTAACAGTTGTTAATAAAGGAGGGTGGAGGAAAGAATTATGTCTAGATTTTAGAAAAGTCTCTGTTTTCTTTGGCCACTTGAGCTGCTTGTTTTGTAAGTCAGAAATTTCCTAAAAGACTATTATTAGCTTTGTTCTCAGTGTCTCGCACTGTAAAAATCCCTGCCTGGACATTTTTTTAACATAACTTTGATTTTATTGTATCACTAAAAAATAAATATATGTGTGTGTGTGTGTATATATATATATACACACACACACACACACACATACAACAATTGTAGATGGTTCTTAAAGGACATCAAATGATGAAGAAAAAGAGTCACTATTTCTATCTTTCCAAAACTTAAAAATAGGTGACTTCAGAGAAAAGAAGTAAAAGAATAACCTAAATTTGCTAGGTCTCTTTGTAGCTCAATAAATGATAAGGTTAATTAGGTAAGCATTTATATTTGGAAATGACTTTATTGGCCTGACAATCACGAAGTATTGAAATACAGTGATTTAACACAAGAGATTTCTATTTTAAAGTAAATAATTAATCTTTGATTTAGAGCAGGCTTCTTTGCCTCTTTGACTTGGATTTCCCATCTGGGAACCAAAGTTGCTTAATTATGATCACTTCTGACTATGAAATATTATGGCATAATACATAAATATCGGAAAGACACTAATTTAAAGAAAAATGTTCACTTTTCCTTGCTGTGAAAATTTTAGCTAATAATTAAGTACAACAAAAATGATAATAAACCACATATAGAAAGACTGCTGCACACCAAGAACTTTATATACATTATGTTATTCTAACTTCAGAAAATGAAAGGTAGGTATTATTAGTTCCATTTTACAGATGATAAAATGGAAACCAGGACCTCTGGTGGCGTAGTGCCTAAGGCATTTGACTCTAACTAGAAGGCTGGCGGTTCTAATCCACCAGCCACTCCTCGGAAGGAAAACTGGGCAATCTACCTCCGTAGAGATACTGTCTTGGAAACCCAAAGAGGGGTCGCTATGAGTCAAAATCAACTTGATGGCAGTGTTTGGTTTTGGTAAAATGGAAACCTAGAGAGGTTAAGTAATTTGTCTCTGATTTTTAGTTAATGGTTGAGTTGAGGTTCATATTCACATCTGTGCTATTGTAAAGCCTACATTCTTTTCATTGCCTTCATGGCTGCTCAGATTAAACCTCAGCAGGGAACTGAACCTTAGTTTTTGCAGGGGAGAAGATTATAGCAATCTGCTTGGCTTTCTTCCCACTACCCCTCCCTTAAACTTAAGCTTTGTGTCTTAAGTTGGGTTCTTTCAGAAGCAGACTGGAAGGCAAGAATGTGAGTACAAGTACTTTATTTGAGAGCTGATCCCAGGAAGAACTGGTAGGGGAGTGAGGAAGTAAGACAGGGAAAGGAAAGAAGCCAACAAAGGGTGCATTAACTAGCAGGCTACCAGTGTGGACAACTGGGCCTCAGCCCCACTAGGGAACTCTGAGAGACAGTGTAAAACATACCTCAAAGTATTCCCATGGAGTGGTGAGGGACCTGGAGTATTTATCCATGAACTCCTGGCAATCTTTGGTTGAGGACTGATCGTCAAAGGCATGGTTAATTGCCCTGCCCTTCCAAGTGATTTCTGTAGCCAGAGAAAGTCTTTCACAAAATAATTGCAGATATTTGTGAATGAAAAAGACATGATCTGATTCAGGCTCTACAAGGATGATCTGTATGCTGTGTTGGGACAAGATAAGTGTCTTAATTTTCTGTTGTTACCATAAGTACTCATAGGTACCTCAGAAGAAAGTCTTGGTGATCCACTTCTGAAAACCAACCTTTGAAAATCTTATGGAACAAGTTCTACTCTGATACACATGGGGTCACCATGAGTCAGAGTTAACTCAATGGCAACTGGTAAGCTAGTAAGATCCCACAGCCTGTAAATGATAGAACTAGGACCTGAGGTTTATCTGACTCCAAAATCTTTGTTCTCAGTTACCACACTGCCTCTGCTATATCTAACCTGTGGCCTTTTGCAATATTCAGAACCTCCTAATTTCATCAGGTTCTGTGAGTTTGCCTGGTATAGGGCACAAACAGCACATAGTCCAAAAAGTGTTCTACATCCTACTTTGATGAGTAGCAACTGGGGTCTTAAAAGCTTGTGAGAAGCCATCCAAGGTGCAACAATTTGTCTCTCCCTGTCCAGAGCAAAGAAGGGTGGAAAAAAAAAAAAAGAAAAAAAGATGCATGGAAACTGCCCAAAGGACTAATGACCACAGAAACCCCAGCCTCCACAACCCTGAGACCAGTGCCTAACTACTACTGCCAACTGTTCTGGAAAGGATCACACAGAAAGTCCTGGACAGAGAGGGAGAAAAATGTGGAACAAAACTCAAAATCATAAAAAAAAAAAAAAAGACCAGGCTTACTGGTTTTACAGAGACTGGTGGAACCCCCAAGACTATGACCCTTAGACATCCTTCAAGCCTGGAATAGAACTCACCCCTGTGGCTCAGATTTCAACCAAATGATAGACAGTCTGTAAGGTGAACAGTAGCACCAGGGAGATACACACTCCTTAGAACAACCAATCATATGAGATCAAAACCACAGCATTTGCCCAGTGATAAAGTTCAGAAGGAAGAACACTTCCTTCTGAAGGGTCCTTAATAAAGAAGGACATATGGAAACAGTAAACACAGGGAGGAAATGGGAAGAGTGCTGTTATGTTGTGGGGATTGCAATCAAATTTCATGAGTCAAAATGTATATGAATTATTGAATGGAAAACCAGTTTTATCTGTAAACTTTCATCCAAATCACACACACACAAGTTTAAAAAAAACACATATACAAAAGATATGGGAGGACCAACTCACTATACACTGTCACTCATCGTGTGATCTTATCTATAAAAAACAAAAAAACAAACTCACTGCCATCGAGTTGATTCCAACTCACAGCGACCCCCTTTGGGTTTCCGAGGCATCAAATTTTTACAGAAGTAGATTTCCCAGTTGCCCTTCCACAGAGTGGTTGGTGGGTTTGAACCACCAGCCTTCTGATTAGCAGTCAGACACCACCAGAGCTCCTTTAGCTATAATCTAGTTTTTGTTTATTGTCCATTAGTTGTTGGTGCTGAAATTTTTACTGGAAAATGGGGATGATTTTACAAATCATAATGCTGACTTCTTGTAGGATATTTTATTTGTCACTACATCCCAACTCCCAAATTATCATGAATTTTAGTAAATGATCAAAAATAATTTGTTGAGTGAACAAATGAATGAAGTCACATAGAAAATGTAAATCAGTTATTCATGAATCCTAATCATGGATTCCAGAATAGTTGGCATCCTAAAAATAAATGTGTTCAATGTTTTTCCTATTTCAATTTTTCACAATATAAAGACAGGAAAGCATCTGGGAGCAACTGTCAGCCAACCCTTCTATTTCCTAATAGCTATCTGAGTGTGGATTTTGAGAAGCTAAGTGAAAATGTTGAGGAGTCTTACATGTATCCCTCACCAAGAAGAGATCCCAAGTGGTAGTCAGACCACAGGAAAGCAGGCAACACCTCTTGAGGGGCACATTTCCACAATGAAAAAATGAAACATGAATATTACATACAGAACCAAAAGGCAGCAGCAAATTTTCTCCATAAGGAAGTGTCCCTATATATATCATTGACAAGCCCTCCTTAAAATCTCTTAAAATTCTACTAGAAAAGTGAATTCAAGCTTCCCAAATAATTAATCATGAAACCAAAACCAAACAATGCTAGCACAAAATTAGGACGTTGACCTCTCTTGTAATGAGGTCATCAAGAAAGAAGGGTGGCCACCGAGGAATGAATAGATAAATGTGGTACGTACATAAAATGAAATACTTAATTAGGTGTAAAGAGAAGTGGAGTGCCGATACATGCCACAACATGGATGAAGCTTGAAAATCTGTTGGGGGGGGTGGTAAAATAAGTCACAAAGGAACAAACATTGTTTGATTTAGATGAAACATGTAGATGCAAATGAATACTGTTTTAGTTAGGTGTCATCAAGTCAGCTCTGACTCATAGTGACCCTATATAAAACAGAACAAAACACCACCTGGTCCTGCGCCAGCCTCACAATCCTTGCTATGTCTGAGCCCATCATGCAACCACTGTGTTAATCCATCTTACTGAGGGCCTTCCCCTTTTTCACTGATCCTCCACTTTACCAAGCACGATATCTTTCTCCAGAGAATGGGGTGTTCTGACAACACGACCAAAGTAGATGAGACAAAGTCTGGCCATTTTCACTTCCAAGGAGCCTTCTATCTGCACTTTTTCCAGAACAGCTTTGTTCATTCTTCTGGCAGTCCATGGCACTTTCAGTATTCTTCACCAACACCACAACTCAAAAGCATCAACTCTTCTTCAGTCTTCCTTATTCATTGTCCAGCTTCATATGCATAAGAGGCAATTGAAAATAGCATGGCTTGGGTTAGGGGGCCCTTAGTCTTCAAAAAACATCTTTGTTCTTCAGCGTTTGAAAGAGGTCTTTTGCAACAGGTCTTCCCAATGCAATACATAATCTGATTTCTTGCCTGTTGCTTCCATTGGTGTTGACTGTGTATCCAAGTAATATGAAATCCTAAACAACTTCAGTCTTTTCTCTGTTTATTGTGTTGCTGTTTATTGATCCAGTTGTGAGGAGTTTTGTTTTCTTTAGGATGAGGTATAGTTCATACTGAAAACTGTAGTCTTTCATCTTCATCACTAAGTGCTTTAAGTCATCTTCACTTTCAGCAAGCAAGGTTGTGTGGGTTGTCAATGGGTCTTCCTCCAAACCTGATGCCACATTCTTCTTCATATAACTACTTGGATCATTTGCTCAGCATACAGATTGAATAAATATGGTGAAAGGATACAACTCTGACACACTCCCTTCCTAATTTTAAACCACGCATTATCTCCTTGTTCTGTTTGAGCAACAGCCTCCTGATCTATGTACAGGTTCTTCAGGAGCACAATTACCTGTTCTGGAATTCCCATTCTTCTCAATGTTATCCATAATTTTTCATGATCCACAGTCTAATGCTTTTGCATAGTCAATGAAACACAAGTAAAGACCTTTCTGGTATGCTTTGCTTTCAGCCAACATCTATCTGACATTAGCAATGATATCTCTTGTTCCACATCCTCTTCTGAACCCAGTTTACATTTCTGGAAGCTTCCTGTCAATGTACTGCTGCAACCATTTTCAAATTATCTTCAGCAAGGAGCTCTGGTAGCGTAGTGCCTAAGGCACTTGACTGCTAACCAAAGGGCTGGCAGTTCAAACCCATCAGCCACTCCTCGGAAGGAAGATGGGGCAATCTACTTCCATAGTGATACTGCCTCGGAAACCCAAGGAAGGGTCGCTGTGAGTCGGGTCCGACTCAATGGCGCATAACAACAACAACAACAACAAAGACTTTACTTGCATATGGTATTAATGATATTGTTCAATAATTTCTACATTCTGTTGGATCACCTTTCTTTGGATAGGTATAAATATGGATTTCTTCCAGTCAGTTGGCCAAGTAGCTGTCTTCCAAATTTCTTGGCATAGATGAGTAAGTACCTCCAGCATGACATCCATTTTGTTGCAACATCTCAATGGGTATTCCATCAACTCCTGGAGCCTTGTTTCTTGCCAGTTCCTTGAGTGCAGCTTCAACTTCTTGCTTCAATACCATTGGTTCTTGATCATATGTCACTTCCTGAAATTGATGAACATCAACCAAATCTTTTTTTAATATTTATTCTGATTTGGGTGATAGTTTATAGTTGACTAAATCTTTTTGGTACAGTGACTCAGTGTATTCCTTCCATTTTCTTTTGATGTTTCCTGCATCAGTCAATATTTTGCCCATAAAATCTTTCAATATTGCAACTCAAGGACTGAATGTTTCATCAGTTCTTTCTGCTTGAGAAATGCTGAGCATGTTCTTCACTTTTCGTTTTCTAACTCCAGGTCTTTGCACCTTTCATTATAATAATTGACTTTGTCTTTTTGAGCTGCTCTCTGGAATCTTCTGTTCAGCTCTTTTTTCTTGCCATTTCTTCCATTTGCTTAAGCTATTCTCCATTCAAGAGCAAGTTTCAGAGTCTCTTCTGACATCCACTTTGGTCTTTTCTTCCTTTCCTGTGTTTTTAATGACCTTTTGCTTTCTTAATGGATGATGTTATTGATGTCATCCCACAATTCGTCTGGTTTTCAGTCACTGGTGTTCAATGTGCCAAATCTATTCTTTACATGGTCTCTATATTCAGGTGAGATATAATCAAGGTCATATTTTGGCTCTCATGGACTTGTTTTAATTGTCTTCAGCTTCACCTTGAACCTGCATATGAGCAATTGATGGTCTCTTCTACAGTTAGCTGCTGGCCTTGTTTTGCCTGAAGACATTGAGCTGTCCCTCTTTCCACAGATGTAGTTGATATGATTCCTGTATATTCCATTTGCAAAGTCCATGTGTGTAGCTGTCATTTATGTTGTTGGAAAAGGTATTTGCAATGAATAAGCCATTGGTCTTGCAAAAGTCTATCGTGCAATCTCTGGCATAATTTCTATCACCAAGGCCATATTTTCCAAATACTAGTGATTCTTCTTTGTTTCCTACTTTTGCATTCCAATCGACAGTAATAATCAACACATCTTGATTGCATGTTTTTTTTCAATTTCAGACTGCAGAAGTTGCTAAAAATTTTCAATTTCCTCAACTTTGTCTTTGGTGGTTGGTGTGTAAATTTGAATAATAGTAGTCTTCCTTGTTGGCATATGGATATTATGCTATCACTGACAGCATTGTACTTCTGGATAGATCTTGATACATTTTTTGTGACAATGAATGCCATGCCATTCTATTTCAATTTGTCCTTCCTGGCATAGTAGATCATATGGGTGTCTCATTCATAAATGGCCAAAACCAGTCCCTTTCCACTCACTAATGCCTAGGATATTGATCTTTATGAGTCCTATTTCATTTTTCACAATTTCCAGTTTTCCTAGATTCATATTTTGTACATTCCATGTTTCTATTATTAGTGGATATTTGCAGCTGTTTCTTTCCCATTTTGAGTCGTGCCACATAAGCAAATGGGATTCTGAAAGCTTTACTCCATCCATGTCAATAAGGTCAACTCTACATTGAGGAGACAGCTCTTCCCCAGAAGTATTTTGAGTGCCTTCTGACCTGAGAGGCTTATCTTCCAGCACTATAGGATAATGTTTCAGGGCTATTCATAAAGTTTTCTAGTACTGTATCAGACAGTGTTTCACTGCTATTCATAAGGTTTTCACTGGCCAATTCTTTGAGAAGT
>NW_006921631.1:2589022-2593805 GCF_000298275.1 Orycteropus afer afer | reverse complement strand
CAGTCAAATGCCTTGGGCACTATGTCACCAGAGCTCCTGACAGACAAATGGTGGGATGCAAATGCATAGAGGCCAGTTTATTAATTGTTACCAGGAGTGGGAGGGAGCAGGGGAGAGTAGAGGGAGTTATAATTAGGATTCATAAAGTTTCTGTTCCTGGTGGTAGAATAATTTGGAAAAGGATAGCTGTGATAGTTGTATAACATGATGAACAAAAACCAATGTCATTGAATTGTATATGTGAAAAATGTTGACTTGGCAAATACTTTGTTACATATATTTTTACCTCAATTAAAAAAAAAGAGAGAAAGAGACAGAGATAGAGAGAAAAAAAGAAAGGTGGGCACTAGGCCTGGTTAGCCCTAGTTTGGAAACAATCTTTGACCCTAAGTCAGCCATCCTGGCACACTGCCCATGTGTGTGTATATGTGTGTGTTTGCATCTCTGTGTGTATCAGTGTGTGTTATCCACAGACAAAGGCCAATTTACAATAGAAGAGTCACAGTGATCAGCCAGCACCTATTTCACCTTGTTCACCTGGGTATAAGTTGAAAAGTCAATGCTTCTGTGGAGCACAGCACCAAGGGTGATGAAATGATAAAACTGGCAATGAGTAAAACTCATGCATTGTCAAGAAAGAGGACGGTGGAAGAAGATTTTTGGCAGATTTTCACAACAGAATTTCCTTGCTCTTTGGGTGTTGGCTTTCTTGCCACAAGAAAGGTTCCTTTAGTTGTTGAGAGGTTCCTTTAGTTGTTCAACAATGTTGGTTTTGGAAAGAAAACAGAGTTAAAAAATCCACAGGTCAGTCCCCA
Source organism: Orycteropus afer afer (assembly GCF_000298275.1). Classification (NCBI taxonomy): domain Eukaryota; kingdom Metazoa; phylum Chordata; class Mammalia; order Tubulidentata; family Orycteropodidae; genus Orycteropus; species Orycteropus afer. The sequence goes on along the minus strand of NW_006921631.1, from coordinate 2,592,990 downwards.
GGGAATATTACAGGAAAAAGGAGGGCAGTTTCACGAAGCCTGCAAGGACTCATCTCTGCTTGCACTAGATAGGAAGAAAGGAAGAAATGAACAATACTTTAAGAAGCTCAGCCCTACCGCTTTATCTCATGAAGACATGTCTCCAGTCAATCTGGGCATGAAAATGTCTTTATCTATGATTCTAACAGGAGGAATGTTTTCCTTGATTAAGAGAGCCTTAGGAGCCCTGATGTGCAGTGGTTAAGCACATGACTGCCAATCAAAAGGTGTGGTTCAAACACAACAGCTGCTGTGATGTGGCAGTCTGCTTCCGTAAAGATTACAGACATGGAAACCCTATGGGGCAGTCACTGAGTCGGAATCTACTCGAGGGCAATAGGTTTTTTTTTTTTTTTTTTATTTATCGGACTCAGGGAAATGAAAACTTTCTCCCATGAGAAAGACCATCATCCTTGCTCATAATGCACTTAAGAAAAATGAAACAGTGATCTGGACTAGTCAGAAATGAGTCACTTTCCCCCTGAAATATTCAGAAGGTTGAAGCAAAAGTGCAATTTTTGGTTTGATTTGTCTAATAGACAATTGACTCTGCTCTCCACTTTGCTAAATTACTGGGAAGCAGCATGGAAAGGAAGACAATGTTTCCATTTGATTCCACAATTGTCATCATACAAATCTGCAAAACAAACTTCAAAACATTCTGGGTATTGCCACAACCTGGCTATGTGGCCTTGAGCAAGGTACAGTAGCCTCCGCTTATCTAAGACCCTGGGAGCTCTGGTGGCATAGTGCCTAAGGTATTTCACTACTAACCAGAAGGCTGGCCATTCAAAACTACCAGCCACTTCTCGGAAGGAAGATTGGGTAATCTACTTCTGTAGAGATACCATCTCAGAAACCCAAGGAGGGGTCATTGGGATTGACTCAACAGTAGTGAGTTGTTTTTCTGTTTGTTTGTTTTTTGATCCAAGACCCTCAGTGGAAGCCACAGATAGTACCGAACCCTGTATAGATACTGTTTTTTCCTATATATACATAGTTATGATAAAGTTTAATTTATAAATTAGGCACAGTAAGAGATTAACATCAATAACCAATAATAAAACAGAACAATTATTAAGTAAAATAAAGGTTACTTGAACACAAACACTGAGATACAGCTATAGTCAATCTGATAACCGAGATGAGGAGATGGCTACTAAGTGACTCACAGGTGAGTAGTACACACAGTTTACAGCCTGGATAAAGGGATAATTCACATCCCAGACAGGATGGAGCCAGACAGCTTGAGATTTCATCTCACTGATCAGAACAGTGGACAATTTAAAACTCATGAATTGTTTATTTCTGAATTTTTCATTTAATATTTTTAGACTGTGATTGACTGGGGGTTACTGAAACTGTGGAAAGTGAAACCACATGGGGGGGTCACCTATAAAATAAATAACATCTATAAAATGGGAATACTTTTAACACCCTAATGCTATGATTTTTTTTTTTTTTTCAAAAAGTGAAAACAGGTAAGATAATATAAATAAAGTACCTGGCCCAATATACCCCTATTGCCATCAAGTCCAATGTGACAACCCCATGTGTTTCAGAGTAAAACTAAGCTGTATAGAATTTTCTTGGCTATAATTTTATGGAAGTAGATCATGGTGCCACTGGGTGAATTCAAACCTCCACCTTTTGGCTAGTAGTCAAGAGTAGTTTGTGCCACCCACAGACCAACTAGTGTCCTGGCACATATAGTCACTAAAAGGATCACTATGATTTGAAAATCAACTTGATGGCACCTTACAATTACAAGTAGTAGCATTACCATTAAATACCAATCAATCGCAATACCATTAACTATGCTAATTTTAAACTTAGCTATTCAGAGATGATTAGCCAAAGCTGGTAATACTGAGGAGCAACTGAGCATTTTTTGGCATTTAGAACAGGAATAATTAACCATTATGTTTCAATGTCTCACCAATGTCTCAATCCTAAAAAAAAGAGCCTATAATCTGGGAGTGTTGTAAGTTTCCAGGCTAGTGTAGTGACGACCATTCCTTGAGAAACAGATCCCAAATCAAGTAAATGAAAAGAAACAGGAAATTCTGCCCATGGTAAAGTGACAAGTCCCTCTAGAGACTCTGGAGAGAATGAATTGAATTCTGGAAAATGAAGTAGACAAGACACTTGACCTTCCTGTAAAATGGGTACCAAGATTTCCAGAATCCCCAATTGCATACCATATTTTGGAAACACTGAATAATAGGGCTCCCTCCTTGAAGAATCCTAATGCACTTATCACATTAAAGGCTCCAAGAAGTCCTGCAAAGGAGAAATGTTCTTTAACTTTCTTTTTTTAAGTTGATATTGCCTAAATCTACTTGATCATAGATGCTTTTCTCCACAACATCATTATCTAAAACATCTCCAACAATATGAAAAAAATGTATGCTCGAAGTTATTTGTTGTGGTATAATTTTGAGTAGCAAAATTTAAGGAATGGTATAAATGCATAGTGTTTACCTTTTTCCTATAGACTATGATGTGTAATTAAGATGGCTCATTCACTAGCTAAGGGACATTTCAACTTATGTACAATTGTCTTTCTGTGTGCTGTGTACACAATTCAAATTCCAGTCTCAGCAAAGTTATAAATTGCCAAACATTGTATCCTTCCACTACTCAAAGTTGTAAATATTAAGTCTTTGTAAGCCAGGGACCACTGTATAGAGAAGTGTTTCTATAAGCATCGGTTCTCCTCCAAAGAAAATAGCACTGGGAAGTTCCAGTAAAATGGTGGACTAGGCAGAAAGACTGCACAGACCCTCTTCAACAAAGAAAAGGGAAACCAATTAACACAGACACAGAAGATAATCTGGGACCCCTGAACCTTGAAGGGAAGGATATAGACGTAGACTAAACCTCAACCAGCAGAAGAATTTGCATGAAAATACCAAAAAAGGAGACAGACGGAGCTGCGGTCTGGCAGCGATCCTGATGGCACAGACAGCTTGGAGATTCCCGAGTGGTGGTAGGACCTAAGAATTAATCTAAAAATCAGCCCTGCTAGCCAGGGACTGCACAGAGGACTGCTCTGGTGGCTGGGGAATAAACAGAGAATGTGAAGAGAAAGGTGGGCTGAGCTGTGTGTGGACTTTTGCTGGTCTGAAGGGCCCCGCCACTTTGAATGTTACAAGCGGCTTGACCACTTTGGATATTTAAAGAGACAGCACTCTCCGAAATTCCATGGGCTAAAGAAGAGGTTCTGCTTTCCAGCAACCCCAAGGACACTCCGGACCTGCAAGAGTGAAAAGGTACCACATTCTTCTTGTTACTCTTATACCCCACACCCACTTGATGAATGGAAGTAGGCCATCCCCCATTCCCACCCACCTTCTGGGCCCACAAGAACTCCATCACAGTGTGTGTGCTCAGGCAGAGCCTGGATGCCCTGCCCTGTCCTCCACTGATTTTTTTTTCTTCTTTTTATTATTTTTTTTTCTTTTTCACTTTTTTTTTTTTCTGGTGATTAGTTTGCTTGTATTTATCTGTTTTAAAACAACTATTATCATTAATACTTTTGTCCTTTTTACTATTAATCTTACTCTTCCCCTCCCAGGTCCTAGTCTTCAGCTTTTTTTCTTTTCCCTGTTCCTGGTTGAAAATTTTATTATTACTATTTTTTTAATTTAAGTTTTTGTTTCTTTATTTCCCCTTTTTTTCTCATGGTTACCCCCATTCCTTGTTTTTCTTTTTTCATTTTTCCCATTTTTTTCTTCATTATTTTCCTTCTCTACCTTTTTTCTCTTAGTGCCATATCCCCAGATATTGCAGGTTTTCTTGTTTCTTCTTCTTCTTTTTCCCTTTTTTCTTTTTTTGGTTACTGTTCCTGTGTGATTACATGGTGTGTTTTTTGTCCATGTGCTTTTAGTTTTTTGATGGTTATTCAATTGTAATTTTTGTCTAAC
>NW_006921631.1:2586937-2587417 GCF_000298275.1 Orycteropus afer afer | reverse complement strand
GTTACCAGGGGTGGGAGGGGAGGGGAAGGAAGGCTGTTAGATAGATAGAGATAAGTATTGATTTGCGTGAAGAGAAGGGCAATGTACCAAATGTGAGTGACTAATATGGCAGTGTGGAGGAAGAGAAAGACATAGAGCGGTATATGGAAGATACAGACAACAAAAATGAACCCTTTTGCACATACAGTACTGCGTTGTCAGTGAAGGCAAACAAGGGTATATGGGTGGATAGATGTGGGTGGACAGGCTGAACTATTAGGTATGTCTATGAAGTGGGGAGTGTATCCAAGAACATGCACAGGGTTAGCAGACAATGATCCTATAAGTTTATGTGAATGACCAGAATTCCCAGGTGGATAGTAGAGCTGACAAGGGGCAAGGTTGTGGTCATGGCTTGGTCACAGCCAGCTACCCAGAGGGACTGAGTAGTTGAACCTGTGGGCTTGGGACCATAGTTGCAGGGGACATCAAGCTCAATTG
>NW_006921631.1:2585076-2586204 GCF_000298275.1 Orycteropus afer afer | reverse complement strand
AAAAGAAAATAGGTCTGTTGATAAAAGTATGGAAAATATTTTATCAAAGAATAAGATGCTCTCAGACTCTAACTTACATAAACAGATATGTAAGATGTTTTTGTATCATTTTTTCTCCCATCTGTCTTACAACCTTTGGTGCTGGCTTGGACTCCCATTTTCCCTTTTACACATAGCCATGCAGAAGTTCAAGGCAAGAAAAACTTGTTTTGAGATTTGTTTTGCTGAGTGACATGTCCCTAAAAAAACATTGGCTTTGCTTTTGCAAAGTTCAGCATGACATTGTGCGAATTGCTCATGGTGAATCACCTTTAGGATTGTTTATTGTGTGAATTGTCCATGGCGAATCACTTTTAGAGTTGTTTTTATTTATTTAGATGTTTTAGGAATATGAAGCACAGTCTCCCTGTCTTAGAGCAGACTGTTTACAAATTAGCATCTTCTCTCAAAAGGTTGCAAATATAAAAATTTCAAGACAAATTTTATAGACTCCTAGTCTGAAGTATTTCTACTCACCTAACAGAGCCAAAAGAGCTCTAGTAGCACAGTGGTTAAGGCATCAGGCTGTTAACAGGAAGGTTGGCAGTTCAAACCCACCAGCTGCTCTGTGGGAAGAAGATGAGGCAATCTACTTCTGTAAAGATTTATAGCCTCAGAAACCCTATGGGTCACTATGAGTAAGAATCAACTTGATGGCAGTGGGTTTGGTTTTGATTTAAGTTTGTTTTAGCCAAAGGAAGTCCTTATAACTATCTGATAATGTTCCCCTACAATGGGGTACTACTCAGCTATGTTGTTAATTTTTTAAACTCAGGATGCCAAAGGGTATGTGATACACTACCTTTAGTATAAGAAGGGAAATAAATATACATCTATCTGCTTATTTTTGCAAAGGGAAGTAGAAGACAAATAAACTAAAAACTAATGAAATTCATTTGACTCTTCTCCTGGTGTGAGTGAGAATAGAGTGAAGGCAGTCAGACTTATTTGAGTACCTATTTGTATAATCTGAACTTTTGAACCATGTTCATGTTTACATTTGTTGTTGTTGTTGTTGTTATGTGCCGTCGAGTCGGCCCCGACTCATAGCGACCCCTTCTTGGGTTTCCGAGGCAGTATCACTACGGA
>NW_006921631.1:2583441-2584941 GCF_000298275.1 Orycteropus afer afer | reverse complement strand
AAAAAAAAAAAAAAAGAATGCAAACAGAAATAAATGGACTTAATAGCTTATCAAAGAGATGACATTGACACAGGGAAGGAAAAAAAATCAATGTAAATATGGTTGGAACATGGTACTCTAACTGTTCACACTCATTGGGATATATTCTAAGGCCAAAAAGAACTGCAAAAGTATCTTAAACTTTAGATTATAGAATTTTATTGGTGGTAATGTTGATATACTAATTCTAAAACTGTTTTTTGTATATTATTGGATTAAGTAAATGAATAAATACATTGATCTTATTGGGACTATGATTATCACTGTGAGAAAAACAAATTGTCTTGGTAAATGAGAGGAAACGCTGTGACAAGGTATCTATATAAACTCATCATTTTTCAAAGTATATTTTCTGGTCTGTCCACTGAAAGGGCTTGCATTCAGTGACATCCTACTAGCAATGAGCACACCTGTTGCCCACAACTTGTTTTATAAAATACCGTTCTCCACTAACAGGAAGAGAGCTCTTGGAGAATGACTAATTCCACATCTGGGACCAGTAAACTACAAAATGAACATGGAATTTCTCAGAAACTTAAGAAAACATATTTTAAAAAGATAATTAAGAGACACGTTTGATAAGGGTGCAAGGAAAAGCAACATAATAAAAGTGTATGACTAGCACAATATCACTAAGGAAAAGGAAGACATGGAGATGTACATGAAAGGTACAGACAACAAAGGCAAATATTATTGCAGACACAACACTGCATTAACAGTAACAGCAAACACTAATCTATGGATGGGTACATAGCACAAAGGTGTGGATAGGCAAATGAGAATATACTCATAACCATACAAAGGTTTGGCAGATGATATTCCTACTTATGTATTTGTATATTGTTATTAAAATATCCATATGCAGTTTAAATATAACAGGAAGTAAAGTTAGGATAACTTCTGAGCTACAAATCAGCAGCACCTTGAATGAGTAGGTTTCTGGGCCTGTGGGCTGAGTGACATCAAACTTAATTGGCACAACATGGTATACAAAAATATTGTACTACATCTTACTTTGGTGAGTAATGACTAGGGTCTTAAAAGTGTGCAACTGGCCATCTAAATACCAACTATTGATCTCTCCTCATCCAGAGCAAAAAAGAGTGAAGAAAATCAAAGACACATGGAAACAGTCCAAAGGATTAATGGACCTCAACCTATATGACCCAGAGACCGGAAGAACTAGATGGTACCTGGCTACCAATGACAAAAAAAAAAAAAGCACAAAGCAGTTTAAAGTAATTCTCACAGGCCAAATTTGGGGCAATTTGGACATCAGAAAAGAATGCTGATAGTAATGGTTAATAACACTTTGAATAAAAAAGAATCTGTGAGCCCATAGAAGAGAAAGGAAGGGCAAGCTCTTGTTTGTTGTTGTTGTTGTTGTTATGTGCCATCGAGTCAGACCTGACTCATAGCGAACCCTCCTTGGGTTTCCGAGGCAGTATCACTATGGAAGTA
>NW_006921631.1:2579690-2583341 GCF_000298275.1 Orycteropus afer afer | reverse complement strand
TATAATGATGGTCACAGCAAACAAATTTTTACTTGCAACAACAAATCCACAGCAAAACTCAGAGTTATAAACACAAGGGAGCGGAGTTCAGATTTAATTTTTTTTTTTTTTTCACCTTAAATGATTCCCAAGAATTTGTGAAAATGCAGAGCCCAGATTGGCTCAGCAGATACTATGCCCAAAGGTAATGCACCTTTGAAGTTACACTTCTGACACAAGAAAAGTCAACAATAAAATTTCATACTCTGTTAGCAGTAAAAGAAAATGAGTTTTACTGAGGGATACTACAGCTTAAACTAGGCAGCACTAACTAAATGCACAAAGCACTACGTTCTTCAAGTACAGTTGTTGTTGTTGTTATGTGCCATCCAGTCATACCCGACTCATAGTGACCCCTCCTCGGTTTTCCGAGGCGGTAACACTATGGAAGTAGATTGCCCAACCTTCCTTCCAAGGAGTGGCTGGTGGGCTTGAGCCGCCAGCCTTCTGGTTAGCAGTCAGATGCCTTAGGCACTAGGCTACCAAAGCTCTTGTTTACAGAATGTCAAATAATAAATGTAGAAGAAATAACTCACTTAGAGAAAAATTGTTTTGCTAATCACTATTGCAAGAATCAATTCAGGCAAAGATTATTAATGGATTAATACAAGGAGCTCTGGTGGTGTAGTGGTTAAGGCATTTGGCTGCTAATCAAAAGGATGGTGGTTCAAACCCACCAGCTACTTCATGGAAGAAAGATGAGGCAGTCTGCTTCGGTAAAGATTTACAGACTTGGAAACCCAGTGGGGGTCACTGTGATTCACAGGGCATTTAGTTTAGTTTTGCTTTTGGTATATTTCCATTGGATAAAATATTGTTAAGAAATAGCCTATTCTCAGTCTCTGCATATCACTGCTGCTGCTGCTGCTGCTGCTAACTGTCATTCAGTCATCCCCAACTTGTGGTGACCCATGCACAATTAATCAAAACACTGCCCAGTCCTGCCCCAATCCCATGTTTGCTTGTGAGCAATGAGGTTTTCATTGGCTGATTTTCAGAAGTAATCTCCAGGCCTTTTTTCCTAGTCCATCTTGGTCTGGAAGCTCTGCTGAAACCTGTTCAACATCATAGCAACATGCAAGCCTTAACTGACAGATAGGTTTTGGCTGTACAGGAGATTCATTGGCCTGTGATCAAGCCCAGGTCTCCCCATATGAGGGCAGAATGTTTTCTAAAGTGGTTATACCAATCTCTACTCCTACAACCAATGGCTGAGTATACCCTTTGCTCTATATTCCCACCAGTATTTATTTTCCAGTTTTCTAAATTTTCTCAAAGTGTTAGATGAAAATGGTATACCGCTGTGGTTTTTAAATCTGTGTTGCTCTGGTTACTAATGAGGTTGAACATCTCTGCGGTGTAGTAAATTACTTAGTGTGGCTTTTCTACCCATAAGTCTTTGTAAACTCCAAGGTGAGATTTTGTATGAGCAACTGAGGAGCTCCTGATTGCTGAAGCTATCCACCTGGGTTATTTCTGTTGGGAGTGGCACAATACAATGTTCTGGGAGGTGCCCACTCTCTCTCACTTGCTTAGAGTTCTGATGCTGTGATTGGCTAGTTTGACCACCCTTCCGGGCTCAAAAGGAGGCCTCCTGGAGGCAGAACTCTCTCTGACTGCTAGTGGAGGAAGACGTGCTGCCGAAAGAGACACACACCCCTGAAAGAGACACGTGCTGCTGGGAAAGAGACGCAAGAGACATGCATTGCTGAGTGAGACACCGAGGGACCAGCACTGCTGGGAAAGAGACTGTGAGAGACTGTTGGCTGAGGGACAGTGGGCTGGGAGAGAGACTGAGCGTTCTTCCTGAACTTGAGTTGTAGCCTGGTGCTTCCCTAATAAACCCCATAATCTGTGAGTTCTGTGTGGCCACTGCAGTGAATTATCGAACCCAGGAGAGAGGTGGTGGGTGCTTTGGGAGGAAAGGTTGATGAAAGGGCTGGAGGGAGGCAGCATGTCTAGCTTTGCAGTAATAGGCCTTGGGTTACTGCTGGTAATCCTGCCTTCCCCTTGTAGGGTTATAGGAGGTCAGAACATGTGGCCTCCTTGCCCTTTTTGCAATCTCTTTGTATGTTTATGGGCCATTTGTGTTTCTTCTTTTGCGAAATGCCTGTTTAGTTCTTTTGCCTATTTTACTACTGATTAGCTGTCTTTTTATCTGGTGCTGTAGTGCCTAAAGAATTTGACTACTAACCAGAAGCCTGGCAGTTCAAACCCACCAACCACTCCTCAGAAGAAAGGTTGGGCAATCTACTTCCATAGTAATACCACCTTGGAAACCCAAGGAGGGGTCTCTATGAGTCAGGTCCGACTCTACAGCAGTGGGTTTGGTTTTTTCCTTTATATATTTTGGGTACTAATTTATTAGTTAACCAATCGTCTCAGCATAGTATGCTTAATAGTTCATCCTTTCTCCACTGATCTAAAATACCTGCTGAGTCATAAAGTTTCCATTTATGCATTAGGTAATTTGTGAGCCCTATCCTAGTCCATTTAGCTATTTGCCTATCTATATGCTAACACCCACTGTCTTAATTAATTTAGCTTTATAAGAAATGTTTATATCTGAAAGAGTAAGTCATCTACTTTGAAATGCAGTGAATTACTTAATATGGCTCTTCTAGCCATAACTTTTGTAACTCCTACCAGCTGATTGGGTAGAACTATGCAAATGTGAGGTGCTTGTGGCCCACCACAAGAATTAGACAGCTTGCTAATAATGTAAATAAGGCACAGGCCACCCCTGTGGGGGTGGGACCTTTCAAATAAAGTATATGGAACCCTAACATGGAGACTGGTCAGTTTTCTGATCCTGATAGGCTTAAAATGAGCCATCCCAGAGACAGAATGGGAAATATCACTACTGTCAAGAAAGAAAAGACAGGAGTGGAGCGCATCCTTTTGACCTGAGATCCCTGTGTTGAACCTCATTGACTCAAAAGACTGAGAATACATACAATACACACAACAGAATATTATACAACACTAAAGAATAATGTAGGATCTACAAAACACTACATAATGTGGATGAAGTTTGAGGACATTATGCTGAATTAAATAAGTCAATCACAGAAGGACAAATATTGTATTAGTTCACTATTGTAAAAAGTCAATGAAAAGTTTACATATAGAAAGAAACTTTCTTTGTTGGTTACCAGGGATGGAAGGGGAGAGGAGGGAATACTGCTAGATGGGTAGAAACAAATATTGATTTGGGTGAAGGGAAGTTCAATGTACCAAAAGTGAGTGATTAACATGGTGACACTGAATAAAAGGAAGACATAGAGAGGTACGTGGAAGGTATAGACAACAAAGATGACCCCCCTTTTTTAATACATTTTATTGAAAATGTTGTTGCTGTTGTTATATGCCATCAAGTCGGACCCGACTCATAGCAACCCCTCCTTGGACTTCTGAGGTGGTATCACTACAGAAGTAGATTGACCAACCTTCCCTCTGAGGAGTGGCTGGTGGGTTTGAACCACCAGCTTTCTGGCTAGCAGTGAGGTACCTTAGGCACTACACTACCAGAGCCCCTTATTGAAAATAATTACAGTGAAATACACAAAACTAAAATGATATGAGTCGATGCATTTTTTTTTTTTTTTTTTT
>NW_006921631.1:2571980-2579465 GCF_000298275.1 Orycteropus afer afer | reverse complement strand
CATTGTGTGTATGTACCATAGTTTGGTCATCCACTCTTCCGTTGATGGGCACGTAGGTTGTTTCCATTTTTTTGCTATTGTAAATAGTGCTGCAGTGAACATGGGTGTGCATATATCTGTTCCTGTCCTGGCTCTCACCTCTCTAGGATATATACCTAGTAATGGGATTGCTGGGACAAATGGTACCTCCAATTCCATTTTCTAAGGAATTGCCATATTGTTTTCCACAAATGTTGTATCACTTCACAGTCCCACCAGCAGTGCATGACAGTCCCAATCTCTCCACATCCCTGCCAGCAGTTGTTATTTTCTGCCTCGTTGAACCTTGCGACCAGTGCTGGTGTGAGACGGTATCTTACTGTTATTTTGATTTGCATCTCTCTCATGGCCAATGATTGTGAGCATCTCTTCATGTATTAGCTGGCCACCTGAATATCCACCTTGGTGAAGTATCTATTCATGTCTTCTGCCCATTTTTCAATTGGATTGTTAATACTTTTGCTTTTGGGGTGTTGGAGTTTTCTAAAAATCTTAAAGATAAGTCCCTTACCAGATACGTAATTATCAACAAGTATGAATTTGTTGCTGTCATTTTGTTAGGTACTTTTTCATGGTGCTAATTTCCTTGTTCCACATAATTTTCTGTGCTGAGCTCATTTTGTTTATGAATCATGTTATCACTTCCTTCATTGCTATTGTTTCAGTATTTGCTAAACATTTGTGCTGGTCCTCTTTTTCATTCTGATGTGAAGGTTTATCATTTTTCTTTGAGGTTACCCTGTGATTTATCTTCCCAGGTTTAGAACTGTCCATTCTATCTTGTAGCTGTTTTGACTTTCCTACCATTTAGAAGTTCTGTAAGTGCACAATTTTTTCCATCTTTTTGGTTTGTAGTTGTCCTCATTTCTCAATTGATGTCCCTGGTTCCATGTTTACAATATTGAAGGCTTATTTACTTTGGATACTTCTATGACTGGGTTGGTTTCTGGATTATGTCATCATACATATTAATGGTCAGTTATTGTTTGCTGATATTGGTTCTCTGTCCAAAGGGGTCCCTTTAGTATCTCTTGTAAGGTTGGTCTGGTTTTAACAAGTTTCCTTAATTTCTGCTTATCTAGAAATATCCTAATTTCACCATTATATTTGAGGGATAATTTTGCTGGGTATATAATTATTGGTTGGAAATTTTTCTCTTTCAAGATTGTATGTATACTATACCATTGTCTTCTCACCTGCATGGTTTCTGCTGAAAAATCCAAGTTCAGTCTTATTGGTTGCCCCTTGTATGTAACTTTTCATTTTTTCTGTACTGCTGTCAGGATTCTTTCTTTGTCTTTGGTTTTGGTGAGTTTGATGATGATATGTCTTGGTGATTTTCTTTTGGGGTCTATCCTGTTTGGGGTTCACTGGACTTCTTGAATGGATATACTCTCATCCTTCATCATACCAGGAAAATTTTCTTCCAACAAATCTGGGACAATTTTCTCAGTGGTTTCATTTTTCTCTTTTTGCTGTGGAATTCCAGTTACATGTAGGTTATTCCTTTTGATGGTATCCCACATGAACTCTAGGCTTTCTTCATTTTTTTTTTTTTTTTAATCTTTTTTATGATTGATCCTTTTCCAAAGAAGTATTGAGGTATGTGCCTTCAATCTCACTAATTCTGTCTTCCATTGATTCAATTCTACTCCTTTGCCCTTTCAATGTGTTGTCTATTTCTGAAAATTTAGTATTGACCTTTGTTTCTCTCTGTAGATTTTGTATCATTTCTAATTTTTTATTCATTTGTCATTTTGTTCTTGTATTGTCTTTCAAAATTGTTCTAGGGTTTTGTCTGTGTTTTCCTCAATTTTGTTAGTATTTTCCTTGATCTGTCTCTTAATTCATTGAAGATACCTAAATATAATTATTTTTAATTCCTTATCAAGGAGTTCCAATGCTTTGTCTTCCTCAAGGATGTTTTGGGTCTGTATCCTGGTTTCTTGTTTCTCTTGCTTTATCTTGCTTTTTTGTGTGGACTGTGATGCTCTGTTGTCTCTGAGACATTGTGACATTTTTGTGTTTAATTGGTGATTGAGTGTTGGAGTGACTTGCCCACAATTTTCATTTTCTTTGTTTTGTTTGTATGTTATGTACATAAGCAGGGTACTGTGCTGTGCTCCTCTATTCACTAGTTGGCAGCACTTTTATACTCTCCACTGTCTCCTTTCCTGTTGTCAGCCTCCTGTATGTCCTCCCATTCTTAGCAAATGGAGCCTATTCTTAAGTCCCTGGAATCCGAATGAGAATGCTGTCACTTTAAATACTCAAAATTTCTGCTGCTTGTAAATATTCAAAGTGGCTACACCCTTGGTCATTTTAAATATCCAAAATGGCTGCTGTGTGTAAATAATCAAAATGGCTGCACTCTCCAGACAGCCAAAAGTCCACAGCTCAGGTTGTCTCCCTCCTTGCTGTTTCCCCTCCTAGTCATAAGCCACCAGTGCAGTCGTCCCTGCAGCCATTGGCGACCAGGGCTGATCTTTAGGTCAATTCTCAGGTCCCAACACCACTTGGAAATATTCAGGCTGTTGGTGCCAACAGAGTAGCTGACAGTCTGCAGCTCTGTCCATTTCTGTAGTCACTGTTTTTATTCAGGTTTTTCCACTAGTTGGTGTCTAATCCACTTCTGTATACTTCCTTTCAAAGCTCAGGGCTCCAGGATTATCTTCTGTATCTCTGTCAATTGGTTTATTTTTTCTTTGAAGAGGGTCTGTGTAGCTTGTGTACCTATTCTTCCATCTTACTGAAAGTCCAAAAATTAACCATTTTTCATGTACAGTACTATGTTGTAAGTAATGGCAAGTATTGATCTATGGGTGGATAGATGGGTAGACAGGCTGAATGATCATGTGTCTAGTCCGGGAGCAGTGTCAAGTTAAAACAAACAACTTCCCTTACTGTCACCTTCTGTAGTAAAGTTTGTTATGGATTGAATTATGTTCTCCAAAAATATGTGTTTTAAATCGTAACCTCTGTTCCTGAGGTTATAATCCCATTTGGAAATGGGTTATCTTTGTTATGATAATGAGGCAGAATTAGTGTAGGGTACTTCTTGAGTCAATTTCTTTTTAGATATGAAAGAGATTAAACAAGTGAGCAGAGTAGAAATGGGGGAAGAGAGATGCCAAACTACATGAAGATCACTCAGGAGCAGAAACTCAAAAAAGACAAGGCTCTTCCTCCAGATGTGAGAGATTGAGAGAGAGAGAAAGTGAGAAAGAAAGCCTTTCCCTAGAGCCAGCACCCTCAATTTGGACTTCTAGCCTCCTAAATTGTGAGAAAATGAATTTCTGTTTGTTAAAGCCACCTGTTTGTGGTGTTTCTGTTACAGCAGCACTAGATAACTAAGACAAGGTTTATATCTCATTTTTCTTAATGAGATGAGTATATCCTTTTCTTATCTCATTAAGAAAAATGAGATATAAACCTTGAGATCAGTATATCCTTTTCTAGGAGCTCTGGTAGCATAGTACCTAAGGCACTTGACTGCTAACCAGAAGGCTGGCAGTTCAAACCCACCAGCCACTCCTCGGAAGGAAGGTGGGGCAATCTACTTCCATAGTGATACTGCCTCGGAAACCCAAGGAGGGGTCGCTATGAGTTGGGTCTGACTCAACGGCACATAATAACAACAAACAACATATCCTTTTCTGTTCCCTATTTTTATAGAAATGTTCCATATTAAAATTCTTAGCTGGGGTAGGCCCTGTGCTTTATCTCTCACATGATACACAGTCTTCAAAGCACAAGCTAAGTTTTCAGGGTTCAGCAGAACTTCCAGGTCAAAGGTCAGCTTTGTCACTTACTTTTCCAGGTTCCTGTTTTAATTCATTTAAGGATCTTAGATATCTCACTGTCTTGTCACTTCAGTAATGTATTTAAGATAACTTTTATACTTTATTCAATATTTTGGTGGTTTTAACTTAGCAGATCATTCAAGAATTTTTGCTCATCGTATTGCCATAAATGAAAGACATCATGGTTTATTTTGAAAATTTCTAACTCTGCCTTTATTTGTGTGTGTGCTTTAGATTTTATTTGTACAGCCCTTTTGCCTGGTGAAGTGATACATGTGGAAACGACTATAAAAATGTTTTTACCTTTTTATTGAATAAAATGACTCTTGAGAATTTATTCTAAGAAAATAATTTAATAGTACCAAAAAAACCTATTAGCACAAAGCATTAATAGTTTTATTATTTTTGATTTGGGCAACCAAATGTGGAAATAACCTAGATGTCCATTAAGGAAATAATTTCCTATGAAAACATTAAAATGTTCATAATGAAGATTGTAGTAAAAAGGAAGATGGCTATGATGCTAAATTTTACAAGCAGAACACACACTCCAATTGCAACATCCAGAAAAATACATGTGTGTTAAGTGTAAGGTAAGGAACTCTGATGGTGCAGTGCCTAGGCATTTGACTGCTCACCAGAAGATTGGTGGTTCAAATCTACCAGCTACTCCATGGAAGGACAAAGGGGCAATCTACTTCCATAAAGATTTACAGCCTCAGAAATCCAGTGGGGATCACTATGAGTTGGAATTGACTGGATGGCAGTGGGTTTCGTTTGGTTTAAGCCTAAGGTGGTACACAAAAAATAGTTGAGTTAGACTGGTGGCATTATAGTTGAGTTTGTTTAATTTTTTTTCTTTAACATTTTTGATACATTATTTTAATTTTAAAATACAAAAGAATTTGTTAATTGTCTTTGCCACTCTGAGGGGAAAAGAGATTTGTTCAATTATTCTGTTCTTATTGGAGTTTGGCCAGTTCTCTCCTGGGTAAAATGAGGATACTAATAACAATCACTTCCATAGTGATACGACCTAGAAAACCTAAGGAGGGGTCACTACGAGTCAGGTGCAACTCGACAGTGTATAACAACAACAAATAACAATCTCAAAGAGATAATGTTAAGTAAAAGAATCCAGTGACTGGCACATGGAAGATAGTTAATAAATGCTGATTATTGACTTTTTCTTTTTCTGATACCTGCTCAGGTTTAGCATGAATTGGAATCAACTCAACAGCAACTAACAGGCCATTGGAGGGAAAGAGGATAGGACTGGGGTCAGTGCCCCCTAGAGATCCAGTGTAGAGGTGGTAGCACCAATTATTGCTTGAGAATATCTTGGGAAGGACAGGTGGTTGCTGTGCAGACAATGAAGTGAGAAGTCAGGAGCTTATCTATGTAAGAAACAGCTGTTTGCTAACTCCTTCTCAACCAAGGTTTCCCTTTCAGCTGTACTTTGCTTACTTTTACATCAATGAAAGTAGAGGTCAGGGAACCAAGCTTGTTCTGAGTCATTCACCATGCTATTTAATTTGCCTTCAGCTCAAACTGAAATATAGACCAAAATTTAAATTACTGTTCTGCTTACAATGTGACCCTGGGCAAGACACTTGTGTCCTCTGAACCTTAGTTTCTCCATTTATAAAATGGGAATAATAATCCGTGTGCCACTTGCCTCACAGAGTTGTTGTAAAGATTTAAAGACAGTGTCTTGTCTGAGGGGAAGGGAAGACAAATAACTAAGAGGTAGACACATGTTAACTTGGGTGAAAGGAGAGACATTATACAAAAAAGGGGAGGTCAGCACAAAATGATCAAGGAAAAGCAAGACACTGGGAGGAGAACAAGAGTTAAAAGCAACAAAGGTAAATACTATTCCATATAAAATCCTGTAATAGTAATAATAATGTGTATAATAATAATGTTTATTTGTATGTACTGCAAATATATCCATGAATATAGTAGAACACACAATTATGAAAGCTTCTTAGCCAAAATCAAACACCTTGAGGGAAGAAGTCACTGAGCTGACGGCTCAAGACCATAATCTCAGAAGATATCAAAGTCAATTCTCGTAACACAAAGACAGGGTTCTATATTCTACTTTCTAAAAAACCTCACTGCCGTCAAGTTGGTCCTGACTCATAGTGACCCCTCCTTGGGTTTCTGAGGTGGTAGCTCACAGAAGTAGATTGCCCAATCTTCCTTCCCAGGAGTGGCTGATGGGTTTGAACTGCCAGCCTTCTGGTTAGCAGTCAAATGCCTTAGGCATTACACCACCAGAGCTCCCTTAAAACCTTGCCAGTGTTCATTTGAGGTGCAGATATTGGTCTCTCCAGAGCAAAGAAGAGTGAAGAAAATAAAACATGCAAGGAAACAATTAGTGCAAAGGACTAATGAACCACAGGAACCCCAACCTCCACAGCCCTGAGACTAGAAGAACTAGGTGGTACCCGCCTACAACTGTCAACTGCTTTGAAAAGAATCACAATAGGAGTTGCTGGAGAGAGTATGGGGAGAATTTGGAACAAAACTCAAAATCGTAAAAATGATCAGGCTTCTTACTTGTCTGATGGAGACTAGTGGAACCCCTGAGACTATAGCTCTTAGACACCCTTTAGGCCTAGAACCAAATTAACTCCCTGTGGCTCAACTTTCAGCCAAACAGCATACAGGCCTATAAAATGAAGACTAATCTGGTAGCATAGTGCCCAAGGCACTTGACTGCTAGCCAGAAGGCTGGCGGTTCAAACCCACCAGCC
This sequence comes from Orycteropus afer afer, assembly GCF_000298275.1. Classification (NCBI taxonomy): domain Eukaryota; kingdom Metazoa; phylum Chordata; class Mammalia; order Tubulidentata; family Orycteropodidae; genus Orycteropus; species Orycteropus afer. The sequence goes on along the minus strand of NW_006921631.1, from coordinate 2,572,858 downwards.
ACTCCTCAGAAGGAAGGTTGGGCAATCTTACTTCTGTAGTGATACTGCCTCGGAAACCCAAGGAGGGGTCGCTATGAGTCAGGGCTGACTCGATGGCACATAACAACAACAACAACAACATCAGGAAAGTATGCACTCCTCAGAACAATCAACTAATAAAAGATCAAAAAGGCAGCATTTACCCAGGGATAAACCTCAGAAGGCCAGAAGGGTTGGGAAGAAAGGATGACTAGAAATGGTAAACTTAAGAAGGAACTGGTATGAGTGCTGTTATGTTTTGAAGATCGAAATCAGTGTCACAAATCAAAATGTATGTGAATTTACTGTGTAAACTTTCACCCAAATCACAATAAAAAGAAAATAAAATATCACACACACACACACAAAATGTAAGCTTAATAACCTAAACACATGCAAATTACTATTATCATTATATGCTTAGGGTAAAATATTTGAGATATGATAGCAGAACTGTTTGGTGTAACAGTTTTTCAGAGTGGATAATTTTTGTTCACCAAAAAAAACCAAACTCACTGCTATACAGTCGGATGCAACTCATAGCGACCCCTCCTTGGGTTCCCGAGGCAATATCACTACAGAAGTAGATTGCCCAAATTTTTGTTTAGATAATTTCAAATTCACTGACTTTTTATCTTCTCATCTCCAGTCTGCTATTTAGTACATCAAGTGAATTTTTAATTTTAGATATTGTACTTTTTAGTTCTGCTGTTGTTATTACGTGCCATCAAGTCGGACTCGACTCACAGTGACCCCTCCCTGGATTTCCAAGGTGGTATCACTACAGAAGTAGATTGCCCAACCTTCCTTCTGAGGAGTGGCTGGTGGGTTTGAACCATCAGCCTTCTGGTTAGCAGTCA
>NW_006921631.1:2565591-2567006 GCF_000298275.1 Orycteropus afer afer | reverse complement strand
GTCTCACCTATTTTGGTCATGTTGTCAGAAGGGACCATTCCCTGAAGAAGGATGTCATGCTTGGTAGGGTGGAGGGTTAACGAAAGAGAGGGAGGCCTTCAATGAGATGGATTGACATGGTGGCTGCGATGATGGGCTCAAGTATATCATGGATCATGGAGCTGGCGCTGGCAATGCCCAGACCTCTACGACTGCTGCTTGACAAAGCTCCAGCTGTCAAGAGTCTTGGGCAGAAGCCAATTCCACCTTTACTTTTGATTATATTCTGGTCCATTATCTTAATTGTCACTATAATCTTTATGGTGATCATGCTCCTTCTGGTTCATCCCAGAGGGTCCAAAACTGATTTTCATGTTTCCCATGATCAGGCCACCTTCCAGATGACTCTCTGATTTCCAATTCAAAAAACCCCAGTTTTCCTAGAAATCCCCATGATGAGCCAGAGCTGGAAAGGCCCCTGGGAATCCTAAAGACATTGAGAATTCACATTGGTGGAAAGATCTTATGGCTATTCAACCTCCTACAATACCAACCCCTGCAGCACAACATAGAAAAGGGATTACTCCTGATAGGAAGAAACCTTGGCCTAAGTAGCTGCCTCCTACAGTTAAGCCTCCTCCTAATGTAGCTTATAGAATTAATGGTAGACTTTGGTATCCTCCTTGGGGAGGGGAGCCTAAACCTTCCCGATGGCCTGACCTTCCTCTTCCTTATACTGGGGCACACATAGAAGGTAAAAGAATAGTGTGGGTAAGATGGAAAAAAAGTTCCTTTTAACTCTCTCCCTTTCTTAGACAGATTAAAATGATCAGGGCCTAGGTGTAAAACTACTGCACAGAGAAATACTCTAATCAAGCAATGGAACAGTTTCTTTAAGAAACTAAAAGGCCACAAGTATATGTTGCTGGACTATGTAGACCCATCTGTACCCCCAGGCGGGTGGTAATTCAGAGAATGGTGCCAACCACAAGGTTGAGTCACACGTTCTGGCCCCATGTTGTTTTCTTCACCCTGACCATTTCCTCATGCCTTAGTTAACCCCATTGTCTAGCACATTTTACTCATATAATGTTAATGATAGATAAATTAGATAAGATAAGACGTAAGTCTAGTTTATAAGTTCAATAATAGTTTTATAAGTTTTGGATATAGTTAATTATAACAGGATTAAACTTGTATTTACTTGGAATTAAGATGTTCTAGATTAAGGGATGTTCTGGGATGTTTCCAGTAAACAGGAACACACATAATTCATAAAGTGTGATAAACATAGTTGTTATTATAAAGTTAATAGCCCACATTCATAAAGTGTGATAAACGTAGTTGTTATTGTAAAGTTAATAGCCCACATTCATAAAGTGTGATAATCATAGTTGGTATTGTAAAGTTAATAACCCACTGTCATAAAGTGTGAT
>NW_006921631.1:2547670-2565437 GCF_000298275.1 Orycteropus afer afer | reverse complement strand
TGTACCCGGAATTATGGGTTTGTCATTTTGCTTTGTCATTATCTCATGTAATCTGCAATATAGTATAAAATAAAGAAGACCACCTCATTATGTGGGGCACATCTTCATCTTGTGTGAGTGTGTCTCCATCTTGCCGACACCACCTCTCCCTCCAGAGACCCACAGCTGAGGCTGGACCTCGGCATGGCGCGGGATTGGGCAGTGTTTTGTTCTGCTGTGAATGGGGTCGCTATGAGTCAGAAATGACTCAATGGCACCTAACAACAACAAATACTTTGTACATTCCATGTTCTGATTATTAATGGACATTTGCAGCTGTTTCTCCTCAATTTGAGTCATGTTACATCAGCAAATGGAGGTCTTGAAAGTTTTATTTTATCCATATCAGTAAGGTTGGTTCTATCTAATGATGCAGCTCTTTCCCAGTGGTATTTTGAGAGCCTTCCATCTAAGGGGCTCATCCTCCTGCACTGTATCAGGCACTGTTTCTGGGCTATTCATAAAGTTCTGCAGTAATGTATCAGGAAGTGTTTTTCTGCTATTCATAAGGTTTTCCCTCGCCAATTCTTTGAGAAATGGATGGTCTCTTCCTTCTTCCTAGTCTGTCTCAGTCTGTAAGCTGCATTGAAACCTGTGCACCACATGCAACCCTGCCGGCCCTTGAAACTCTGGTGACACAGCCTCAAGCCTCACAGCAACACACAAGCCACCACAGTAAGACAAACTGGCACATAAGTTTGTCTTCCTTAACTGTTCAAAACCTCTCCACTCTCCCCTTGCCTGGATCCCTGTCACTGCTCACTCTGTCATCCCTTTGGCTTTTCATTCCCCTGCTTTCCTGCCTCTTGGGGGTAGGGCCTGGGTCCTGCCCCTTATCTGGGTCCCTGCCACTGATCACTCTGTGTCTCCCTGGCTTTTCCTTTCCTCTGCTTTCCTGCCTCTTGGGGGTAGGGCCTGGGTCCTGCCCCTTATCTGGGTCCCTGCCACTGATCACTCTGTGTCTCCCTGGCTTTTCCTTTCCTCTGCTTTCCTGCCTCTTGGGGCTGGGGCCTGGGTCCCTCCCCTTACCTGGATCCCTGCTGCTGCTAGTTCTGTCATCACTCTGCCTTTTCCTTTCCCTCTCCATAACTGGAAGCTTTTAAATATAATTGGCCTTTGAGCAGTATTCTTCTTTGAAAAGAGCTTTTAGCTACTTTCTGTTTACTTCCATATTTCCTGTTTTTCTTATTCATACTTTTTTTTATTTCCTTATTTCCTAACTCAAACAATTTCCTCACTTGAAGATTCAATGACCATTATCAAGTGCGACCCATATTGTTAAAGATAATGCCCCTTGTTGTATTTATAAGAAGAAAATATATTGTAGCTTATTGTTGTTGTTGTTAAAGATAATGCCCCTTGTTGTATTTATTAAAAGAAAATATATTGTAGCTTATTAGTAAACAATAATACAGTATAACCAAACAAAACCAAACTCACTGTCATCGAGTAGGTTCCAACTCATAGTTACTCCTCCTGGGGTTTCCAAGGTGTTAGCTCTGCAAAAGTAGACTGGCCAGTCTTCCTTCTGAGGAGTGATTGGTGGGTTTGAACTGCTAGCCTTCTGGTTAGCAGTCAAATGCCTTAGGCATTACATCACCAGAGCTCCTATGATACAGTATAAAAAAACCAACCAAACTCACTGCCATCTAGTCAGATCTGACTCATAGTGAACCCTCCTTTAGTTTCCAAAGCAGTATCACTACAGAAGTAGATTGCCCAGTCTTCCTTCCAAGGAGTGGCTGGTAGGTGTTAACCACCAGCCTTCTGGTTAGTAGTCAAATGCCTTAGGCACTACACCACCAGAGCTCCTATGATACAGTATAGTAAAATAAATAAATAAATAAATAAATATAAAATGCTGCATTTTGAGCCAGATGATCAGTTATAATTCCAGATTCTCTTTATACTTGGGTGGCCTTGAGGAGGTCACTTAATCTCCACAAATAGTAGATCCCTCACTGGTAGAACAAAGATAATAACATCTATCTACTGGGATTGCTGTGAGGACAGATGCAACTAACATATTCACCCTGGCATGGTGTGTGGCACAAAACAGTTCCTTAAAATATAAAAGTAATAGCATTTTGATCTAATTGTCCATAGATTTTCCTTTTCAAGAAAGACAACAGGTAGTAGGTAAAGAGTGTACAGTGAGAGTGCAGTCTTTAATTTATAGTCCATCAATTTATGACATATTTTGGGAAGGAGCACACTTAGTATTTTTAACTAATCTTCCCCTCCCACCACCACCACCACTTCTGCTCCCAACACACTCAAAGAGGAAAAGGAACTTTTCTTTATCTGTGCCTCACATTGCTTGTGCCCTTGTCTGCCCCTCTGTGATCTGACTCATAACTTTTGCTTTAATCATATGAAATTTTGCTCTGCACTGTTATCTAAGTGCTTGAAGTGAGACATCTCCTGAACTAAATTGGAAGTTCCTGTTATGCAAAAAACTTTATTTATATGTATTAGTATTTGGCAGGGAGACCTGGTGGCACAATCTTTAAGCACTCAGCTGCTAACTGAAATGTCTGCAGTTAGAACCCACAAATGCTCTGTGGGAAAAAGATAGGGCAATCTGCTTCCATAAAGATGATAGCCAAGGAAACCCTAGGGATCAGTTCTACTCTGTCCAGAAGGTCTCTATGAGTTGGAATGAAGTCAACAACAATGGGTTTTGTTTTGTTTGTTTGCTTGTTTTAGTGCCTGGCATAAGCCCTTAAGTATTTACATGATTAAACTCCGTCTGACACTTTACTGTAGCACTTCCATATCATCAATTCCTCATAGACACCTAGCCTCTAATCTATGAAAAGAGCAATCTCCATGGCTCTGTGTGGGAGTTAGGGATGGATGAACAGGTACAACACATATGATAGTCTGTGATTCCCCTATACCATCCATATTCTTCCAGGCTTCTTTTTCTATGGACAATTTGCAGCTCAAGAGAAAATTCAATCAGTAGTGTTTGACCAGTGAGCAACTTCTTTATTGCCTCTCACAGCTCTCCTGTGAAGTAACAAAATGTCCAACTGCAGTGCAGTGAATGAGTTAATATGACCCTTCTAGCTATAGTCCTCCATTTTCTGATGTATTGTAAATTCTAGCCTTTATGCCTGGGGTTAAGGTCCCATTTGGGAGTGAGTTGTCTGTTATGTTAATGAAGCTAGAGTGGGATGTACCTTCAGTCACCGTCTTTTTAGAAGGAATGACTCAAGTCACCACCCTTAGTTTCTTTGAGGGTAACTTCTGCATCCAATATATATGAATGCTTTGGCAAATCTCACCGTCTTGCTCTGGATCCTGAAACTGGTTCATCATCTAAACTACAGTTCTTGGGACTTGAATGGCAGTCAGTCATCTGATCTCCCAATTTGTGCTTGTTGGCCCCTGTAACCACACGAGTGAGGAGAATCCTTCAGATTGATGCCTGACCTACAGATTTTGGACTTACCAGCTTCCACAACCACATGAGCCATCTCCTTGGCAATTGGTGAGTTCTGTGAAGTGTTACAGCAAAATACGGAACCCTAAAATAGGAGGGAGAGTATTGAGGGGAAGGGGAGTAATTGATATTAGAGATGATGGAATGCTATAACAGTTTGGAAAGGCTGGACATTTGGGACATCTTTAACCTTCAACTCATAGGGACCAGCTTTGTGCTGATCCTTCTAAAAGAAATCATTCAAGCACCAACTAAATCCAAACCCACTGTCATCAAGTCATTTCAACTCATAGGAACCATATAGGACAGGGTAGAACTGCTCCATAGCGTTTCCAAAGCTGTAATCTTTAAAGAAGATTATCACAGCTTTCTCCTATAGAGCAGCTGGTAAATTTGAACTGGTGACCTTTTGGTCAGCAGCCAAGGTCTTTAACCACTGTGTCACCAGGGATCCTTACACATTGTCCAGTGCCCCACAAAATGTCCAGTATATGTTGTTATTGTGTGTTTTTGAGTCAATTCCAACTCATTATAACCCCATATGATAAAGTAGAACTGCCCAATAGTGTTTCCTAGACTGCAAATCTTTGCAGGAGCAGATCACTACATCTTCTCTTCCCAGGGAACTTGGTGGGTTCTAACTACTAACCTTTCAGTTAGCAGTTGAGCACTTAACCATTGCACCACCAGGGTTTACTCACTTCCATTAAGTGGATTCTGATTCCGCCAGGGCTTAGTAGGCACTAAATAAATGTGTTAAATGATTGAAGAAATCAATGAGTGAATTATTCTTTTTTAGGAAGTGTAGGAATCAGAGTAATAATCCCCCATAGATGCCCACACCCTAATGCTAGAACCTGTGAATATGTTGTATTACATGGCAAAATGAATTTGCTTATGTGATTAAGATACAGACCTTGAGATGTTAGATTATCCTGGATTATGCAAGTAAATAAAATCTGATCATGTGGGATCTTATAAGCAGAGAACCTTATTTGACTAGGTTAGAGAGAGTTGAGACAGAAGGAGCAGATATTTGAAGTGTCAGAGGGACTTGGCCCATCACTGGTTACTATGATGATGGAGGAAGAAGGCCACAAGCCAAGGAATTGAGTGGTCTTGAGAAACTGGGAGGAGCTCTCAGCTAACAGCCAACAAGAAAACAGGGACTTCAGTCCTACAATTTCAAGAAACTGAATTCTGCCAATAATTCCAATTAGCAAGGAAATGATTGCTCTCCTAGAGCCTCCAGAAGGGAACATAGGCCTGCCTACATCTTGATTTTAGTCCAATGTGACCTGTGTCAGACTTCTGATGTACAGAACAGTAAAATAATAAATTGGTATTGTAAACTGCTAAATCCGTGGTAATTTGTTACTGCAGCAATGGAAAACTAACAGGGTAGAACTGACAGAGTGACTTCCTCCCTGATTTTGTAGATATCTGGACCAATGTTGGAAAAGCTTTACAGATTACTTGGTTTCTGTAGAAAACTATTATCTATTCCTCTAAAAACAAAACAAAACAAAACAAAACAAAAAAAAAGCCCTGACTACCAGCAAGTCAATTCCCACTTATAATGACCACCATTGGGTTTCAGAGGCTGTAAATCTTTACAGAAGTAGATTGCCTCATCTTCCTCCCACAGAGCAGCTGGTGAGTTTGAACCACTGACCTTCTGGTTAGCAGCCAAATGCCTTACCCACTACACCACCAGATCTCATTATCTATTCCTCTAGCCACACTTTTTTACTGGGCAATCTACTTCTATAGTGATACTGCCTCAGAAACTCAAGGATGGGTCACTATGAGTCAGATCCAACTCAACAGCAGTAAGTTTGGTTTGGTTTTGGTATGTCCACTGTATGCACAAGAAAGTCAATATTGGACTCAGAAAGGCTAGTAAGAAAAGAGGTGATTTGTAAGAAGTTGTGCTCTAAGAAAGAAGACAAGTGGTAAGAGAATAGCCTCTCTTTCTCCTATTACTCAGGCTATATAGTCCTGTGAGTTTTCCCCTTTGAAACCTTCACTGACAGTGACAGTAACCTGCTGGAATCTGGATCTTAATGAAGGAAATGACAGTGTCAATCAATGGCCCTAACTTCCAAGGATTCCATTGTCCCATAGCACTAGTTGAACAAAGCTAGTTGGAAATGAGCTTAAATGGGGAACTTCCTGAACACATTCCCTATTGTTATGAAGTTGAGTTGGCTTCCTTGCTTATAATTATGCCAAGCAGTCACACTACACAATCTCTAGGGACATGATATTAGTGAATTTTTAAATGCAAGCAACACTTCAATAGACATTTATACTAAAAGCAAAAGGGTCAGTGGCTTATATTCCACCAAAAGTGGCATTGGCTACCCAGCTAGAAGGGAAGAAAGGAAAAAGGTGATCTGCAGGAAGCCACTAAGTGGAATAACACCTGATTCTAGGTTGCACATTTCTTACTTTTTACTTCTTAGCAATGACAGGATTTTAGAATACCAAGTTGATGACTACCAAATCATGTTTCTGAGACTGTGATTCAAGGTCAGTTTGTTCCTCGGATGGGGAAGACCTAGTTTGGGGTCTGGAATTAGTGAATGTTGTTGTTAGTTGCCATTGTGTTGATTCCAACATATGGACACTGTGTGCGCAGAGTAGAACAGCTCCCTGGGGTTTTCAAGGCTTGATCTTTAAGAAGCAGATCGCCCAGCCTGTCTTCTCAGGTGTCTCTAAGTAGGCTTTAGTACCACTATCTCGCCCCCAATAAAAATCTCCTTCACCTCTCTCTCCATTCTTTGACATTGACAATTGCTATTTTTTCAATCATGTGGGAAGTACCTACTGTGTGCTCACATATAATGTTAAGCCCTGATGATACAACTGTGAGCAGAAAACAGACATTTTCTCTGTTCTCATGTAGCTTATAGTACAATGAGGGTAGGGGACAGATACTAAAGAAATAGCTGAGTTACATTATCTGCAGGAAAGAGACATGCTCCTAGGAAAGAAACCTGGGCAGGAGGTCAGAGAAGGATACCACGTGGAAGTGATGCTAGAGCTAAGATTTAAAGGAAGAGTAGTTGCTAAAATGAAAGTGGAGAAAATGTATCTGAATAGGAAATATCTTGTTCAAAAATCATGTGGAGATTTTAGGAGACTGAAAGGAAGTGAGTGTGACTAAAAAGCAGAGAATAGAGGGATCAAACCAAAACTTTTGGTCATTGAGTTGATTCTAACTCATAGTGACCCTATAGGACAGAATAGAACCATAGGATTTCCAAGGTGTAATCTTTGTGGAAGCAGACTGCCTTATCTTTCTTCAACAGAGCAGCTGATGAGTTAGAACCACTGACCTTTTGGTTAGCAGCTGAATGCCTTAACCACTGTACCACCAGAGCTCCTTGAATAAAGGGGCAGGTGGTACAAAATGAATCTTGAGAGTTAGACAGGGTCAGATCACACACAAACTTGAGGTCCATGCTAAGGAGTCTGGTTCTTGTCCTTGAGAAATAGTTACTAACACAGTGAGTAATTTAATCACATGGATTACATCTCAATAGAAAGAAAACAAAAACCCTCACAATTGAACCTATAAGCAGCATCATGATAAATGGAGAAAAGATTGAGCTTGTCAAAGACTTCACATTGCTTGGTTTATAACTGATGCCAATAGAAGCAGCAGTCAGGACATTAGACAAAGTATAGCACTGCACAAGTAGGCTGCAAAGGACCTCTTTCAAGTGCTGAAGAGTCTCCTTGAGGACTAGGGTGTGCCCGACACAAACCATGATATTTTCAATCGCTTCATATGCATGTGAGAGCTGGACAATGAATAAGGAGGACCAAAGAAGAATTGATGCTTTTGAGTTGTGGTGTTGGCGAAGAATGCTGAAAGTACCATAGACTGCTAAAAGAACAAACAACTCTGTCCTGGAGGAAGTACAGCTGGAATGCCCCTTGGAAGTGAGAATGGCCACACTTTGTCTCACCTACTTTGGTCATGTTTTCAGAAGGGGCCATTCCCTGGAGAAGGATGTTATGCTTGGTAAGGTGGAGGGCTGATGAAAGGGGGGAAGGCCCTCAACAAGATGGATTGACACAGTGGCTGTGACGATGGGCTCAAGTATAGCAGAGATGATGGATCTGGCCCAGGACCAGGTGGTGTTTCATTCTGCTGTGAATAAGGTTGCTATGAATCAAAGATGACTTGATGGCACCTACAACAACAACAACAATTTAATCACATCCCAGTGTGTTTACTATAAAGGCAGATACAAGATCTGAAAGAAATGAAAAGAAGGGACCATTCTCTGGAGAAGGATGCCATGCTTGGTAAAGTGGAGGGTCAACAGAAGTGGGGAAGGCCCTTAACAAGATGAATTGACAAGGTGGCTGCAGCGATGGGCTCAGGTTAGAGATTGTGAGGCTGGCAAAGGACCTGTCAGTGTTTCATTCTGTTGTACATAAGGTTGCTCTGAGTCAGAGATGACTTGATGGCACATAACACCAACAACAACAAATCCAATGGGAGGACATTAACTCTCCACTGTTGTTTTTGTTAGATCCCTTCAAGTTGGCTCTGACTCATAGCAACTTTATATTGGTGGTTCAAACCCACCAGCAACTTTATGTATGACAGAACAAAACAGTGCCAGGTCCTCTACTTTCCTCACAACCCCTGCTCTGCTTGAACCCATTGTTGCAGCCACTGTATCAATCCATCTTGTTGAGGGTCTTCCTCCTTTTCACTGACCCTCTACTTAAACAAGCATGATATACTTCTCCAAGGACTGTCCCTTCTGACCACATGACCAAAGTAGGTGAAACAAAGTCTGGTCATTCTTGCTTCTAAGGAGGATTCTGGTTGCACTTCTCATGGGACAGATTTGTTCATTCTTCTGGGACTCCATGGCAGTTTCAGTATCCTTCACCAACATCACAATTCAAAGACATCAACTCCTCTTCAGTCTTCCTTACTTATTCATTGCCAACTTTCACATGCATGTGAGGAATTTGGCTGGGGTTAAGCATACATTTGTTTTCAAAATGATACCTTTGTTCTCTCACACTTTGAAGAGGTCTTTTATATCAGATTTGCCCAGTGCAATGCCATGTCTGAATTCTTGATGGCTGCTTCCATGGATATTAATTGTAGATCCAAGTAAAAAGAAATTCCTGACAACTTCAATCTTTTCTCCATATATTGTGATGTTGCTTATTGGTCCATTTGTATTTTTGTTTTCTTTGTGTTGAGAAGTAATCCATAATGAAGACTGTAGTCTTTGATCTTCATCAGTAAGACCTTCAAGTCATTTTCACTTTCAGCAAGCAAACTTGTGTCATCTGCATATCCCAGGTTGTTAATGATTCTTCCTCAAATCCTGATACCACATTCTTCTTCATATAGTCCAGTTGCATAGATTATTTGCTCAGCATACAGATTGAATGAGTATGGTGAAAGATACAACCCTAACACACATTCTTCCTGATTTTAAACCATGCAAAATCCCTTTGTTTTGTTTGTAAAACAGCCTCTTGATCTAGGTACAGGTTCCTCATGAGCCAAATTAAGTGTTCTGGAATGCCCAATATGCCATCAAGATGTACAGATTATTACTGATGATTGGAATGCAAGAGTTGGAAACAAAGAAGTCATCAGTAGTTGGAAAATATGGCCTTGGTGATAGAAATGGCATCAGAGATTGCATGATAGAATTTTGCAACACCAATGACTTATTCATTGCAAATACCTTTTTTCCTCAACACAAACAGTGGCTATACATGTGGACCTCACCATATGGAATACACAGGAATCAAATCAACTACATCTATGGGAAGACACAGTGGAGAAGCTCAGTATCATCAGTCAAAACAAGGCCAGGAGTTTACTGTGGAACAGATCATCAATTGCTCATATGCAAGTGCAATTTGAAGCTAAGGAAAATTAAAACAAGTCCACAAGAGCAAAAATACAACCTTGATTATATCCTACCTGATTTAGAGATCAGGATTAACTGATTAAGAGTAGTTAATACTACTATTATTCAAATTTATGCACCAACCACCAAAGCCAAAGATAAGGAAATTGAAGATTTTACCAACTTATGCAGTCTGAAATTTACTGAACATGCAATCAAGATGTGTTAATTATCACTGATGATTGGAATGCAAAAGTTGGAAACAAAGAAGAATCACTGGTAGTCAGTAAATATGGCCTTAGTGATAGAAATAACACTGGAGATAGCATAATAGAAATTTGCAGAACCAATGACTTATTTATTGCAAATACCTTTTCTCAACAACACAAACAGCAGCTGTACACATGGACTTTGCCAGACAGAGTACACAGAAATCAGATTGACTACATCTGTGGCAAGAAGTGATGGAGAAGCTCATTATCTTCAGCCGAAACAAGGCCAGGAGCTGATTGTGCTAAGATGCAAGTTCAAATTGAAGTTGAAGACAATTAAAACAGGTCAACAAGAGCCAATATATGACCTTGATTATATCATTCCTGAACTTAGAGACCATCTAAAAAATAGATTTGACGCATTGAACACCAATGACCAAAAACCAGAGCAATTGTGGGATGACATCAAGAACATCATCCATGAAGAAAGCAAAAGGTCATTAAAAGGACAGGAAAAGAAGAAAAAAAACAAAATGGATGTCAGAAGAGACTCTAGAACTTACCTTTGAATGGAAAGTAGCTAAAGCAAATGAAAGAAATGACAAGGTAAAAGAGCTGCACATAAGATTTCAAAGAGCAGCTCAAGAAGACAAAGTCAATTATTATAATGAAATGTGCAAAGACATGGAGTTAGAAAACCAAAAGAGAAGAACACGCTTGGTATTTCTCAAGCTGAAAGAACTGAAGAAGAATTTAAGCCTCAAGTTGTAATATTGAAAGGTTCTATGGTCAATATATTGAATGAAGCAGAAAACATCAAAAGAAGATGGATGGAATAGACAGAGTCACTGTACCAAAAAGAATTGTTCAGTGTTCACCCATTTCAGGAGGTGGCATATGATCAAACCAATGGTATTAAAGGAAAAGTCAAAGCTACACTGAAGGAACTGGTGAAAAACAGGGCTCCAGGAATTGATGGAATACCCATTGAGATGTTTCAACAAATGGATGCTGCACTAGAGGCAGACAGCTACCTTGCCAACTGACTGGAAGAGATCCATATTTGTACCCATTCCAAAGAAAGGTGATCCCACAGAATGTGGAAGTTATCAAACAATATCATTATTATCACATGCCAAAAAAATCTTACTGAAGATAATTCAAAAACAGTTGCAGCAGTGTATTGACAGAGAGCTTCCAGAAATGCAAGTTAGATTCAGAAGAGGATGAGGAATGAGGAATATCATAGCTGACGTCAGATGGATCTTGGCTGAAAGCAAAGAATACCAGAAAGGTGTTTACTTGTGTTTTATTGACTATGCAAAGGCATTTTACTGTGTGGATCATAACAAATTATGGATAATATTGCAAAGACTGGGAATTCCAGAATGTGATTGTACTCATGAGGAACCTATACATAGACGAGGAGGCTGTCATTCAAACAGAAGAATGGGATACTGCATGGTTTAAAATCAGGAAGGGAGTGTGTCAGGGTCATATTCTTTCATCATACTTATTCAATTTGTACACTGAGCAAATAATCCGAGAAGCTGAACTATATGAAGAAGAATGTGGCATCAGGATTGGAGGAAGGCTCATTAACAACCTGAGATATGCAGATGACACAACTTTGCTTGCTGAAAGTGAGCATGACTTGGAGCACTTACTGGTGAAGACTGAAGACTACAGTGTCCAGTATGGATTACACTTCAATATAAAGAAAACAAAAATCCTCACAAGTGGACCAATAAGCAGCATCACAAGAAATGGAGAAAAGATGGAAATTGTCATATTACTTGTTCTACAATCAACATCAATGGAAGCAGAAGTCAAGGCATCAGAAGACATATTGCATAGGGCAAATCTGTTGCAAAAGATCTCTTTCAAGTGCTGAAGAACTAAGATACCTCTTTGAAGACTAAGGTGCATCTAACCCAAGCCATGGTATTTTCAATCACCTCATATGCATATGAAAGCTGGACAATGAATAAGGAAGACCAAAGAAGAGTTGATGTTTTTAAGTTGTGGTGTTGGTGAAGAATACTGAAAGTACCATGAACTGCTAAAAGAACTAAGAAATCTTTCCTGGAAAAAGTGCAGCTGGAGAGCTCCTTGGAAGCAAGAATGGTCAGACTTTGTCTCACCTACTTTGGTCATGTTGACAAAAAAGACCATTCTTTGGAGAAGGATGGCATGCTTGGTAAAGTGGAGGGTCAACAAAAAAGGGAAAGGCCCTCAACAAAATGGATTGGCACAGTGGCTGCAACAATGGGCTCAGGTATAGCAGGGATCATGAGGCAGGTACAGGACTAGTCAGCATTTTGTTCTGTTGTATTTAAGGTCGCTATGAGTCAGAAATTATTCAAAGGCACCTAACAACCCAACAAACTGGGGAATCAATGAAAAAGGGGAAGGCCCTCAATGAGATGAATTGACACAGTGGCTGCAACAATGGGCTCAGGAATAGGAAATATTGTGAAGCTAGCACAGGACTGGACAGTGTTTCGTTCTTCTGTACATAGGGTTGCTATGTGTTGGAGCTGACTTGATGGCACCTAACAACAACAACATGAAGAATAGATTTGATACTTTTAATACCAATGACAGAAGACCAGATGACTTGTGGGATGACATCAAGAACATCATACATAAAGAAAGCATATGGTCATTGAAAAGATAGGAAATGAAGAAAAGACCAAAATGGATGTCAGGAGAGACTCTGAAACTTGCTCTTGAATTGAAAGTAGCTAAAAAAAATGGGAGAATTGATGAAATAAAAAGAGATTAACAAAATATTCCAAAGAGCAGTTCAAGAAGACAAAGTAAAAGTACTATGATGAAATGTGTAAAGACCTGGAGTTAGAAAACCAAAAGGGAAGAACACACTTGTATGTCTCAAGCTGAAAGAACTGAAGAAAAATTCAAGCCTCAAATTTCAGTATAGAAGGATTCCATGGACAAGATAATGAATAATGCAGGAAGCATCAAAAGATGATGGAAGGAATACACAGAGTCACTGTACCAAAAAGACCTGGTCAATCTTCATCCATTTTAGGAGGTGGCATATGGTCAAGAACTAATAGTATTGAAGGAAGAAATCCAAGCTTCACTGAAGGAATTGGCCAAAAAGAGAAAAAAGAAAAAAGAAAAAAAAAAAAGCTCCAGGAATAGATGGAATACCCATTGAGATGTTTCAACAAAATGATACAGCACTGGAGGTGCTTACTCATTTATGCCAAGAAATTTGGGAGATAGCTACCTAGCCAACTTACTAGAAGAGATCTATATTTATACCTATTCCAAAGAAAAGTGATCCAATAGAATTTGGAGATTATTTGAACAATATAATGAATGTCACGCACAAATAAAATTTTGATGAAGATAATTAAAAAACAGTATATTGGCAGGGAACTTCCAGAAATTCAAGCTGGATTCAGAAGAGGACATGAAATGAAGGAAATCATTGCTGATATTAGATGGATCTTAGCTGAAAGCAAAGAATACCAAAAAGATGTTTACTTGTGTTTTATTGACACAGATGAATTGACACAGTGGCTGCAAAGGCATGTGAATGTGTGGATCCTAACAAATTATGCATAACATTATGAAGAATAGGAATTCCAGAGCACTTAATTGTTCTCATGAAGAACTCTCCATTAGTCAGCCACAATTACTGCACTGACCACCTTACCCAACTTATGAGCACCAGGAGCTCCTGCATCACTGGATCAATGACAAATGGTGGGAAATACTGTTCATCCCACCTGCAGCCTATCTTCATGACAAACAGAGACCTATGCCCACATTCTCAACAGTTATTCCACCAACCTGGAGACAGCTGAGAAGTGCCCCTGTACTGTCAAGCTAACAATCAAAGAAGCACATCTGCCCCATCCATCTGGACATATTGAAACAAAACAAAATAAAAAGCCAAGGAGAAACAAACCAACAAATAAAAACAATTTCAAAATGCCTTAGAGATAGCAAACAACTTCAATTCAAACAAACAGGATAAGATAGTGGAAACAGGGGATCAAAATAAAGAACTAGGAAAACTTTCTGAGGAAGAACAGGAAATAAGAAAAAGGAAATCTGATAAGGAATTAAAGATATATATATATAGATAGATAGATAGATATATAACCTTCTAAGAACTCAAGGAAACCATAAACAAAAACAAATAAAAGACAGAAAATAACTTTGAAGAATTCAGGAAAACAATGCAGGAATAAGATGACAAAAGGAATAGGCAATTAGAAATCCAGAAGATTAACACTAAAATTACAGAGCTAGATGACACATTGGAAGGACAAAGGAGTAGAATCAAGTTGGCTAAAGAATGCACGAGCTAGCTTGAAGGCATATCCCTTGACACCAGCTTATATGAAGAAAAGTTGGAAAAAGGATTAAAGAAAAATAAATAAAACATAAGAAATAAATGGGATAATATATGGAGAAATAACATATGTGTGATTGGAATTCCAGAATAAGAGGAGGCAGAAAAAATAAATAAATAAAACAGAGAGAAAATTTTTGGAATCCTGCTAATAGAAAACTTCCCCAGTATTTTGAAAGATGAAAAGATATCCATCGAAGAAGCTCAACAAACCTCATACAAGATAGACCCAAAAAGAAAGTCATCAACACATACCTAATCAGACTTTCCAATAACAAAGACAAAGAAAGAATTTTGATAATAGCTTGGGAAAAATGAAATGTTACCTACAAAAGGCACCCAAAAAGACTAAACTCTGATTTCTCTGCAGAAACCATACAGGCAAGAAGGAAATGGGATGACATATACAAAACCTTGAAAGGAAATAATCGCCAACAAAGCATTATATATCCAACAAAACTGTCACTTAAATATGATGTTGAAATTAGGACACTCCCAGATAAATAGCAATTAAGAGATTTGTAAAAACCAGAACACCCTTACAAGAAATGCTAATGAGAGTCCTTCATACAGAAAACCAACCGCAGAAAACAACAACTAACATTAAGACATGTGACAACATTACCCAGAAGCCAACTCAGTAAAAAAATTCTCAAAACTCAAATAAGCTTCCAAAATGGAAAACAGAGAACCAGAGACATCAATTCGTAAATGACAAGAACTACAAAGCAAAAAGAGGGAATAAATGGTATAATTACAGAACATTCAAATGGACAGGCAATCAAGAAGATATCAATATAGAACAGACTGTTTCAAACTTAGGAAGATAAAAATTTACTATAGGTAACCACAAAGAAGATTAATAACCCTTCTAACTGAAAGACGAAAGAAGAAAATCACAAGGACTTAGTAACCACAAAGTTAACAATGAAGAAAAGGAAAAGAAAACCTGATAACAAAATAGACTCAATACAGAAAAAAATATTCATAACATAGAACCATCATCAATACCACAAAAAAAAATTACAAAAGAATGACAGTTAATTCATAACTATTAGTAATTACACTGAATGCAAATAGATTAATGCACTAGTCAAGAGAAAGCAAGAGGCAAAATATATAGGAAAACAAGATCCATCAATATGCCACATATAAGAGACTCACCTAACACACAAAGATTAAAATAAATTAAAAATCAAAGGGTGGAAAAAAATATATCAAGCTAATGACAACCAAAGAAGAGCTGGAGTGGCAACAAACAAAAACACAATACATATTCTTTTCCAGTGTGCATGGATCATTCTCCGGAACAAACATTATGTTAGGCCACAAAATAAGCCTTAATAAATTTAAAAACATCAAAATACTACAAAGCATTTCTCAGATCACAATGCCCTAAAAATTAGAAATCAATAATAGGAAGACCAGAGGAAAAAATATCAAAACTCACTGCTGTTGAGTCAGATCTGACTCACAGCAACCCCTCGTTGGGTTTCTGAGGCAGTATCACTATGGAAGTACATTGCCAATCTTCCTTCCAAGGAGTGGCTGGTGGGTTTGAACCAGCAGCCTTCTGGTTAGCAGTCAAATGCCTTAGGCACAAAGCCACCAGAACTCCTTTAATAAATTTAAAAACATCAAAATACTACAAAGCATCTTCTCAGATCACAAGGCCCTAAAGATTAGAAATCAATAAAAGGAAGACCAGAAGAAAAAAAGTCAAATATGTAGAAATTGAATAACACACTGCTCAAGGAGGACTGGGTAATAGAAGAAATAAAATGTTAAATTAAAAAAAAAAATCCTACAAACAAGAATGAAAACATAACATACTTTTGGGACCTAGTGAAAGCAGTACTTAGAGGTCAATTTATGGCAATAAATGAACACATGAAAAAAGAAGAAAGAACCAAAATGAACACCTTAACCCAACAACTTCAACACTTAGAAAAAGACCAACAGGAGAAGCCCATAGTCTCCAGAAGAAAGGAAAAATAAAGATCAGAGCAGAAATAAACAAAGCAAGAAAACAGAAAAACAATAGAAAAAATCAAGAAGACTAGAATCAAAAAAGACTCACAAAAATTAACAAACCACTGACAAAAATAACAAAGGAAACAAGAGTGCAAATAACATGAATAATAAATGAAATACAAATTCAAAAACCTAAATGAAATGGACAAACTTCTAGAAACAAATGGCCTGCATAGCTAACACAGACTGAAGTAGAAAATTTCAACAGACCCATAACAACAGAAGAAATTGAGCAAGTCATTAAAAAGAAGAAAAAAAAAAAAAATCCCAGCCCAGACGACTTCACTGGAAAATTCTATCATACTTTCAGAAAATAGGTGACACCTATCATACTCAAACTCTCCAGAACATGCTCCCAAATTCATTCTATGAAGCAAGAATAACCTTAATACCAAAACCAGGCAAAGACACCACTGAAAAGGAAAGCTACAGACCAATGTACTTTATGAATATAGATGCAAAAATCTTCAACAAAATCCTAGCCAATAGATTCCAACACTGTATCAAAAAAAGTAATACACCATGACAAAGTATCAAATATGCAAGGATGGCTCAACATTAGAAAAACAATCAACATAATCCATCACATAAATAAAATATAGAAAAGGAGCCACGTGATCATATCAATTGATGCAGAAAAAGCAATTGATAAAATCCAACACTCATTCCTGGTAGAAACTCTCAGCAGAATAGGAATAAAAGGGAAATTCCTCAATATAATAAGGGCATATATGCAAAACTAACAATCAACTTTATTCTCAATGGAGAGAGACTCAAATCATTCTCCTTGCAAATGGGAACCAGATAACGAAGCTTACTTATATTCAACATTGTATTGAAAATCTTAGCTAGGTTAGTAAGGCAAGAAAGAGAAATAAAGGCATCCAAACTGACAAAGAAGTAAAAATCTCTATTTGCAGATCACATGATCTTATACACAGAAAAACAAAGAGACTCGGCAAGATATCTGATGGAACCAATAGAAGCATCCAGCAAAGTGGCAGATTACAAAATCAACATACAAAAAAAAAAAAAAAAATCAATTGGGTTCCTCTCCATTAACAAAGACAATGCTGAAAAGGAAATCAGGCAAACAACACCATTCACAATAGCCATTCACAAAAGATCAAGTACTTGGAAATAAATCTAAGTTGGGCAATCTATGACCATAGTGATACTGCCTCAGAAACCCAAGGAGAGGTTGCTGTGTCAGGTCCAGCTCAATGGCACATAACAACAACAGAGACTGAAAAGACGTATACAAAGAAAGCTACAAAACACTACTATGAGAAACTAAGAGACCTACATAAAAGGAAGAATATACCATGCTCACGGATAAGAAGACTGAGCATTGTGAAAATGTAAATACTACCCAAAGCAACCTATAGATTCAATGCAATTCCTATCCAGATTCCATCAACATTCTTCTTTTTTAAAAAATATATTTTACTGAAATATAATTTATGTACAGTGAAATACACAAAACTAAAGTGACATGGGTCAATACATTTTTTTTCCAGTGTTGCTTCTCCTCCTCTCTCACTCTTGGTAACAAACAAAGAAAGTTTCCTTCCATATATAAACCTTTCCTTGACTTTTACAATAATGAACTAATACTATATTTGTCCTTCTATGATTGACTTATTTCACTCAGCATAATGTCCTCCAAGTTCATCCATGTTATGTGGTGTTTTGCAGATTCTACATTATTCTTTAGGGTTGCATA
>NW_006921631.1:2528997-2546840 GCF_000298275.1 Orycteropus afer afer | reverse complement strand
ACGGAAGTAGGATTGCCCAACCTTCCTTCCGAGGAGTGGCTGGTGGGTTTGAACTGCCAGCCTTCTGGTTAGCAGTCAAGTGCCTTAGGCACTATTAGTGTTTGCTAAATATTTGTGCTGGTCCTCTTTTTTATTTTGATGTGAAGATTTATCATTTTTCTTTGAGGTTTCCCTGTGATTTATAATTTTCTTCCCAAGTTTAGAACAGTTCTTTCTATCTTGCAGTTGTCTTGACTTCCCTACCATTTAGAAGTTCTGTAATTATACAGTTTTTTCCCTCTTTTTGGTTTGTAGTTGTCCTCATTTGTCAATTGATGTCTCTGGTTCTCTGTTTATAATCATGTAGGCTCATTTACTTTGTATACATCCATAACTGGGTTGGTTTCTGGGTTATGTCACCATGTGTGTTAATGGTCAGTTGTTGTTTGCTGTTGTTGGTTCTCTGTCCACAGGACTCCCTTTAGCATCTCTTGTAAGGTTTTCTGGTTTTAACAAATTCACCTAATTTCTGCTTATCTGGAAATATCCTGATTTCACCATCATATTTGAGGGATAATTTTTCTGGGTATATAATTCTTGGTTGGAAATTTTTCTCTTTCTTGGTTTTGTATACCACCCCCATTGTCTTCTTGCCTGCCAAGAAATCCGAGCTTAGTCTTATTTGTTGCTCCTTGTAGGTAACTTTTCACTTTTCCCACGCTGCTTTCAGGATTCTTTCTTTGTCTTTTGTTTTGGTGAGTTTGATGATGATATGTCTTGGTGATTTTTCTTTTGGAGTCTATCATGTTTGGGTTTCGTTGGACTTTCTGAATGGATATATTCTCATCTTTCATCACACTAGGGAAATTCTCTTCCAATAAATCTTCCACAATTTTCTCAGTGGTTTTATTTGTCTCTTCCTGTTCTAGAATTATCATTATACATAAGTTATTCCTTTTTATGGTATCCCACATGATCCTTAGGCTTTCTTCATTTTGTTTTGATCTTTTGTATGATTGATCCCTTCCCAAAGAAGTACTGAGGTATTTGTCTTCAATCTCACTAATTCTGTTTTCCATTGATTCAGTTCTGCTCCTTTGCCCATTCAATGTGTTATCTATTTCTGAAAATTTACTATTAATCTTCTGGATCTCTATCTGTAAATTTTGTATAATTTCTAATTTTTTATTTATTTTGTCATTTTGTTCTTGTATTGTCTTTTGAAATTGTAGGGTTTTCTCTGTGTTTTCCGCAATTTGTCAGAGTTTTCCTTTATCTGTCTCTCAATTCATTGAAGATACGTAAATATAATCATTTTGAACTCCTTATCAGGGAGTTCCAATGCTGCTTCTTCTTCAGGGATGTGTTCTGGGTCTATATCCTGGCCCCTTGTTTCTTTTGCTTTATCTTGCCTCTTTGTATGGACTATGATGCTCTGTTGTCTCCGAGACATTGTAACATTTTTATGTTTATACTTAATTGGTGATTGTATGTTGGAGTGACTTTCCCATAATTTTTGTTTTGTTTGGATGTTATCTACATAAGCAGGGTACTGTGCTCCTCTATTTGCTAGTTGGCAGCACTTATATACCTGACAGGAGACACCTGTCTCCTTTCTCATTGTCAGCCTCCCATATGTCCCTGCAATCCTTGACAAATGGAGCCTATTCTTAGGTCTCTGGAATCCAACTGAGAATGCTGTCACTTTAAATATCTAAAATGGCCACCACTTGTAAACAATCAAAATGGCTGACCCTCTGGACAGCCAAAAGTCCACAACTCAGGTTGTCGCCCTCCTTGCTGTTTCCCTTCCTTGTCATAGGCCACCAGCACAGTCATCCCTGCAGCCCTTGGTGACCAGGGCTGATCTTTAGGTCAATTCTCATGTCCTAACACCACTTGGAAATATTCAGGCTATTGGTGCCAGCAGAGTAGCTGACAGTCTGCAGCTCTGTCCATTTCTGTAGTGACTGTTTTTATTCAGCTTTTTCCACTAGTTGGTGTCTAATCCACTTCTGTATACTTCCTTTCAAAGCTCAGGGCTCCAGGGTTATCTTCTCTATCTCTGTCAACTGTTTTCTCTTTTCTTTGTTGAAGAGGTCTGTGTAGCTTGTCTGCCTATTCAACCATCTTACCAGAAGTTCCTCTCCAACAACATTCTTTAAAGACATGGAAAAAACAATCACTAATTTAATATGGAAAATAAAGAGAGCTCATATAAGCAAAGCACTACTGAAGAAGTAAAACAAAATAGGAAGTCTCACACTCTCCAGTCTCAAAACTTACTATACAGCCATGGTAATCAAAACAGCCTGGTATCAATACAATGATAGACACAAAGACCAGTAGAACAGAATTGAGAATCCAGAAATAGATCCATCCATCTGTGGACAGCTGATTTTTGACAAACAGCCAAACTCATTAAATGTAGAAGAAATAGTCTCTTTAAAAAAAATGAGTGCTGGCAAAGCTGGATATCCATTTGCAGAAAAATGAAACAAGATCCATATCTCACACTTTACAAAAAAAATGAACTCAAGATGGATCGATAGCTAAATGTAAAACTAAAAACTAGAAAGTTCATCAAAGATAAACTAGAAGCAAACTTAGGGGCCCTAATTTATGGCATAAATAGACTATCAAACATTACCCAAAATGCATGAACAGCAGAAAATAAACTAGATGACTGGATCTTCTGAAAATTAAATTCTTATGTGCATCAAAAGACTTCTTCAGAAGAGTAAAAAGAGAATGTACAGATTGGGGGAAAAATATATTTGACAATGACATATCCAAAAAGGGACTTATTTCTAAATTTTACAGAAAACTTCAACATCTCAACAACAAAAAGACAAACAATCCAATTTAAAAATGGGCAAGGACATGAACAGACATTTCACCAAAAAAGATACTCAGGTAGCCAACAAACACATGAAGAAATAGTCATGATCATTAGAGAGATACAAATCAAAACAACTATGAGATACATGTCATCTCACCCCAGCAATTACAGCAAAGTTCAACAAGATAGAAAATAGCAAATGCTGGTGAAGGTGTGGAGAGATTGGAGCTTTCTTACACAGCTGGTGGCATTGTAAAATGATACATGCACTGTGGAAAACAGTATGGTGCTTTCTTAAAAAGTTAGAAATAGAAATACCATTTGATCCTGCAATCTCATTGCTAGGAATATATCCTAAAGAGTGTATGTAGGAAAAGAATAGATATATGCACACTCCTGTTCATCACAGCACTATTCAAAATAGCAAAGAGATGGAAACAGCCTAAATGCCCATCAACAGATGAAAGGATAATCAAACTATGGTATACATGATGGAATACTATGCAACAGTAAAGAATAATGAAGAATCTGTGAAACACCTCACAATGTAGATGAACTTGGAGGACAATTATACTGGGTGAAAGAATTAATCACAGAAGGACAAATATTGTATGAGTCCATTATTATAAAAGTCAAGGAAAGGTTTACACACAGAAGAAAATTTTCTTTGTTGGTTACCAGGGATGGTAGGGGAGAGAAAATTGCTAGCTAGTTAAGAAATATGTAATGATTTGGGTGAAGAGAAAGGCAATATAATAAAAGTGTATGACCAGCACAATATTACTAAGGGAAAGGAAGACATGGCATAGGCAACAAATGAAAATACTATTACTTACATACACTACTGCATTATCAGTAATAACAAACATTAATCTGCAGGTGGATACATAGATTAACAAGCAAGATATGGGTAGGTGAATAGTAATATACTCATGATCATACATAGGTTTGGTTGATGGTATACCTACATGCCTATTTGTATATGCTACAAAAATAACCATACACATTATAAAAACTAACAGGGCACAAGGTTGGGATAGCTTCTTAGCCACAACCAAGCACCTTAAGGGAGTGAGTTAGTGGGCCTGTGGGCTTGAGACCATGGTCTCAGGGGACATCAAGCCCAACTGGCACAACATAGTTCACAAAAACATTGTTCTATATTCTACATTAGTGAGTAACAACTGGGATCTTAAAAGCTCATGAATGGCCATATAAGATGCAACTATTTGTTTCTCCTTGTCCAGAGCAAAGAAAAGTGAAGAAAATCAAAAACATATGGGAATAGTTAATCTGAGGGGCTAATGAACCATGGGAACCTCAACCTACATGACCCTGACATGAGAAGAACTAGATGGTGCCCAACTACCAATGCCAACTCAGAAAGGGATCAGAATTAGAGATCCTGAATAGAGGGGAAGAAAAATGTGGAACAAAATTCAAAAACATAAAAATGACCAGGATTACTGATTGGCTAGAGACTAGTGAAATCCCCAAGACTATGGTCTCTAGTCACGCTTCAGGCCTGGAATTGAACTCACTTCCATGGCTTAACTCTCAGCCAAAAAATAGATAAGGCTATGATCTGAGCAATTACCCCAGGGAATTACACTCCTTAGAACAATCAACCATGGAAGATCAGGAAGGAGCATTTGTGCAGGGAGAAAGCTAGGGAGGCAGGAATGCATCGTAAGAAGGACACAGGGAAAGAGTAACCATAGGGAGGAAGTGGGAAGAGAGCTGTTACATTGTGGGGATTGATTATAATCAATGTCACAAAACAAAATGTGTATGAACTGTTGAATGGAAAGTGAATCTGCTCTATAAAATTTCACTTAAATCACAATTTTAAAAAAGTGTTACGATAAGCACTCTCATCACAGTGTTTACTGTAAAAATTCGGTGATGGGAGGAGATAAACCAATCTAAGAACATCCCTCCCATGAAGCCAGACACATCTCAATCCAGACAAAATAATATGTGACTATCAGCAAAATTGTAGTGAAAGAAAGAGAATACAAAACCCAGATAGTCCAGCTAAGTGTTCTAACCCCCATTTTTCTCATTCTCAATGGCTAAAAAGAATGTAGAATAAGTTAAACATACAAGAGATGAATAGTCCTGAAACACTGTCCACTATAATGTCAGAAGATAAGCCCCTCTGGTTGGAAGGCACTCAAAATATGACTGGGGAAGACTTACCTCCTCAAATACAGTCAACTTTAACAATGTGGATGGAGTAAAGCTTACAGGATCTTCATTTGCTAATGGAGCGTGACTCAAAATCCAGCTACAAACATCCATTAATAATTGGAATGTGGAAAGCACAAAGTATGTGTGGTAGTTACGTTTGTGCATCAACTTGGCTAGGCCTGGCTGAATGGCTGGGCAGCTGGTGGTAGTTATTTCCCATGATGAGACTGGCAATCAAGTCCATGGTGGGTTCTACCACAAGCAGCTGAATAGCTGCCTTTGGGATGTGGTCTGTTTCCTGTATATAAAAAGAAGCCTTGGGGATAGTCTCTAGCTTATGGCACACTTGGACCCTGCATGTAGCCATGTTGTTGTTCAGCAGCCTGCCATGCTCTCTGCTGACCTTGGGACTTACAATGGACTTCAATTAATGGCCTGCCATGTAGTTTGGTGACATCGGGACTGTGCCTTTTTATTTGTTGACCTTGGGTTTGTCAGCCTCAGCAGCTAGCAGCTGTATGAGTGAAAAAAACGCCTCTAACTCCAGTGGGCCAGGAGCAGGAGGCAGAGCTGAAGCCCGGGGTTAAAGGGCTTTCCCCCAGCCCCTAGAGCCTAGCACTTTGAGCTCAGACTTAAAGCCTCCAAACTGTAAGAGAATAAACTCCTGTTTGTTAAGGCCATCCCATTTGTGTTATATTCCTGTCATAGCGGTACTAGGTAACCAGAACAAAATTTGGTACTGAGAGAGTGCGGTACTGTTCTGACAGATACCTAAAATGTGGAAATAGGAGTGGAGTGCGTCCTTGACCTGAGACCCTGGCAGAAAGACCCTGGCATATGGCATGAGAGACGGCAGTAGCAGAGCCCAGAGACCAGCATTAAACAGCAACAGGCTTACCAGCCCATGGAGGAGAAAGCCAGTGCCATTGGGTAGGCAGTTTCCTGACAGAGAGGGTTGCCTTCAGGCATTAATTGGTGATAAGACTGGCACAAAAAGGAGTAGCAGGTTGGCCAGTCCACAGAGCAGGAAAGCTAAGTGTCCTTTGGACAGAAAGATTTCTGGCGGAGTGGGTTGCCTTCGGGCATTAATCAGCAGAAGCTGCAGACTAAGGAAATGGGAAGCAGAGCTGCCTGAGTCTCAAAGGGTAAGACCAAGGCCTTTGGGGATGGAACCACCATAGCACCCTAGGTTTCAAAGAGTTAGACCTTCACCAACTCAGTTCTGGAGTATGGGGCTGCTTGTTCATGTGAGTCAGTGGAATGGAGCCATAGCTGCTGCACAAGAGTGAGGGGGGAAGGGCTGCCATGCCAAGAGAGAGAGGAACAGGCCACCAGGCCAAGTGAGTGAGGTCGCCGTGCCTAAGGCACTTGCCTGTTAACCAGAAGGATGTATGTTCAAACACACCAGCCACTCCATGGAAGGAAGGTTGGCCAATCTACTTCTGTAATGATACCACCTCAGAAACCCAAATAGGGGTCACTATGAGTCAGGTCCAACTTGATGGCACATAGCAAAAACAACAACAACAAAGGACTGCAACCACCTAGTGAGAGTGATATGTACAGATGCTGCCCACTGAAGATCTATACAGGTGCCAAGTTGACAAGGGGTAGAATTGTGGTAGTTATGTTTGTGTATATAGTCAATTTGACTAGGCCCAGTTGAATGGCTGGGCAGCTAGTGGTAGTTATTCCCCATGATGAGACTGGCAATCAAGCCCATGGTGGGATCTACCACAAGCAGCTGAGTAGCTGCCTTTGGGATGTGGTCTGCTTCCTGTATATAAAGAGAAGCCTTGGGGATAGTCTCTAGCGTAAGGCATGCGTGGACTGTGCATGTAACTGTGTCATTGTTCAGCAGCCTTCCATGCTCTGCTGACCTTGGGACTTACAATGAACTTGAATTAATGGTCTGCCATGTGGTTTGGTAACATCAGGACTGTGTCATTTTATTTGTCAACCTTGGGCTTGTTAGCCTCAGCAGCCAGTGGCTGCCTGAGTGAAGAAAAGTCTCTAGCTTCAGTGGGCCAGAAGTCCAAGGTTGAGGGACTTTCACCAGGGCTCTAGAGCCTGGAACTTTGAACTTGGACTTCTGGTCTTCCAAACTGTAAGAGAATAAACTCCTGTTTGTTAAGGCCATCCCATTTGTGGTATATTCCTATCAGAGTGGCACTAGGTAACCAGAACAGTATGAATCTAGGAAAATTGAAAGTAGTCAAAAAAGAAATGGAACAGATAAAGATTGATATCCTAAGCATTAGTGAGCTGAAATGGACTGGCCATTTTGAATCAGACAATCACATGGTCTACTATGCCAGGAGCAACAAATTGAAGAGGAATGACTTTGTATTCATTGTCAAAAAGAACATCTCAAGATTTATCCTGAAGTACAGTGCTATCAGTGATAGGATAATATCCATACACCTACAAGAAAGACCACTGAATACTACTGTTATTCAAATTTATGTATCAACTATTACAGTCAAAGATAAAGAAATAGAAGATTTTTACCATGATATTGACCAAACATGCAATCCAGATGTATTGATAATTATTGGTAATTGGAATGTGAAAGTTGGAAACAAAGAAGAATCATTAGTAGTTAGAAAATTTGACCTTGGTGATAGAAATGATGCTGGAGACCATATGATAGAATTTTGCAAGACCAATGACTAATTCATTCAAATACCATTTTTCAACAACATAAAAGTGGTATACACCTGAATCTCACTAGATGGAATACACAGAAATCAGATAGCCTACATCTGTGGAAAGAGGTGATGGAGAAGCTCAATATCATCAGTCAAAACAAGGCCAAGAACTGACTGTGTAACAGACCTTTAATTGCTCATATGTAAGTGCAACTTGAAGCTAAAGAAAATTAAAACAAGTCCATGAGAGCAAAAATATAACCATGATTATAATCCCACCTGAATTTAGAGACAATATGAGAATAGATTTGATGCACCAATGACTGAAGACCAGACGAGTTGTGGAATGATATCAAGAGCATCACATATGAAGAATGCAAATGGTCATTAAAAAGACAGAAAGGAAGAAAATACCAAAACGGATGTCAGAAGAGACTCTGAAACTTGCTCTTGAACAGAGGATAGCTAAAACAAGTGGAAGAAATGCTGAAATGAAAGAACTGAACAGAAGATTTCAAAGGACAGCTGGAGAAGACAAAGAAAAGTATTATAAAGAAATGTCCAAAAGACTTCAAGTTAGAAAACCAAAATGGAAGAATACACTCAGCATTTCTCAAGCTGAAAGAACTGAAGAAAAAATTCAAGGCTTGATTGCAATATTGAAAGATTATGTGGGCAAAATATGGAACAATGCAGGAAGCAGCAAAAGAAGATTGAAGGAATACATAGTCATTGTATCAAAAAGAATGGGTCAATGTCCAACTATTTCAGGAGGTAGCATATGATCAAGAACAAATGGTATTAAAGGAAGAAGTCCAAGCTGCATTGAAGGAATTGGCAAAAAGCATGGCTACAGGAATTGACAGACTACCCATTGAGATGTTTCGACAAACAGACGCAGCTCTGGAGGTGCTTGCTCATTTATGCCAAGAAAATTGGAAGACACCTACAATTGACTGGAAGAGGTCCATATTTATACCCATTCCAAAGAAAGGTGATCCCACAGAATGTGGAAATTATCTAACAATATCGTTAACATCACATGCAAGTAAAATTTTGCTGAAGATAATTTAAAAAACAGTTGCAGCAGTATATTGACAGGGAACTTCCAGAAATGCAAGTTGGATTCAAAAGAAGATGTGGAATGAGGGATATCAGTGCTGATGTCTGATTGATCTTGGCTGAAAGCAAAGAACACCAGAAAGATGTCTACCTGTGTTTTATTGACTATGTAAAGGCATTTGACTGTGTGGATCATAACAAATTATGGATAACATTGTAAAGAATGAGAATTCCAGAACACTTAAGTGTTCTCATAAGGAACTCGTACATAGATCAAGAGGCTGTCATTTGAACAGAACAAGGAGCTATGGCATGGTTTAAAATCAGGAAGGTTGTGTATCAGGGTTGTATTCTTTCACCATACTTGTTCAATCCATATGCTGAACAAATAATCAGAGAAGCTGGACTATACGAAGAAGAATGCAGAATCAAGATGGGAGGAAGACTCATTAACAACCTGTGATATGCACAAGACACAACCTTGCTTGCTGAAAATGAAGATGACTTGAAGCACTTATTGATGAAGATCAAAGACTATTGTTTTCAGTATGAAATACACCTCAACCTAAAAAAATGAAACTCCTCACAGCTGGACCAATAAGCAACATCATGATAATTAGAGAAAAGATCAAAATTGTCAGGGATTTCTTTTCCCTTGCATCCACAGTCAACACACACGGAAGTAGCAGTTAGGAAATCAAACGTCATATTGCATGGGAAAATCTGCTGCAAAGACTTCTTTAAAGTGTTAAAGAGTAAAGATGTCAATTTGAAGACTAAGATGTGTCTGACCCAAGCCATGGTATTTTCAATTGCTTCATGTGCATGTGAAAGCTGGACAATGAATAAAGAAGATCAAAGAAGAGCTAATACCTTTGAATTGTGGTGTTGGCAAGAATATGGAAAATAGCATGGACTGCCAGAAGACAACAAATCTGTCCTGGAAGAAGTGCAGCCACAATGCTCCTTGGAAACGAGAATGGCCAGATTTCATCTCACCTACTTTGGTCATGTTGTCAGAAGGGACCATTCCCTTCTGATATCATGTTTGGTAAAGTAGAGGGTTAGCAAAAAAAAAAAAAAAAAGGGAAGACCCTTAACAAGATGGATTGACACACTGGCTGCAATGATGGGCTCAAGTATAGCAAGAAGGGGTCACTATGAGTCAGATCCAACTCGACGGCAGTGAGTTTGGTTTGGTTTTGGTTAGGCATTGAACAAAGGCAGTGCAAGACCGCAAGGCCTAAAAGAAGGGACACTCATGAGGTGAGCCCCTTAGTCACCCAGCTTTCTGCTTAGGGACAACTTTCTAAATGTGCCACAGGAAGCTGGAGCACCAGCAGAGCATGGAGGGAACACAGATGAAGGACAGATATGAGAGTTCTGGAGTGCTCAAGCAGATGGGAACTTCAGGGCAAAATACCAGAGAGGAGGAAGCTGTGCAGAGGCTAGAGCACAGAAGTCTATAAGGAGGTTCTTTGTGGGTTCTTGGTCGAGAGCTGGGCTGATCTTGGTTATCCAACTGTATCCAGCCATCAAGGCTGTATTCTTGTCCTACTTTCTACAAAGCCTCCCCTGAATACTTCAGCCCACAGTGATTGTTACCTATTCTGAACCTCAGAGTATTCTACTTACTCCGTAACTGACACTTATTCATATGTGATTTTGAGATACTTCGTGTTGACATGGTTACTTTTAGTTTTCATTTAATAAGTTATTCATTCCACCAATTCTACAAATATTTATTGAATGACAAGTTAGAACAAGATCATTGTCTTTAAATAGATTAGTCACGTCTGCTATTTTATTTGTTTATTGACAAAAAGATAATTTTAATATGATAAATTTTGTGATAGGAGAATTATTAGTACACATACCAGAAGGTATTGAATCCAGCCTGGGAGCTCAGGGAAGACACTTATAAGATCTGGGTGATCTTGGAAATAAGTTGATACTTATTATGTTTTCTCCTTCAGTTGTCTGTCCTGAAGAAAAGAATGCTTTTTGCAGATTATAAACTCCCATCCTCAAGTTCAAGGGTATTGCTCAGTTTAAACTAATCAGATATCTAATTTTGACTTAGAAATATACTCACTGAACTTGGCCGTTAGAGACCAATTCCCAAACATGATCACTCCTTAGAAAACATATGCAGTGAAAAGTTAAGAGCCCCAAGAGGAACAAGGAACTGAAAGCCATCAGTTTGTGTAGGAAACACCTTGTCTAAACTAATCTTTTAAATTTTATTACTATATTAGTCACTACAACTATTTTCTGATCACTATGGTAATAGACTATTTAGAACAAGCCTTCATTAAGAACCACCTCACCCTTGTCTCAGTCAAAACCAGTAACATTTTTCTTGTTATTGACATTTGTGGAAACATCCAATTCCAAGAAGCCAAGAAGACCTCTGAACTTTCTAAATGAAGCCTCCAACTTTCTGGTCTGAACAGGAAGCAGCTTGGCAAGATTACTAACCACCACCACAAAGGAAGTGGAGTTCTAGCTAGTACTTAAAAGATATGTAGAAGTCATCTAGGCAAAAATGGATACAGATGAAGAAGAGCATCCAGGGAAAGAGAACAACATATGCAAAAGTCCAAAACTTATAAATAGTGACAGTATATGAACTAGAAATCTCAAAGACAAAAAGAGCTCAGAAAGAATCAGGGTGGCAAGAGATGAGACTAGAGAAGGAAGCAGAAAGCAGCTTGTAAGCCTGTGAAGGACTCTGGGCCTTATACTAAACACAATGGGGAGCACCTGTAGTGTCTTCCATGCATTCATTTATTCAACAAATATTGTGTGAGTCTTACATGTACAGCACCATTTTCAGCACTAAGCATATATAGCATTGAATAGGACAAAGCCACCAGTCTCACAGAATTTACATACCAGAGAGGGGAAGGTAGACAATAAATAAGTACATATATCATGGATCAAGGGGATTTCAAACTGTGCATATTGGAAATAAAATAAAATAAGATGATGAATAATGACCAGGCGATGGATGGAGGGTACTTAAACTTTGGTTAGAAAAGATCTTTCTGAGAAGGTGACCACATTGAGCTGAGGCCGGAAGGGTACCAAGAAGCTAGATGTGCAAGTACCTGGGGCTAGAGTTTAAGAGTAAATAGCAAGTACGACGCCATCAGGTGAGAGAAAGCTTAGCCTGTTCAAGGGACCAAAAGAAGGTCAGTGTGCCTGCAGTACAGCGAGCAAGGAGGAAGAAACTGTGTATGCTGAGTTTGGAATTTTAACAGCTTCCAATAATATAATCCCTTTGAGGTAATAGTACGGAAATTAGATTTTATTCTAAAAGCATTTGAAAACTGTTAGAAGTTTTAAACAGGATGGGAGGTCTGATTTACCTTTTTAAAAGATTTACCTTTTTAAAATTCTGGAAAATTAATTTGCAGGGGCAAGAGTGAAATAAATTAGAAACTATTGCAGTAGCCCAGGCAAGAGATAATGGTAGCTTGGAATAAATAAAAGTAGAACATATTTAAGTTCTATTTTGGAAGTAAAGCTAATGTTGTTGTTGTTGTTGTTATATGCCATCAAGTCGGCCCCGCCTCATAGCAACCCCTCCTTGGGTTTCTGAGGCAGCATCACTACGGAAGTAGGATTGCCCGGAAGTAGGATTGCCCGGAAGTAGGATTGCCCGGAAGTAGGATTGCCCAACCTTCCTTCCGAGGAGTGGCTGGTGGGTTTGAACATACATCCTTCTGGTTAGCAGTCAAGTGCCTTAGGCACTATGCTACCAGAGCTCCTGTTTGTTTATGAATCATATCTGGAAGTAAAGAAAAGAGTTTTGCTTGATCAACTAAATAAACTCAAAACAAAACTCATTGCAATGGAATCAGATCTGACTCACAGCGACCCCCCCTTGGGTTTCCAAGGCATTATCACTACAGAAGTAGATTGCCCTTCCTTCCAACTAGTGGTTGGTGGGTTTGAACCATCAGCCTTCTGGTTAGCAGTCAAATGCCTTAGGCACTATGCCACCTTTGAAGGAGGGAGGGAGAATAAGAATCGCAGGCTTTGTTTTGCCAATCAATACTCATTTTGGGAGATTGATTAAACATTGAAATGGAGATTTTAAGCCAGTGGGTGTGTATGAGTGTGGCTGAATAGAAATTTAAGAAACAGGGAAAATAAATTGAGAGTTCCTAGCTTATTTTGGTATTCAAAGCCATGGAAATAGATGCCGACTCGACGGCACATAACAACAACAACAACAACTCAGGGTGGGTGGTGATAAAGAAGCAACAAAGATCTAGAATTCTGGGATGCATTTAAGCAGTTGTCAAAGGAATTAAAAAAAAAAAAAGTTACCATCAAATTGAGTTTGAGTCATGGGAACCCCATGTGTTGTCTCCTATGGTCCCCTCCTGTGTAATTGAAACTCCTTATCTCAGTGGGTCTCTTGGAAGAAACTTTCTAATAAACAGGAAGTGGAAGTGGGTCATTGAGTCTAATTCTTACTACATTCACCCAATATGCAACTGGATACAACATGAGTGGTTACTGCGCAAGGATGGGCTATAGTCATAGAAAATAAGTCTCTGATCCATTTTGAGAGAACTATGTTGTACGTTCATGCCTGCCGATCCAGCAATTCCAGCCAATGCTCTTTGCCATGGTACAAACACAAGGGTATGCTCATGTACATGTCCTGCTAGTCAACCAATGAGAACTCCAGTCCCAGATGATGCACAAAAGTGAGAGAATTCAATGAGTTGACCATTGCAATGAATTCAATCAAGTTATTTTTTAACTGTATAGAATTTATATACAGAGTTAAGTCTTAAGTTTATAAATAATAACATTTACAACTTTAAAATATGTTTAGCATACACACAGATGCAATGTAGCATATGTTTAATATAATACTAGCATGGGTAATAATTTAATATACTCCTAACATAGCAAATGTCAAAAATATTGGAAATATTCATATTTATCTAACACAAAAAGTTTTAATTTATGTATGAAGTGAGTTTCATTTTTATTGTCTGGCCCATGACACACAGTGCTTGATATTACTCTACATATGTTAATAAACAAAGTATTAATCACAGGAAGAGGACAATAAATTCAATATTTATTTATCATGCAAAATTGTTTCCATTTTGCAATAGTGAGTGTGTTTCTAAATTCGCCTTCCAAGAAAGGAACAAAGGGTATTTATCAGAACATTAAAAAACCAAACCAAACTCACTGCCGTCGAATCTACTGAGACTCATAGCAAACCCTCCTTGGGTTTCTGAGGCAGTTGAAGTGGATTGCCCAATCTTCCTTCCAAGGAGTGGCTGGTGAGCAGTCAAGTGCCTTAGGCACTACACCACCAGAACTCCCATCAGAACATTACATCTATATTTTATCAGAATACTTACTATCTCCATGTAAGGAAGCAGTATCACGATAAATAGAGAAAAGATTGAAGCTGTCAAATATTTCATATTACTTGGAATGGAAGTAGCAGTCAAAATATTCGATGACACATAGCATTGGACTAATCTGCTGCAAAAGACCTCTTTCAAGTGATGAAGAGCAAAGATTCCTCCTCAACACAAGCCATGGTATTTTCAACCACCTCATACGCATGTGAGAGCTGGACAATGAATAAGGAAGACTGAAGAAGAGTTGATCCTTTTGAGTTGTGGTGTTGGAGGAGAATGCTGAAAATACCGTGGACTGCTAAAAGAACTAACAAATCTGTCCTGGAAGAAGTGCAGCCGGAATGCTTCTTGGAAGCGAGGATGGCCAAACTTCATCTCACCTACTTTGGTCATGTTGTAAGAAGGGACCATACCCTAGAGAAAATATCATACTTGGTAAAGTGGAGGGTCAACAAAAAAGGGGAAAACCCTCAACAAGATGGATTGACACAGTGGCTACAATGATGGGCTCAGGTATAGCAAAGATCGTGGGGCCGGCACAGGACAGGGCAGTGTTTCATTCTGCTGTATATAGGGTCACCATGAGCCACTCATTGGAAGGATGGTTGGGCAATCTACTTCCGTAGTGATACTGCCTCGGAAACCCAAGGAGGGGTCCTATGAGTGGGGTCTGACTCCACGGCACATAACAACAACAACGTGAGTCGGAAAGGAGCTCTGGTAGAGTAGTGCCTAAGGCATTTGACTGCTAACCAGAAGGCTGGTGGTTCAAACCCACCAGCCACTCCTTGGAAGGAAGGCTGGGCAATCTACTACTGTAGTGATATGGCCTCGGAAACCCAAGGAGGGGCAGTACCTAACAACAGCAACATGTAAGGAAATTGAACAATTCCTCAAGAAAATAAACTAAATGGATATTTAAATAATAAAAATTACATAAATGTATTTTATTTTCCATTTCCCTTTAGATTGAATTTCTTTTAAGAAATTGATTTTGTTATGACTCACCAAACAAACTGACTCATTGAGAAGTGTTGTTACTGGTACATCAATTATGTACATGTATTTCAATATGGGAGTTGAACAATTTCACAAAGAAATAAAATGTACATTTTATAAATTTTGTACACGATAATAGTTATATTTTCCTTTTCATTTTGGACTGATGGAGTATAATGTCACATTCAGTTCTCTCTCGTCAACCACTTAAGAACACACCGGTGACACAATAATCATGTGATTCCTGACATATTTGGTCCTGCCTAAACAAAATCAGCCAAAATCTCCAAATAGAGCATACCCTTGTATTTGTATCCTGCTTTTTACGATCACTCTTGCCCCCATGGATATCTACAGTACAATACTCTAAGATTCTAGGTGCCTTAGAAAATATTGCTGAAGATCAGACACGAAAAGGAGGTACCAAAAGGGAAGATAAAAATATCACCAACAAAATACAAACACTAGAGTATGTATTTATGTTGGTTATGTGGAATAATAGAATGCAGCATTTTCACTGGATGGGTCAAGCTCTCCAAGATTCAAAAGTAAATTTAAAGACATGCACAGATCTCTACCAGTTATTAACATGATACTTACACAATTTAAAGGAGCTCTGGTAGCACGGTGCCTAAGGCATCTGACTGCTAACCAGAAGGTTGGTGGTTCAAACCCTCCAGCCACTCTGTGGATGCAAGACTGCGGGCAATCTATTTCTGTAAAGATTTACAGCCTCAGAAACTCAATGGGGATCACTAAGAGTCAGAGTCGACTGGACAGCAGTGGTTTTGGTTTCAGTTTTTTTACATGATTTAAGAAAAAGTTTTGAAAAATTTTAAAACACAACGAAACAAATACTGCTGAATACTATCAAGCAGTTTACCATCACAGAAGCATTATAAAGAAATAAATAAATGATGGAATTACTCCAAAAGTATTGAACTTCAGAGATCAATTTCATCTAACTACAAATTACGCCATCACTAACATATTTGAATCTTGCTCGGAAAAAAAAGAGCAAAAGTGTATGAAGTTTTTTCAAATAGATTTTCCTCTTAAACCTGATGAAGAATGCATGGAAGCACCCAAGAAATTAATTCAGAGTTATCCTGATGACTTAAATAAAAGCTTTACAGAGAAGTCCAACAAATTCATTCTTACATGAGAACTAAGTTTACAGATTTAAGAAAGCCAAATTTTATTCATACAGGATGTATGATTCCATAATAGAAGAGAAAATGAAATGTGTATTTCCAAATGTTGAAATTGCTTTACACATATTCCTAACTTTAATGATCACAAACTGCAAAACAGAACACTCATTTTAGTCCCTAAAGAGATTCAAAAACCCTTAGCATACAATGATGCAAGAAAGATTTGATTCATTATCTTTATTATGTATGGAAGTAGATACCGTTTCACGGCTTAATTATGACAATTCATTGAAGAATTTGTAAGAGCAAAGAATAGAGAGAAATGTTTTTAATTATTACATGTTAGAGCTGAAAGATCTATCTAAAAATATAGTAATGTGTTGTAATATTTGTTTTCTGATCATGAATTTTTTTTTCAACAAGCATTTTTTCTTTCTTTCTTTTTTATTGTAATTTGGGTGAAAGCTTAAATAACAAATTCATTTTCCATACAGAAGTTCATATATATTTTGTTTCATGATGTTGATTGCAATCCCCATAATGTAATGTCTTCTCACTTCTTTCCTGCAGTTACCTTTTCCCTGTGTCCTTTCCTACGCATTTCTGCCCTCTGAGCTGTCTCCCTGTGCAAACAGTGCCCTTCTAATCGCCCATGATTGATTTTCTAAAGAGTGTAACTACCTAATATAAATATTCACCTTATACTCCTATTGTTTGGCTGGAAGCCATGGAAGTGAGTTCAATTCCAGACCTGAAGGGTGATGAGGGGCCATATTCTCAGGAGTTTCACCAGTCTCTCTCAGACCAGTAAGCCTAATCTTTTTTATGATTTTGAGTTTTGTTCCACATTTTTCTCCAAATCTATCCAGGATCTCCTACACTGATCCCTTTCTGAGTGGTTCACATGGGTAGCTGGGCACCATCTAATTCTTCTGGTCTCATGGTCATGTAGGCTGAGGGTCTCATCATCTACTAGTCCCCTGGACTAATTGTTTCCATGCATCTTTGGTTTTCTTCATTCTTTTCTGCTCCAGATGAGGAGAGACCCATTGTTGCAACTAGATGTTCGCTTGTAAGGTTTTAAGATCCCAGACACTACTCACCAAAGTAGGATGTAGAACAATGTTTTTGTGTAGTTTGTCATGTCAACTGTGCTTGATGTACCCTGTGACCATGGTGATCATTAAATATTTTATGATTCCTATCATTTGTTCATTTATAATTGTAGCATTTGTTATGAAACAAGCATCAAAATTGAAGGCTTAGCCATTTTTTTTTCTCTTTTCTTTTCAGAAAATGTCTTTATTTCACATTCAATCTTGAAAATAAATTATAGTAGAGAATTTTTAGTTTTAGTTATTCTCTTTTTTTTCTTTAATTGTGATTTGGGTGAAAATTTACAGAGCAAATTGACTTTCCATACAGCAATTCACATACACTTTGTCTCATGACATTGACCAAAATTTACCACAATGCAACAGCTCCCCTCCCACTTCCTCCCGATAATTACCTCTTCCCTGTGTCCATCCCTTCATGCCCTCCTGCCCCCTGAGCT
>NW_006921631.1:2528119-2528777 GCF_000298275.1 Orycteropus afer afer | reverse complement strand
CAGGATCTCCTACATAGATCCCCTTCCAAGTGGTTGACATTGGTAGCTGGGCACCATCTAGTTCTTCTGGTCTCACAGTCATATAGGCTGCAGGTTGGATGGTGTACCAGTCACTAGGACTGATTGTATCCATGAATTTTTTGTTTTCTTCATTCTTCTTTGCTCTGGACGAGGAGAGATCCATTGTTGCATCTAGATGGCAGTTTGCAGAAGGCTTAGCCATTTAAAGCAAATTGGTAAAAGTCAATTTGTTATTGTGGGAGATCAACAGAATTTTACACTGATTGTTGAAACAACTAAGTTCACTGGCTCATTTTTCTTGTTGTAGAATATATGGAATATTCTTTTTGTAGAAAATGAAGTATAGAGTAAAATCTTACTACCCTGCAGCCACTAAAAATTTTATAATCTACTTCATCTCATTCCACTGAAATGGCATATGCCACTTTTGTGTTCAATAGCTAACATTATAGTGCATTTAAAAATAAGTTACAACATAGATACACACACACACACATAATTTAAACATCCCATTTGAATGCATGAGTAAGCAGAGGAGGGGGCACGACAGATTATCAGTGTTCAGGGCCCTCATGTGTCTTAATCTAGCCCTGAATTTTTTTTTTTTTTATTAGGATTTGGGTGAAGATTTACAGAG
>NW_006921631.1:2507957-2527499 GCF_000298275.1 Orycteropus afer afer | reverse complement strand
TTCCATTGTGTGAATGTACCAAAGTTTGGTTATCCATTCCTCAGTTGTTGGACATCTAGGTTGTTTCCAAGTTTTGGCTATTGTAAATAGTGCTGCGATAAACATCGGCGTGCATATATCTGTTCTTGTTATTAGCCCTGAATTTAAAGACAGAAAAGTGATCATTGCATTTAGAAATATGGAGATTCTTCTTGATAAGCACTTTGAGTTGAGTGGTGACACAGAAGGCTGATCAGAGCAGGTTGAGGAGAGAATGAAAAATGAGGAAATATAGACTACAAGTAGAGATGATTCTTTAAAGTCATTTTTTTTTCTGTAAAGAGAACAGAGACACAGAGTCATAGCATGTCTTGTCTTTCCATAGGATATGTAAACAGCTTGAGACACTTACTCTTTCTATACCCCTACACTACTTAACATACATCTATGCTCATTAAGTATGCTCTCTTTTATGACTAAATGGCTGAATAACTGGATAGATGGACGGCTGGACACACGATTTGCCAAAAAGACACTGGTAACAGAAATAAAACAACATTGGAGATAGGAGGTGTGGTGGTTAAGTTTGTGTGTCAACTTGGCTAGGCCTGGTTGAGTGGTTGGGCAGCTGGATGTAGTATTCCCCATGATGAGACTGGTAATCAACTCCATGGTGGAAGCTACTGTGAGCAGCTGAGTAGCTGCTTTAGGGATGTGGTCTGCTTCCTGTATATAAGGAGAAGTCTTAGGAAACAGTCTCTAGCTTATGGCATGCTTAAACCCTTCACGTAGCCATGTCTTTATTCAGTAGCCTGCCATGTTCTGCCGACCTTGGGACTTCCAATGGACTTGAATTAATGGCCTGCGGTGTGGTTTGGTAACATCAGGACTGTACCATTTTGTCAGCCTTAGGCTTGTTAGCCTTAGCAGCCAGTAGCTGCCTGAGTGAAGAGATGCCTCTAGCTTCAGTGGGCCAGGAGCAAGAGGCAGAGCTGGACCCCAAGGTCGAGGGCCTTTTGCCCAGCCCCTAGAGCCTGGCACTTTGAACTCAGACTTCTAGCCTCCCGACCTGTAAGAGAATAAACTCCTGTTTGTTCAAGCCATCCCATTTGTGGTATATTCCTGTCAGAAAGGCACTAGGTAACCAGAACAGGAGGCTTTAGATTTTTATTTAACATGGTTGTCAGTGAGACATGAAAGAAAAACTATAGAAGAGTCACGGAAAATAGATGTAATTTTTTGTTTAGAATTTTACATGTGACATGGGCATGTTTCTAATGTTTGAAGTTTCACTGGTTATGGCTAATAATCTGGCGAAGTTGCTTCTGGTTCAGTACAGAAAACTTGGAGCCCATTTTAGAAAGTTCGAGGTCTGCTAGTATTCTTAGAACTGTTTCCAAAACTCTGTCAATAACAAAAAAAATCTTTCATATACTTGACTGATCTATGCAATGGAAAAACAATTCTCAAACAAAATCTTTTTTTAAGAAGATACTTTCCATAGCAACCAGACAATAGTCTTCAGTGACTAACATGGTGACACACAGGGAGTTATCTGTTTCCCTCCAACCTCGTACCTTACCTCTTGGCCCTTGTTCCTGAAATTGTCAAAGTCATGAATTTACT
Organism: Orycteropus afer afer; assembly: GCF_000298275.1. Taxonomy (NCBI): domain Eukaryota; kingdom Metazoa; phylum Chordata; class Mammalia; order Tubulidentata; family Orycteropodidae; genus Orycteropus; species Orycteropus afer. The sequence goes on along the minus strand of NW_006921631.1, from coordinate 2,525,894 downwards.
AAGTGCTGACCAGCTTCTGGGGATTTTCTGTACACTCAGCAAATTTACAATGGACCAATTTATAAGCTATGATGGTAACTGATAAACAGCAAATATCCTGAACTGCAAATGAGAACTGGTCATTTGAAAAAAGGGTTTACTTTCTCAGAGTAATATTGGGGAAAGTGTTATACAAGAAAAAATAATCTTTGGAGTCCCCTCCTCTGGTTTTGTGTGTGTGTGTGTGTGTGTGTGTGTCTTCTTTTTCCATAGGCACCAGCGGTATCATGGTCCTTGGGTCCCACCAATCCAGAAAAAATGGTGATTTGATAAACTCATGTACTTGAAAGTATTAGCATCTAAATTTAATAGTATTTTTAAAGGGAATCTGAGGGTAGAACATTGGCCTAAGAGCAGCCTCTCTACTTCATTTCAAATGTTGTCTACCAAAGGCTAGGAAGTAGGTGTCAGTAGGAGGTTCCTGGGTTCCCTCCAATCATACCATCTATACAACCATCTCCTTGCCCTTATTCCTAAATTTGTTCCCTCATAAAACTAGATTTCACATCAAAAAATTGCTTGCTAATTCTTCACTTAATGTTGGATTACCTTCTCCCCTTAGAAAATGAAAAGAAAACACACTTGACTTTTAGGGGGACAATGACTTTCTTTAAGGATCCCTGGTGGTGCCTACTGATAACTGAGAGATTGGTGGTTGGAACCTACCAAGCTGCTCTGCAGGAGAAAGAGGTGGCAATCTATTTCCATAAAGATTTACAGCCTTAGAGATCCTATGGGGCAGATCTACCCTGTTGTCTAGGGTTGCTATGAGTTGGAATCCACTCTATAGTAATCAGTATGGGGATGGCTATCTGTTGACAATCTTTATTCAGTCAACATTTATTGAGCATCTATTATGTGTATTATGCTAGGGACTGGAACTTAGTAAATGTTTTGCAGATATTAATTTCCTCCTCACAATAAACTCCTGAGGTTAGTTTTATATCCTTATTTTGCAGATGAAGAAACTGATAGTCAGAAATGCTAATTAACTATTTTAAGATCACACAGTTACTAAGGTACAGAACTAGGGGTCAAAACCACAATTTCCAGCCAAAAGTTCTTTGCAATTAACACTCTGTGCTACTTCCCTAGGCAAGATCTGAGGGATCCTATGAAAGAGGAATGTCACAGAAACAAGGGGAATCAAGCTTCTAAAGAAACATAAATGTCTAAAATAAACAGCTTTCCTATTTACTAAATAAGACTAGATTAAAAATATAATGAGAAAAAAATCCATCCATTTAGCAATCAAAAGAAGAAGAAGAAGATACATAGAAATGAACTCAAGAACTTGTAGTTCATGTGAAGAAACTGAAAAAATATATATTGATAAGGGACTTAAAAAAAAGCATTGGCTAAATGGGAAGTTATGCTATATTACTGGATTAGATTATTTAATATTATAAAGGATCGAGTTCTCAACACATTAAACTATACATACAATATAATGTCAAACAAAATACTAAAGAATTGTTCATAAATTGTCAGAATGATAAAGTTTACCTGGAAAAAATAAACAATTATGAATATTGAATAGTAGGAGTTTGGTAAATATGGCTGATGAGTTGATCAGTATGTGGAAAAATTAAGAGCCTCCAGAGACTGGACACTACTTCTAGTCTCATCAACAATCAAAATTAAGGAAACAGCAATTCCCTAATACAGGGAAACACAAAACATTGAATCTTGTCACAGAAAAATTCCCCTAGCAGGAATGAGCCTTCTTTCTCATCTTGATCCAAGTTGGCAAAATGCAAAAGGTTGGGAAGTGCTAATGAGTGGAAATTTAAGTAGAAGGTTTTCTTATATGGGATCATCTTAGCCACATCATGTTTTTTTTTAGCTCAGCTTGAGTACCATCTATGTGTATTCACACAACCAACAAGAAAGCATTCTACCAAGTGTTACTGTCAAGGATCTCTTATCAGCTTGGAATTATGCCCTTGCATTGAAGAGGAGATATATTCCAGGTACAAGTTTTTTCCATTGTTATCTTACCGATGAGTCGAGTCTCCAGACTCTTGCATCATTGATCTCTTCTTTGCTAGCCCACAACCCTATTGTAATGGTTGAAAGGTGGCCTCCAAAAGACATGTTTATCTGAAACATGTAAATGTGAATTTATTTGGAAAAAGAGTCTTAGCAGATGCAATTAAGTTAGTGATACTGAGATGAAACCACCTTGGATTATCTAGTTGGGCCCTAGATCCAATGACACGTGTCCATACAAGAAGAGAAGACACAGAAGAAAAGGCCATGTGAAAATAGAGGCAGGGACTAGAGTTACGGAGCCCTCAACCAAGGAATGCCTAGAGTCACAGAAGCTGGAAAAGGCAAAGAGTCTCTCCTAGAATCTTCAGATGGAGTGTTACCCTGCCAGCGCCTTGATTTCTGACTTCTGGTCTCCAGAACTGTGAGAGAATAAATTTCTGCTTTTTAAGCCAAACAGTTTGTGGTAATTTGTTATAGCATCCCTGTGAAATCAATTGTTCTTGTTGTTGTTGTTAGGTGTTGTTGTTGTTAGGTGCCATCAAGTCAGTGACTCACAGTGACCCTGTGTACAGCAGAAACACTGCCCAGTCCTGTGCCAATCTGACAATCCTTGCTATACTTGAGCCCATCAGTGCAGCCACTGTGTCAATCCATCTTGTTGAGGACCTTCCCCTTTATCGTTGACCCTCCACTTTACCCAGCATGATATCCTTCCCCAGGGAATGATCCCTTCTGACAACATGACCAAAGTAGGGGAGACAAAGTCTAGCCATTCTCTCTTCCAAGGAGTATTCTGGCTGCACATCTTCCAGGACAGATTTGTCAGTTCTTCTGGCAGTCCATGGTACTTTCTTGCATGTTGCTGTGAGGCTGGAGGCTATGCCACCTGTATTTCAAATACCAGCAGGGTCACCCATGGTGGACAGGTTTCAGCAGAGCTTTCAGACTCAGACAGACTCTGAAGAAGGAAGGAGCCATCCACTTCTCAAAGAACTGGCCAATGAAATCCTTATGAATAGCAGTGAAATACTGTCTGATATATGAAACCAATATACCTGTTTAAATCCCCCTCTGCCTACTCTAGGTTTCTACTCTTGCAGCTGATTGTGGTTGGAAAAAAACCACACAACCTTGCTAATTAGTCTCCTTTTAAATTCATAATTACTAACTTCAAGCAGGCCCTTCATTTCTGCCTAGCAATCATTCTATATTTTCCAAGTTCCACTCATTGATTACTCTCCTAGGGAACTGCTCTCCATTCCCTCTCTCCATAGACCTCCAATATCTCTTCCCTGCTCTCACTCTTTGACATAGTCCCTAAGGCATTTGACTGCTAACCAGAAAGTTGGTGGTTCAAACCCACTAGTCACTGCTCGGAAGGAAGATTGGGCAATCTTCTTCCATAGAGATACAGCCTTGGAAACCCAAGGAGGGGTCACTGTGAGTCACAATCAACTCGACGGCAGTGAGTTTGGTTTGGTTTTTGAACTTCCACTCATAACTGATGACGCTGTTTCCTATTTCACTGAGAAAAGTTGTTGTGTTGTTAGGTGCTGTCGAGTCATTTCCAACTCATAGTAACCCTATGCACAGCAGAACAAAACACTGCCCAATCCCGCACCAGCTCCATGATCCTTGCTATACTTGAGCCCATCGTTGTAGCCACTGTGTCAATCCATCTCATTGAAGGCCTTCCCCTCTTTCATTGACCCTCCACCTTACCAAACATGACATCTGTGGTAGTTCAGTTTGTGTGTCAACTTGGTTGAGCCTGGTTGAGTGGCTGGGCAGCTGGTGGTAGTTATTCCCCATGATGAGACTGGCATTCAGCTCCATGGTGGGATCTACCACAAGCAGCTGAGCAGCTGCCTTTGGTATGTGGTCTGCTTCCTGTATATAAGGAGAAGCCTTGGGAATGGTCTCTAGCCTATGGCATGCTTGGACCCTGCATGTAGCCATGTTATTGCTCATGTACTGCTGACCTTGGGACTTACAATGAACTTAAGTTAATGGTCTGCTGTGTAGTTTGGTAACATTGGGACTGTGCCCTTTTACTTGTCAACCTTGGGGCTTCTCAGCCTCAGCAGGCAGCAGCTGTCTAAGAGAAGAAATGCCTCTAGGTCCAGTGGGCTGGGAGCAGGAGGCAGAGCTGAAGCCCAAGGTTGAGGGGCTTTCACCCAGCCCCTAGAGCCTGGCACTTTGAACTTTGACTTAAAGCCTCCAAACTATAAGAGAATAAATTCCTGTTTGTTAAGGCCATCCCATTTGTGGTATATTCTTGTCAAAGCAGCACTAGGTAATCAGAACAACATCCTTCTCCAGGGAATGGTCCCTTCTCACATGACCAAAGTAGGTGAGACAAAGTCTGGCCATTCTCGCTTCCAAGGAGCATTTCTGCTGCACTTCCTCCAGGACAGACCTGTTAGTTCTTTTAGCAGTCCATGATACTTTCAGTATTCTTCACCAGCACCACAACTCAAAAGCATCAACTCTTCTTTGGTCTTTCTTATTAATTGTCCAGCTCTCACATGCATATGAGGCAAATGATGCTGAGAAAAGAGAAGCCATCAAATGAGAACTTCCACAAACTCCCACTGCTTTATCTACTTCTGTACCTTATATGTTGCCTTTCCTTTTTTACCATGGATGTAATGTCTATCTGTGCTTCTAGCTGATGGCAACTCTTCTGCTTGAGCTTTGAATATAATCAGCTCTTGCCAACTCAAGACCATTGCTCTAGCAATTGTCCCCTTTTTGGTTCATCATCCATCAAGCCCTGACTATCTGCAGAATCGCCCATCATAAGACAGACATCTCATATGAACGTGTTTTACCCCAATTTAGGAAACTCTTCTCCAGATCCCACTTCTCCTTCCCACTGTCACCTTATGTCTCTACTACTTTTTACAGAAAAGCTCCTCAAATTAGTTAAATGTAATTTCTGTCTCCAGCTCCCTTCCTCCTAATTTCTTTTTAACATTCCTCATTTATGCTTTCACCTCATCACTTCACCAAAACTGCTTGTATCAACATCACAACTGACCTTCACATTGCTAAAAATGCAGTGATCTGTTCATAGTCTTTATTTTACTTCACCTATTGCCAGTGTTTGACACTGCAGATCTCTCCCTTCTTTCATCTGGATCCCAGACATGATACTCTCCTGGCTTCCCTCTTACCTCTTTCACACACTCTTCCAGTCTCGGGCACCTTTCCTGGTTTAGAGGTGTATTATGTTTTCCTACCCAGTGAATGATGATATGCTATGGTCACTTAAGATTTCAAGTGGTCAATTCTTTTATTAGGATAAATGTTGAGGGAATGATCTGCCTCTACACCTCCTATATAGGCTGCTTAAGTAAAGGCCTTGGGCCCAGAGCATTTTCTGATAAAGAGGCTAGGAATTGATTTGCCCTCTCTCTCCCAATTCCTTCTCCTTATCAGAGAAGCCTTCCCCCATTCAAATCACACAGTAACTTTCTGTCTCTTGCTCATGGATGTGCAACATACAGTAGTTGACCAACCTCATTACCATATCTGTTCCAAGTGGGGAGGGAATGGAGTGTCTCAACTATGGCATGAGTTGGGTGAATGTAGACTCTGCACTGGCCCTATGCAGGGATGAGCCTGCTGCCTGTGGGAGACCAATGCCCACTAGTGAAGCTGATCTTGTGCTATCTGTTTTCTATGTGAGCAAAGTGTTTCCCCATGCACTGAATGAGCCTGCATGTGTGGTCTTTTGTTGGTGACCTTAAAACTTTGGTGATTTCTTTCCTTTCCAAGGAAATTGAGCAAAGCTTTGCATTAGTATAACCAAATATAGTTCAACTTTTGGCTTGGGTACTAAATGAGTCCACCAAAGACAATTTCTATGAGAGACTGAGGACTCTCTTAACCAAAAAAAAAAAAAAAAAACTCTTAAGAGTAGGGTTATCAGATAAAGCAAATAAAAATCCAAGATGCACAGTTAAATTTGAATTTCAGATAAACAACAAATTCTTTTGTGATATAAATATATTCCACACATTATTTTTATTTTATCTGGCAGTTCTACCTGGGAGAAAGGTAATCCATCCTTAAAAAAGTACTTGATTCCATAATATGCCTTTAGGTGACCAAAAGAAGGAATGTTTCTAATTATAGTCTATTCCTCCCAGTTTTGTATCCTGGCCCACCTTTACAGTTAACTCACTACAGGAGGTGAAAGTGAGTACTGTAATGGAAGAAATAAATAAATAAATAAATAAAAACACCAGAGAGAGCTTTTGTGCTAACAAATGTTATAGATTGAATGTGTCCCTCCAAAAATATGTGGTAAATCCTAACCTCAATATGTATGGATGCAATCTCATTTGGGAATGGATCTTCTTTGTTATGTTAATTAGACAGTACTAGTATAAGGCGGCCATTTTGGATATTTACAGTGACCAAGGGCACAGGCATTTTGAATGTTTACAAGCGATGACCATTTTGGATATTTAAAATGACTGAGGGTGAAGCCATTTTGAATATTTACAAGCAGCGGCCATTTTAGATATTTAAAGTGACTGAGGGTGCAGCCATTTTTAGTGTTTACAAGTGGCAACCATTTTGGATTTTAAAGTGATATCATTCTCATCCAGGGACCTAAGAACAGGCAGCGAGGTGGGAAGCAGGGAGAGAACAGAAAAGGCAAAGGGGACTGGAACAGATCGAGGAGTTAGTTGCAAGGATCCAGGTAAATGTGGTTGGAGGGGTTTCTAACAGCTAAGGGAGATAAACTTGTCTGTCGGTTTGTCCTACTGTGGCGATGTATTGCTGTGAGACTTGAGGCTGTGCCACTGGTGTTTAAACCCAGTGGGGTGCACCTGTTACACAAGTATCAGCCCAGCTTGCAGACTGAGACAGACTAGGAAGAAGGAGGAGGCCATCCACTTCTCAAAGAATTGGACAGGGAAAACCTATGAATAGCAGTAAAACACTGTCTGATACATTACTGTGCAAATTTATGACTAGTCCAGAAACATTGTCCAATACAGAGGAGGAAGATGAGTCACTTGGCTTAGAAAGCTCTCAAAGTAGGACTGGGAAAGAGCTGCAACATCTGAGTAAAATCAGCTGGATAAGGTAAAGCTTTCGAGACCTCCATTTGCTGAAGTGGCAATACTCAAATTGAGGAGAAACAGCAGCAAACATCCATTAATAATCGGAACATGGAATGTATGAAATATGAATCTAGGAAAATTGGAAGTTGTCAAAAATGAAATGGAATGCGTAAAGATTGATATCCTAGGCTTTAGTGAGCTGAAATGAACTGGTCTTGGCCATTTTGAATCAGACAACCATATGATATACTATGCCAGGAACAACAGTTTAAAGAGGAATGGCATGGCATTCATCATCACAAAGGATGATTCAAGATCTGTCCAGAAGTACAAGGCTGCCAGCGATAGGATAATATCCATACACCTACAAGGAAGACCCATTAATATGACTATTATTCAAATTTATGCACTAACCACCAAAGTCAAAGACGAGGAAACTGAAGATTTTTATCAACTTCTGCAGTCTGAAATTGACTGAACATGTAATCAGGATGTGTTAATTATCACTGGTGACTGAAATGCAAAAGTTGGAAACAAAGAAGAATCACCAGTAGTTGGAAAATTTGGCCTTGGTGACTGAAATAACGCTGGAGGTTGCATGGTAGAATTTTGCAAGACCAACAACTTGTTCATTGCAAACACCTTTTTTTAACAACACAAATGGCGGCTGTACATGTGGACTTCACCAGAAGGAACACACAGGAATCAGATTGACTACATGTGTGGCAAGAGGCAATGGAAAAGCTCAATATCTTCAGCCAAAACCAGGCAAGGAGCTGATTGTGGAACACACCATCAACTGCTCATATGCAAGTTCAATTTGAAGTTAAAAACAATTAAAACAAGTCCATGAGAGCCAAAATATGATCTAGAATATATCCCTCCTGAATTTAGAGACCATCTAAAGAATAGATTCGATGCATTGAACACCAATGACTGGAAACCAGATGAATTGTGGGATGACATCAAGAGCATCATCCATGAAGAAAGCAAGAGATCACTAAAAAGACAAGAAAAGAAGAGAAGACCAAAATGGATAACAGAAGAGACTCTGAAACTTGCCCTTGAGTGGAGAGTAGCTAAAGCAAATGGAAGAAATGACAAGATAAAAGAGCTGAACAGAAGATTTCAAAGAGCATCTCGAGCAAAGCCAATTATTACAATGAAATGTGCAAAGACCTGGAGTTAGAAAACCAAAAGGGAAGAACACACTCAGCATTTCTCAAGCTGAAAGAATTGAAGAAAAAATTTAAGCCTCAAGTTGCAATATTGAAAGATTCTAAGGGCAAAACATTGAATGATGCAGGAAACATCAAAAGAAGATGGAAGGAATACACAGTCACTGTACCAAAAAGAACTGGTCAATCTTCATCCATTTCAGAAGGTGGCATATGGTACTGAAGGAGGAAGTTGAAGCTGCAATGAAGGAATTGGTGAAGAACAAGGCTCCAGGAATTGGTAGAATACCCATTGAGATATCTGAACAAACAGATGCTGCACTGGAGGCACTCACTTGGTTATGCTAAGAGATTTGGAAGACAGCAACCTGGCCAACGGACTGGAAGAGATCCATATTTGTACCCATTCCAAAGAAAGGTGATCCCACAGAATGTGGAAATTATAGAATATCATTAATATCACATACAAGTAAGATCTCACTGAAAAACAGTTGCAGCAGTATACTGACAGAGAACTTCAAGAGGTGCAAGCTGGATTCAGAAGAGGATGTGAAACAAGGGATATCATAGCTGTTGTCAGATGGATCTTGGCTCAAGGCAAAGAATACCAGAAAGATGTTTACTTGTGCTTTATTGACTATGCAGAGGCATTTGATTGTGTGGATCATGACAAATTATGGAAAACATTGAGAAGAATGGGAATTCCCGAACACTTGATTGTACTCATGAGGAACTTGTACCTTGACCAGGAGGCTGTCGTTCGAATGGAACAAGGGGAAACTGCATGGTTTAAAATCAGGAAGGGAGTGTGTCAGGGTTGTATCCTTTCCCCATACTTATTCAATCTATATGGTGAGAAAATAATCCAAGAAGCTGGACTATATGAAGAAGAACATGGCGTCAGGATTGGAGGAAGAATCATTAACAGCCTGAGATATGCAGACAATACAACTTTGCTTGCTGAAAGTGAGGATGACTTGAGGCACTTACTGATAAAGATTGAGGAACACAGTCTGCAGTATGGATTGTTGTTGTTGTTGTTATGTGCCGTCGAGTTGGCCCTGACTCATAGCGACCCCTCCTTGGGTTTCCGAGGCAGTATCACTACGGAAGTAGGATTGCCCAACCTTCCTTCCGAGGAGTGGCTGGTGGGTTTGAACCGCCAACCTTCGAATTAGCAGTCAAGTGCTTTAGCCACTATGCTACCAAAAAAAAAAAGACAAAAATCCTCACAACTCGACCAATAAGCAGCATTGGAGAAAAGATTGAGGTTGTCAAAGAATTCACGTTGCTTGGTTCTATAATCGAGGCCAATGGAAGCAGCAGTCAGGACATTACATGACGTGTAGCACTGGGAAAGTCAACTGCGAAGGAACTGTTTCAAGTGCTGAGGAGCAAGGGTGTCTCCTTGAGGACTAAGGCACCTGACACAAGCCATGATATTTCCAATCACCTCATATGCATGTGAGAGCTGGACAATGAATAAGGAAGACCAAAGAAGAGTTGATGCTTTTGAATTGTGGTGCTGGCGAAGAATGCTGAAGGTACCACGGACTGCCAAAAGAGCTAACAAATCTGTCCTGGAGGAAGTGCAGCCGAGATGCTCCTTGGAAGCAAGGATGGCCAGACTTTGTCTCACCTACTTTGGTCATGTTGTCAGAGGGGACTATTCCCTGGAGAAGGATGTCATGCTTGGTAAGGTGAAGGCTCGACAAAGGAGGGGAAGGCCTTCGACAAGATGGGTTGGCACAGTGGCTGTGACAATGGGCTTGTATAGCAAAGATCATGGAGCTGGCAAGGGATTGGGCGGTGTTTCGTTCTGCTGTGCATGGGGTCGCTATGAGTCGGAAACCACTCGATGGCACCTAACAGTATGGGGTGAGTTTTAATCAATCTCTTTTGAGATATAAAAGAGAAGATTAAGCAAGCAAACACAAACAGAGGGGAAGATGCATGCCACATGATTGCCAAGGAAACCAGAACAGAAGCTGAAAAGAGATAAGGACTTTCCCCAAGAGCACTCCTTCCCCTAGATCCAACACCCTAAATTCAGATTTGTGCCCTCCTAAAATGTGAGAAAATAAATTTCTGTAAATTAAAGGAACCTACTAGTGGTATTTCTGTTATAGTAGCACTAGACAACTAAGGCAAGAATGTAATTCAAAAAGAACGGCATGGAAGACATCTGTGTGCACTTCTCATCAGAATAGCTTTGGCATGTCAGAATTGTGCCCTCTGGAAGCATTGTACCAGCAAAGAGGAAAAGCAATGGTGATCAGCACAAGATTGCAGTGCCTGGAAGAGGTAGTACTTCTTGATATATGATTCATCATAAAATAACAATAAAGGAATGCCATGGAGAAAAAAACTGGATTTCCTTTCTACAGAGCTTGGAAAATCTACAGAGAAATAAGGGTAAAAATTGAGCTTGGATGATCTACTCCAGGCACAACTGAATAATCTAGTGACGAAAAGACACTGAAGGTGACAATGCATAGAACCAGTGCTCCATGTACTTGTGTCCGTTGGTCTGAGATGAAAGTTCACTGAGGCCACAATGTGGCTGCCCATACTCCCTGGAAACTAAACCACATCAAGAGAGTCCCACATAAAACAAATAAAAAGTGACTGAAGTTTCTACTTATCAGCTTTTCATAGCTCATAGCATCTCATCAACTTTGGAGCAAAATGTGAGAGCAGGATGGCTATTTAAAGACATTTTCTGTGCCAAGGTTCAGTGATTTGTTTTTTTTTTTGATATTTGAGGACTGTAGTTTTGGCAAGCTTAATCTTGGCTTTGTATATATAAATGTTAATAATGGTAAAAATAATATTTAATCTGGTGGTTCTGAACATTTCCACACATCAATTAAACCATCCATCAATATTTAGCAAACTCCTACTATACCCCTCCTTGGGTTTCCAAGGCAGTATCACTATGGAAGTAGATTCCCCAATCTTTCTCTTGAGGAGTGGCTGGGTTTGAATGGCCAGCCTTCTGGTTGTCAGTCAAATGCCTTAGGCACTATGCCACCAGAGCTCCTAAAAGTCTGAATTCAGGGTACTGGCTCTAGGGGAATGCTTCTCTTTCTATTAGCTCTGAGGCAAGGTTCTTATCTGCTTTCAACATCTGTGGGCTTAACATCCCTTCAAAATTTCCATGTGTCTTTGATATCAATCTTTCCCTGGGTCTAGGAGGTTCACAGCCCAGAGACCCTGGGTCAAAGGGATGTGTTCCACTCCTGGCTCTTCTTTCTTTGTGGTACTGAGGTCCTTACTCTCTGCTCTCTTCCCTCTTCTAGATCCCACCCTCTGGAAACTCCCCTTATATCACATCAGAGCTGTGACCTGATTAAGGATGTTGCATCCCATGCTAATTTCTTTGCATTGGATCAGGGCTGTGACCTGAGTAAGATGTTGCATCCCACCCTAATCCTCTTACAACTGATTGGCTGATCCCATCAGATCACATTATGGAGGATGATTACATCATTACATAACTGCCAAATTACATCATTACATAACTTCTAATGAGAATCACGGCCCAGCCAAGTTGACATACATTTTTTGAGGACACAATGCCATCCTTGACAGCATGGTCTAATATTTTCTTCCTGCATTGCAATGAAGTGTCTTGTACATTCACTTTGGAGACCACAGTCTTTGAAAATATTGAGCTGTGAAATGTTTTAATCAGGGAAGAGATTAGATTAGTGTCTTATGAAAACTATTATCTGGTGATATGGGTCAAATGGAATGGCAGTCAACAATGTGAATTGGAGAATTTTTGATTAGAGAGAGATAAACAAAGGATACAATTAATTACATATTGACAATGACAACACTAGAAAAAAAATTTGTTTTAGTAAAATGTAGGAACAAAAAGGAAGCATAAATCAATAAATGTGCTTTATAAATAATACTAATGCCTAAATTTATATGACACTTTAATGTATAATATTTGAACTTTTAACTCAGTAGGTTAGACATGACAGATATCATACCCCATATTTTATTGAAGAGGAAACTGTATCTTGGTCAATTGTTGAAGGGCAAGCTCATGATTACTAAAGATTACTAAAAGCAAGAGTCAGGCGGGGCAAAGGCTATAAGGTCTGTTTGACTTCTATTCCAGTGCCCTTCCCACCACCCTGTGCTAGCTGCCCTGTCTTGGATTCTTATCTTTGCTCTGTGCTGCTGATACTGAGATGTGCTTAGTGGTTACGAAGCAACCGGAAATTACAGCACTCTAGTGTGAAGTCAGCAAAGGATATGACTGAAAGATGCCTACAAGAAATTTTCAGGCCTACAAGGTTCCAGTGCTTTCTCTGAGTTTTGTAGACTTACTGAGCTTTCATTCTGCAAGGCTAAAATAAAAATGGTGCCAGAGCCTAAATTGCACTTCAAATATATCAGTTACTTCCCTACAAGAAACAAACACAATTCTCAGACTGCTCATTTTGTGCAATAAGTAAAATCTAAGAATTTATATTTCTGAGGTCAGTGATTTGCTTAACAGATAGGAAAGGTGTAATTTTCCTTGAATCTTGAGTGTAGGTATTTTTAAAAATATACTTACTTTTTAGAAAATTCTTTCTCAATAACAAAATTTAAAACTACCTGTGTTGGATAGGAGCTTTGGTAGTGCAGTGCCTAAGGCATTTGACTGCTAACCAGAAGGCTGGTGGCTCAAACCCACCAGCCACTCCTCAGAAGGAAGATTGGGCAATCCACTTCTGTAGAGCTCACCTGGGAAATCCAAGGAGGGATCGCTGTGAGTTGAATCAACTCGACCGCAGTGAGTTTGGTTTTGGTTTTCATGTTGGACTGTTTCAAAAGACCGCCAGTTGTAGAAAGTGTCCATAGAACACGTAATTTATATTAGTAAAATGAAGTTTCAAAGACATTTAATTGATGGCAAATTTAACAGGAAAAATAACAAGTTTGGAAGCTTTTATCAGTTACTGAGCCAGCTTCTCATTCAACTAAGGTTGTACAACTCACTGATTGGAGGCTTGCTACATGTGGTTCTTTCTCTCTATGATCTAGCAGCATCTGCAGCCTCTTGGCACTTGTTAGAAAGGCGGAACCTTCTCCTCCACAGCAGCACCTACAAATATTTGGCACTTCAAACCCACCAGCAACTCCTTGGAAGGAAGACTGGGCAAGTTACTTCTATAGAGATACTGCCTCGGAAACCCAAGGAGAGATCGCTATGAGTCAGGACCCACTGGGTGGCAGTGACTTTGGCTTTTTTTTTTTTTGGTTTTAGATGCTCTATAAACATTCAATTAACTAACATTGTTTAATGGTTAAGTGTTTTTTCACAGAGTCCTTCTAGCTATTAAGCACTCAGTTCTCCACCCCTCCAACCCCTTCCCCCATTAGTCTAATAAAACTGTACTTATGTTTCAAAGACTGATGTCAAGTGTTATCTCTTCTGATAAGTCTTCCTTCTTTGGCCCAAAGGAGTTTCTCCACTATGTTAGCACTGTCTCCAACATTGACTACCATTATTGCTATTTTCCTGTTGCATGCTAATTGTTTGCTTGCATATTTATATAAGGAAACTAGTCATTTCCCCTAATAAAATAAAATCTCTGGCAATGTAGGGAGAATCTAATTGGGAAGAGGGCAGGAGTGGTCGCTTCACATTTCCCCTAAGGCATTTGACTGATAACCAGAAGCCTGGCGGTTCAAACGCACCAGCCACTCCTTGGAAGGAAGATTGGACAATCTACTTCTATAGTGATACTGCCTTGGAAACCCAAGGAGGGGTCGCTATGAGTTGGATCCGACTCAATAGCAGTGAGAGTTTTTACCTCCACTTAGCAGAGTGAATCTATCCCCCATCCATCAGGAACTCTCTCAATTCTTTCTTCTTTTTAAATAATTTATTTGTTTGTTGTTGTTGTTGTTGTTGAAAATATACACAGCAGAACATACACCAATCCAACAAGTTCTACGTATACAATTCAGTGATACTGATTACATTCTTCAAGTTCTGCAGCCATTCTCACCCTCCTTTTCTGAGTTACTCCTTTCCCGTTCACATAAACTCACTGCCCCCTAAGATTCCTATCTAACCTTTCAAATTGCTTTTGTTGATTTGGTTCCACATTGATAGAGTTTTAAAAGGGCAGAGTGCTCAAGGCAGACATTCTTCACTAATTAAGTTAAATTATTACTTGGTTTAAGGAAGATTTCAGGAGATATTTTTGGTATAAGGATTTTGGGAATTCACCCAGCCTCAATGGATTCAGAAAGTCTGGAGTCCATGAGAATTAGAAATTCTGAGGAATTGTCTCAATTCTTGAAATCTAGAGTCAACAGAAGAGAGGCAGGTTTCCTTAGCTCAGTGGCCAGCCTTCTAAGTTCTTTACTGGCTGAAAAAAAATGGCTCAGTTTACACCAGATAGTTGATATTGGGAAATAACCACCCATCTTCTTCCCCTTCAACAAATCCCATGACATGGATATGGTCTCATGCTATGGCTTAAAAAATACCCTGTCAGAAATCTGCACTATATGTGTACCAATCCTGGCAAGCGGTTCACATGGACAAAAATAGAAGCTAGTTGTGTTATTATTTCCACCATAAATTGGATGCTCCCTAAAAGCCTAGCATTATAATTTTATCTTTCTATTCATTTCTATTCCAAGCTCTTCGCCCGGCATGTAATAGAAAGTTAACATTTATTTTTTAATTGAGTGATTTTTTTTTTTTCCAATAATGACTCATAAAAATTATAAGGAAGGAAAAATGCTGCAAGATTGGTATAAACAGGCTAACCATATACTTACTATCTAAACCAGCGTACATTTGAAAGTGCAAAAAATATACAACCATTGTCGTGGAGTTGGAGTCGGATACGACCCATAACGACCCCTCCTTGGGTTTCCAAGGCAGTATCACTACAGAAGTAGATTGCCCAACCTTCCTTCTGGGACATTTGAAAGTACTAGAATGTTAAACCAGGTGGTACACCAAGACAATGGATACACCCTGAGATGTGTCAAGCAAACAGATGTGTGATTATTCTAAAAATAAAGCTCACCAATGTTATCCAACAATCCAGAATGCCAACCGGGGTGAAATGCCAGGAGTACAGTAAGGCCATTGGGCTGCCATCAAGTGCTTCTCTTTGGGCTCTTAATTTAGTCACATAACCCTGCCCCTTTATTGTCTTCTCCACAGTGAGTCATCAGCAATCCCACCCTCAGTCACCTGTTTAAAAGATCAACTATTGTGTGAATTCCAGGCAACTCTTGACTTTCTGATTGCCTGGTCTATTTCCCTGGACTCTACCATCTTGCCCTTCCCTGTATTCTTTCTGTTGCTCTAAATCTTGATTAATATAATCCCATAGTTGTCTCTCTATCAATCTTCATCATTCTTCATCCCTCTCCCCCAACATTTTTTTTTTTTTTTTCTTTTGCTGCTTTGTTTTCATCCAAACCAATTGACGTCAAGTCGATTCTGAATCACATCTCTCTTCTTCTGGGGAGGCTTGAGCCCAAAGCTGTCAGTTATCTTTTGTTTTATTTCCTGTGAAGTAATCTCTGAACTTTCATAAATTAAATTTGACAAAGCCCCTTGATTAACAAAGGAAATACACTGGTTACAGTAAAGGGGGGCACAAAGAACATGAATATACTTGGGATTTGTCTATCTATCATACCACTTTTATAGAGAGTTGGGGAAAATGGAGTGTGACTGGAAGTGTATTATTGAATTACTATACAACATGAGAATAAACTTTTTTTTTTTAACAGAAATTATTGGAAATGGAAATGTGTCTCCTCTACACACAGTAAGTACTGACTGAATTCTTGTTGGAATGAGAACGTGTTTGGACTTTAGAGTAGGATAGAGCTCTGCTTAATTTGGAAATATGAGAGAAAATTAAACATGATGGAGCTAGCATATTTCTTCCTATTATTAAACACTTCTGAGAGATAGAAAGGAGCCTGCCTGGTGCAACAATTAAGTACTCAGTTGCTAACCAAAAGGTTGGTGGTTTAAACCCACCCAGCCAAGAAAACCCTATGGAGCAGTTCTACTTTGTCACGTAAGGTTGGCATAAGTCAGAATCAACTTGACAACATGCAACAATAGAAATATGGAAAATATAGCATGCATGTTTGTCATGGATTGAATTGTCCCAAAAAATATGTGTCAACTTGGCTGGGTCATCACTGTCACTGTAATGATGTATTTCAGCAGTCATATGTGATCATCCCCTATGATGTGATCTCATGTGATCAGCTAATCAGTTGCAAGAAAATTAGAGAGGGACACAACACCCTTACTTGGGTCACAACTCTGATACAATATAAGGGAATTAGGATGGGATGCAACACCCTTAATCAGGTCACAGCCCTGATCTGATGTAAGGGGAATTTCTTTGGGGAGTGGCTTGCATTATCTTTTATCTTATAACAGATTAAAAAAAAAAAGAGAGAGAGAGAAGTAAGCAGGGAAGAAAGAAGAGCTGGGAGAAGAGTGTATCCTTTGAACCAGGGTCCCTGTGCTGAGAAACTCCTAGATCCAAGAGAAGACTGATTATAAGGACCTTCTCACAGAACTGACTCAGCTCACCAGCTCAGCTCACTGCCATCGAATTGGATCTGACTCATAGCAACCCCTCCTTGGGGTTCCAAGGTGGTATCACTACAGAAGTTGATTGCCCAACCTTCCTTCTTCTGGAGCTAGTACCTTGAATATGGACCTCTAGCCTCCTAAGTTGTGAGAGAATAATGACTGTTAAATCCATCCACTTGTGCTATTTCCATTACAGCAGCACTAGAGAACTAAGACAATGTTTGTGTCATTACATTTAGGCTCTCACATTGGGCTCTGCCATTTCTTTTTAAGCAATTGTGTAAATCACCTATATGATAGTAATAGATGATAGCAAACTAATTAAAATTACCAGAGACTTATAACGATCTGATAATTTTGACTCTAACTAAGGCTATTTCTCATTATGTTGAACTATGTTAGGAGAGTAAGAAATACAACCAGGAATCCTCTTTAGAAGTGAGGATGGTGAGGTTTCAGCTTGTTTACTTTGGACATATCATCAGGAAAAACCAATTGCTAGAAAAGGTCATCATGCTTGGTAAAGTAAAGGGTCAGTGAAAAGGAAGAAAATTCTTAATGAGGTAGATTGACATAATAGCCATGAAAATGGACTCAAGCATACCAACATTCGTGAAAATAGCACAGTATCAGGCATGTCTTGTTCTGTTATACATAAGGTTGACAGCAACTAACATTCTTACATGTTAGAAGAGAGGACTGAAGAGTATCTGAAACATTCTGGGGGAGTTTACATAGTAAGATCTTATTTCCACTCTGTGAAAATGAAAACTGGTCACAAAGTTAAGAGAGTGGTGTTTTAACATTTAAAATACAGGCTTCTATATGTTTTCCACTAAAGGAACTAAATAAAATTTGGAGCATTAGAAACATCTGTGCCACTCTTCCTAGAAAATGTGACAGGGAACTTCCAGAAATGCAAGCTGGATTCAGAAGAGGATGTGGAATGAAGGATATCATTGCTGATGTCAGATAGATCTTGGCTGAAAGTAAAGAATACCAGAAAGAAGTTTACTTGTGTTTTATTGACTATGCA
>NW_006921631.1:2492947-2503162 GCF_000298275.1 Orycteropus afer afer | reverse complement strand
TGAAATGTAGATCCCTTTGAAAATTCTTAAATCACAAAGGGCAAGGTGTGGGGAGTGATGATAACAAAAAAAGCTGGCATACAGATTGGTTAATGAGAATGTAGTGTGCCACTGAGCTGATTGGGTTTCAAATTTCTAGGCTTTATTCCACTTCTCTAAACATTCATTTTCATGCTACTTAAAATAAGTTCAGAATTGAGTTTATGGCAATTCACCAGAAGTTATTTAGCCTATAATAACAGAAAGCTAGAAGAAGCTTTAATTCTAGGGCATTCTAGACACACATAAAGAATTTGGACAAGGCTTAACCTTTCCCAACTCCTAACAGAATGGAGATTACTTTTTTTTTTCCTATTTATTTCTTTGACTAAATTTTTCAGTCTCTCAGTATGAAGGAGTGAAAGGGGCAAGTTTGCTGTCAATATGTTCTGAGGCATACCGACGTCCTCTCTGTAGCCTCAGAAAAGAGAGGTGACTGGACTGGTTGTGTGATCCCTGTCTACTATATTGGGACCAGGAGTGCAATCTCACTAGTGGAGACTTGCTGGATATTTCAGGGTAGTTGAGAAAAAATTGTTACATGGTTAACTGGAGGATTTCCAAAATTGTACTGCTGCTGCTGCTACTTTTTACCGTATACACAACGCAATGCCTCCTTGTTGCTGGTATTACTGTGTGGCTAGGATAACCAAAGACCTCTGAGTCTTGGTTAGAGAGATAGGGACAAGTTTCAGTAGCCTTCTGACTTCAGGCCTCACCACAGTGTCCCACTTTCAGGAGGATGCTCACATGAGAATAAACCAAACCAAATGCACTGCCAGCAAGTTGATTCTGACTCATAGCAACCCCTATTAGGTTCCCAAGGCTATAAATGTTTATGGAAGTAGATTTCCTCATCTTCCTTCCATGAAGCAGTTGGTGGGTTTCAACCACTGACCTTTTGCTTAGCAGCCAAATGCCTTACCCACTACTCCACCAGAATGCTTGCTTCTATACCACAATCCCCAGTCCAAATGGCTTTGTCTTAGCTACCTAATGCTGTTGTAACAGAAATACTAAAGTGGATGGGTTTAAAGAACAGAAATTTGTTTTCTCACAATTCTGGAGGCTAAAATGCCAAATCAGGGCCTCAGCTGTTTCACCTTCTTCCTGTCAGTAGTCCCAGGCATTCCTCAGCTCCTTGTTGATCCTCACGTGGCATCTGTCTTCCTGTGTGTATGTGTGTGGGGATGGGTGTCTGTGTCTGTATCTGTATTTATGCTGCTCTTTATATAACTCAGAAGTAATCAGCTATAGAATTCACCCAAAGTGCTGTTCTGGTTACCTAGTGCCACTCTGACAGGAATATACCACAAATGGGATGGTCTTAACAAACAGGAGTTTATTCTCTTACAGTTTGGAGACTTTAAGTCCAAGTTCAAAGTGCCAGGCTCTGGGGGCTGGGTGAAAGCCTCTCAAACTTGGGGTCCAGCTCTGTCTCCTGCCTCTGGCCCACTGGAGCTAGAGGCATTTCTTCACTCAGACAGCTGCCGGCTGCTGAGGCTGACAAACCCAAGGTTCACAAATAAAAAGACACATTCCCAATGTTAACAAACCACATGGCAGGCCATTAATTTAAGTCCATTTTAAGCCCCAAAGTCAGCAGAGTATGGCAGCCTGCTGAACAACAACAGGGCTACACGCAGGGTCCAAGCATACCATAAGCTAGAGACCATTCCCCAAGGCTTCTACTTATATACAGGAAGCGGACCACATTCCCTAAAGCAGCTGCTCAGCTGCTCCCAGTTGATTCTACCATGGAGTTGATTGCCAGTCTCATCGTGGGGAATAACCACCACCAGCTGCCCAGCCACTCAACTAAGCCTAGCCAAGCTGACACACAAACTGAACTACCACTGGTGGTATGACCTCAACTGATTGATTATGTTACATTAGACTGCATTATGGAAGTTAATTAGATTAGATTAGATTTCATCAACACATCTAGAGTTAGAAGATATAATTCTTTGAGTTCACCTGCTGTATACAAGTGATATATATAAGATAACTCAATCTTATAACTGTAATATAACACAGGTGATATAAGTCAGGTATGACTTGATGGCACATAACAACAGCAACAACAACAACAAAGCTCTATTCCATTTACCAATGGTGGATGCCCCGAGAGACTATTGTGAGCACCAATTATTGTCAGAAGAAAAAATCATGTCCTACGGCTCCCTTCCTGTACAGTGAGTCTCACATGGCTCTCTTGAGGTTTATCAGTATATTAACCATTCTCATATATCTTCCAAACAAACCAAACTCACTGCCACTGAGTCAATTCTGACTCATAGCAACCCCCATTAGGTTTCTGATGCTGTAAATCTTTATAGAGAGTGGCTGGTGAGTCTGACAAATACCTTATCCACTATACCATAGAGTGCCTACATCTTAACAGTTGGAAAACTGAGGAAGTTTGTAGGACTAAACCATTAAAAAGAGCTGAAGGGGCAAATGGGGCTGAAATATAGCCCCATCCTGCTTGCTTATTAATTGTGCTAACATGGAGTAGGAGCTCTGGTGGCATAGTGCCTAAGGCACTTGACTGCTAACCAGAAGCAGAAGGTTGGTGGTTCAAACCCACCAGCCACTCCGTGGCAGGAAGGTTTGGCAATCTACATCTGTAGTGATATCGCCTTGGAAACCCAAGGAGGGGTCACTATGAGTCGGGCCAACTCGATGACAAATAACAACAACATTGAGTAGGATCTTCCTGAAGGGAAGAGCCTCTTTCTCTTTGCAAAAAGGCACCATATGGCCCAGCAGCAGCACTGCTAAGGACCAAAGGAGTTTCATGAGACTGAGCATATCTTATTCTTCTACAAAAGCTTACGATATATACTGCCGAAGCAAGCCTTCCTACCAATATTTCCCATCTCATCAGCATATATGAGAAAGGAAGGCTGCAACATCCCCTTCATCACATTTTTGCATCCTAACTCTTTTTTTTTTTTTTTTAATTTAACTTCTTTGGCTACCTATCAGGTTTTGTGTGGGGTAAAGTACACCAACTCAATTTTCAATAGCCTTATATGTATGTGAAAGCTGTACAATGAATAAGGAAAATAAAAAACGAATTGATGCATTTGAATTGCAGTGTTGGTGAAGAATACTGAAAATAGCTTCAAATGCATGTGAAAGCTGGAAAATGAATAAGGAAGACTGAAGAAGACATGATGGTTTTGAATTGTGGTGCTGGTGAAGAATACTGACAATACCATGGACTGCCAGAAGAACTAACAAATCTGTCCGGGAATAAGTACAGCTGGAATGCTCCTTAGAAGCAAGAATGACCAGACTTCATCTGGTTCAAACCCACCAGCCACTCCTCGGAAGGAAGATGGGGCAATCTACTTCCGTAGTGATACTGCCTCGGAAACCCAAGGAGGGGTCGCTATGAGTCGGGCCCGACTCGATGGCACATAACAACAACACCACCACTACTTTGGTCATGCTGTCAGAAGGGACCAGTCCCTGGAGAAGGATATTATGCCAGGTAAAGAGCGAGAAAGGGGAAGACCCTCAACAAGATGGATTGACACAGTGGCTGTAATGGTGGCTCAAGTATAACAATGATTGTGAGGTTGGTGCAGGACTGGGCAGTGTTTCGTTCTGTTGTACATAATGTAGACATGAATAGGAGCCTGCTCGATGGCACCTAACAACGACAACAAAAACAACTCCATTGGCTATTTATCCTTTTCTGTGTGGGGTAAAGTGCCTCAATACTTTAAAAATACTTAAGTCACCAAGCTATTAATATTAGAATTTTTATGCAGTTTCTTTCAGAGTATTAATCCTTATCCTGAAAAAGTACTTACCTTAGACAATTTCTCCTATAGATGATCGTCGTAGTTAAATTTGTATGTCAACTTGGCTGGGCCTGGTTGAGTGGTTGGTCAGCTGGTAGTAGTTATTCCCCATGATGAGACTGGTAACCAACTCCATGGTGGGATCTACCATAAGCAGCCTTTGGGAAGTGGTCTGCCTCCTGTATACAAGGAGAAGCCTTGGGGATAGTCTCTAGCTAATGGCACACTTGGACCCTGCATGTAACCATGTTGTTGTTCAGCAGCCTGCCATGCTCTGCCAACCCGGGGGCTTAAAATGGACTTGAATTAATGGCCTGCCATGTGGTTTGGTAACACTGGGACTGTGCCATTTTATTTGTTGACTTTGGGCTCGTTAGCCTCAGCAGCCACTAGCTGCCTGAGGGAGGAATTGCCTCTAGCTTCAGTGGGCCAGGAGCAAGAGGCATAGCTGAAGCCCAGGGTCGAGGAGCTTTCACCCAGCCCCTAGAGCCTGTCACTTTGAACTTGGACTTAAAGCCTCCAAACTGTGAGAGAATAAACTCCTGTTTGTTCAAGCCATCCCATTTGTGGTATATTCTTGTCAAAGCGGTACTAGGTAACCAGAACAATGATAACCCTACCTATAAGTTATCTGAATTCACTTAAAGAGAGAGATTGGAATTGTTAGAGAATACCTAGTAGTGATAAATGTTCTATGATTTTCCCTCACCATCCTGGTTGAATAGAAGCTGTGAGCCTGGGCTACAATAAGATTATTGTATGGCACAGGGCAACTCCTCTGCTGGGCTGCATCCAAGTTATGGTGGTAATTTTGAATGTGCACTTTTACCCAAAGAAAAGCCTTAATATCAGCAAGCACAATGCTGCAGTAAACATTTTATAGGAAGCTCAGGAAATTCTGCCTGAAGTACAGGCAAAGAAACAAGTCCATCATGTCCCAGAGTTTCCTTGCTCTTCCTCTTTGTCAAATTGGTATTACTAAGTATCTGAATAAAACCCTATAGAGGGTACTGAAAACTGACGACTTATTTTCTCTCCTCAAAAAGGTTATTCTGAAGCTGAGCAGCTAGCTGTATGTGTTTACCCCCAGGATGCTACCATACATCTGTGAATGGCAACTGCCTGTGACACTGGGAAGCCACAGCTCCTGCTCAACACTAAGACATTTCCCATCCCCCTCTGTTTCTGAACCACAGGAGATAGCCATCTGTGTGGCAATGCTAAGGGCACAGCTGAGAAGTGGGAAGTTTAAAGTTAAAACACAACATATATGTGACTGAGTTTTTAGAAACAAATTTGTAATATGTGCTTTTCTTCATTCTAAATGATCTGTAACACTAACACTTCTACACAGCACAACTTAGGAACTGGAGATTGGTACTGGTCAGTGCGGAGTCTGGAACTTGTTTCTCCAAGTTCTGAACTGAGATTTGTAAACTTTAGAGGCACAGACTCCATTTTTAACAAACAGAGTGACTAAATGTTATAAGAATTCTTAGAAATACATCACTTTATACATGGGAACTATGTGACTGAAGCCATGATAAGTACTCCATATAAACTCTTCTTCACAACAACAACTGAAAGAGATACCATTATAAACTCTGGTTTAGACATGGGAAAACTGAGGCTTAGAAAGGTAATCTGTATGCCAAAGTCACACAGCTAGTGAGGTGCTGAAATAGAATTCTAACCCTATGTTGTTGTTGTAAAGTGCTATCGAGTCTGTTTCAACTCTTAGCGACCCTGTTTACAACAGAACAAGACACTGCCCAGTCAGTCCTGTGCCATCCTCACAATCATTGCCACACTTGAGCCCATCATTGCAGCCACTGTGTCAGTCCATCTCATTGACAGTCTTTCCTTTTTTGCTGACTCTCTATCCTGCATGACATCCTTCTCCAGGGACTGGTCCCTTGTGACAACATGACCAAAGTGTGAGAGATGAAGTCTGGCCATTTTTGTTTCTAAGGAATATTCCAGCTGTACTTCCTTCAACACAGATATGTTCATTCTTCTAGCAGTCCATGGTATATTCATTATTCTCCACCAATACCACAATTCAAATGCATCAATTCTTCTCTGGTCTTTCTTATTCATTGTCCTGCTCTCACATGCGTATGAGGCTATTGAAAATACCATGGTTAGGCCCGCACACTCTAGTCTTCAAAGTGACATCTTGATCTTTAACACTTTAAAGAGGTCTTTTGCAGCAGATTTGCCCAGTCCAATAGGTCATTTGATTTCTTGACTGCTGCTTTTATGGGTGTTGATTGTGGGAGATACCTATTTGTCTCAAAATCACTGATACTACTGCACCATGAGGCTGGATCCTATCCAATTCTCTGTGCTTTCTTTATCAGCAGAGCCAGATAAGAACCTGCTCTACCTTATCAAATAGATGGATCTAGAATTGTAGCTGTTGTATTCATAGTAATGATACTCTAATGCTAGTACCTGGCTACTTCTTGTCTTATGTGGCCACACCTGCACCTAATGAAATATTAATTTATTATAAATGACCTTCATATTATGTTGTTGTTGTTGTTAGATGCCACTGAGTTGGCTCTGATTCATAGTGACCCTCTGTACAATAGAACGAAATACTGCCTGGTTCTGTGCTATCCTCACAACTCCTGCTATGTTTGAGCCCATTATTGCAGTCACTGTGCCAATGCATCTCATTGAGTCTTTCCCTTTTTTATTGACCCTCTACTTTACAAAGCATAATATCCTTCTCCAGGGACTGGTACCTTCTGACAACATGACCAAAGTACATGAGAAGTCTGGTCATTCTCTCTTCAAAGGAGTATTCCAGCTGCACTTCTTTCAAGACAGATTTATTTGTTTGTTTTTCTGGCAGTCCATGATATTTTCCATATTCTTCACCAACTCCACAATTCAAAGGCATCAACTCTTCTTCAGTCTTCCTTATTCATTGTCCAGCTTTTACATGAATATGAGGCAACTGAAAATACCATAGTTTGGGTCAGGCATATGTTAGTTTTCAAAGTAATACCTTTGCTCTTTAACACTTTAAAGAGGTCTTTTTTTCTCTGGAATTTTTATTGTGATTTGAGTGAAAGTTTACAAAGCAAATTCATTTTCCATACAGCAGTTCACACACATTTCAGGGAATTGCAGTCAATGTCATGAAACTGTACTCATAAGAAACCTGTACATAGACCAGGAGGCTGTTGTTCAAACGGAAAAGGGAACACTACATGGTGTAAAATCAAGAAGGGAGTGTGTCAGGGTTGTATTCTTTCATGACACTTATTTAATCTGCATGCTGAACAAATAATCCAAGAAGCTGGACGATATGAAGAAGAATGTGGCATCAGGAATGGAGGAAGAATCATTAACAACCTGTGATACACTGACAACACAACTTTGCTTGCTGAAAGTGAGGATGACTTGAAGCACTTACTGATGAAGACTGAAGAATATAGTCTGCAGTATGGATTACATCTCAATATAAAGAAAACAAAAATCCTCACAACTGGACCTAAAAACATCACAATAAATGGAGAAAAGATTGAATTGTCAAAGACTTCACATTGCTTGGTTCTACAATCGATGCCAATGGAAGCAGCAGTCAGGACATCAGACGATGTATAGCACTGGGCAAATCAGCTGCAAAGGACCTCTTTCAAGTGCTGAAGAACAAAGATGTCTCTTTGAGGACTAAAGTGCACCTGACACAAACCATGGTATTTTCAATCGCTTCATATACATGTGAGAGCTGGACAATGAATAAGGAAGACCGAAGAATTGATGCTTTAGAGCGGTGGTGTTGGTGAAGAATGCTGAAAGTACTGTGGACTGCTAAAAGAACTAACAAATCTGTCCTGGAGGAAGTGCAGTCGCAATGCTCCTTGGAGGCGAGAATGGCCAGACTTCATCTTACTTTGGTCATGTTGTCAGAAGAGACCATTCCCTGGAGAAGGATGTCATGCTTGGTAAATTGGAAGGTTGATGAAAGAGGGAAAGGCCCTCAACAAGATGGATTGACACAGTGGCAGCGGCAATGGGCTCAAGTATAGCAAAGATCATGGAGCTGGCACAGGACTGGGCAGTGTTTCGTTCTGCTGTGCACAGGGTCACTGTGACAACTCCATGGCAACAAACAACAACAACATGAGTCAGAACTGACTCGGCAGCAGTGAGGGTTTTTTTTGGTACACCACATACACATACGTATACAGCAATATCACCTGCCAACCTTAGATATGGTCATGGGTATATTCCCTTTTGCCTAGGCATACCTAATCATTCAGCCTGTCTACTCATCTATCTACCCATAGATTAATATTTGTTATCACTGATAACGCAGTGTTGTATATGTAAAAGTGTTTATCTTTGTTGTCTGTACCTCTTGCACTTCTCTGTGTCTTTCTTTCCCATCAGGTTATTGTATTAGTCACTAATTCTTCGTATATTGCCTTTCCCTTCTCCCAAATCAATACCTGTCTCTTACCTATCTATTTTCCCTGTACTTCTCTCCCATGCCTGGTAACCAACAAAGAAAGTTTCCTTCCATATAGAAACCTTTCCTTAACTTTTTACAATAATGAACTAATACAATATTATTTCACTCAGCATAATGTCCTCCAAGTTCATTCACATGATGCGGTGTTTCACATTCTTCTTTTTTTACTACTATTTGTGGAAGATTATCTTCAGTTGAATCTATCAATCGTGTAGCATATCTTCCTGTTGACCAACGCCTATCCAATCTTCTCAGATCACAGATTCTATATTATTCTTTAATATTGCATAGTATTCCATTGTGTGTACTTAAGTATGTCCCATAGTTTGCTATCCATTCTTCTGTTTATGGGCACTTAGGAAGTTTCCATCTCTTTGCTATTGTGAATAGTGCTGTGATGAACATGTGTGTACCTATATCTGTTTGTGTCACTTTTTTTTAAAAAAAGCATTTTATTGAAATATAATTTACATACAGTGAAATATACAGAACTAAAGTGGCATGGGTCAATGCATTTTTTTTTTTTTTTTTGCAGTGTTCCCTCCCCTCCTGGCAACCAACAAAGAAAGTTTCCCTCCATATATAAACCTTTCCTTGACCCTCCACAACAATGAACTAATACTATATTTATCCTTCTGTGATTGACTTATTTCACTCAAAATAATGTCCTCCAAGTTCATACATATTATGCAGTGTTTTGCAGACTCTACATTACTTTTTAGTGTTGCATAGCATTCCATTATGTGTACGTATCACAGTTTGGTCATCCACTCTTCTGCTGATGGGCATGTAGGTTGTTTCCATCTTTTTGCTATTGTAAATACTGCTGCAATGAACACGAGTGTGCATATATCTGTTCCTGTCCTGATTCTTACCTCTCTAGGATATATACCTAATAATGGGATTGCTGGGTCAAATGGTATCTCCAATTCCATTTTCTAAGGAATTGGTATATTGTTTTCCACAAAATGTTGTATCACTTCACAGTCCCACCAGCAGTGTATGACAGTCCCAATCTCTCCACATCCCCAACAGCATTTGTTATTTTCTGCCTTGTTGAACCTTGCCATCAGCGCTGGGGTGAGATGGTATCTCACTGTTGTTTTGATCTGCATCTCTCTGATGGCCAATGATTGTGAGCATCTGTTCATGTATTAGCTGGCCACCTGAATATCCTCCTTGGTGAAGTGTCTATTCATGTCTTCTGCCCATTTTTCAATTGGATTGTTAATTACTTTGGTGTGAGGCATTGGAGTTTTCTATAAGTCTTAGAGATAAGTCCCTTGCCAGATATGTAATTATCAAAAAACATGAATTTGATGCTGTCATTTTTGTTATGTGCTTTTTCATGGTGTCGATTTCTTTGTTCCATATAATTTTCTATGCTGAGCTTGTTTTCTTTATGAATCATGTTATCACTTGCTTTGTTGCTATTGTTTTAGTATTTGCTAAATATTTGTGCTGGTCCTCTTTTTTATTTTGATGAGAAGGTTTATAATTTTTCTTTGAAGTTACCCTGTGATATATAGTTTTCTTCCCAAGTTTAGAACAGTCTGTTCTATCTTGTAGTTGTCTTGACTTCCCTACCATCTAGAAGTTCTGTATTGACAGTTTTTTCCCTCTTTTTGGTTTGTAGTTGTCCTCATTTGTCAATTGATGTCTCTGGTTCCCTATTTACAATCTTGTGGGCTTCTTTACTTTGGATACTTCCATAGCTGAGTTGGTTTCTGGGTTATATCATCATGTGTGTTAATGGTCAGTTGTTGTTGGCTGTTGTTGTTCTCTGTCCAAAGGGCTCCCTCTAGCATCTCTTGTACCGTTGGTCTGGTTTTAACAAATTCCCTTAATTTCTGCTTATCTGGAAAT
>NW_006921631.1:2438704-2492179 GCF_000298275.1 Orycteropus afer afer | reverse complement strand
TCTTCTAAGATTTTGTCTGTTTTCCTTGATCTCTCAATTCATTGAAGATACCTAAATATAATTCTTTTGAATTCTTTATCAAGGAGTTCCAATGCTGCGTCTTCCTCAGGGATGTGTTTTGGGTCTGTATCCTGGTCCCTTGTTTCTCCTGCTTTATCTTGCTTCTTTGTGTGAACTGTGATGCTCTATTGTCTCTGAGGCATTGTGACATTTTTGTGTTTATATTTAATTTGTGATTGTATGTTGGGGTGACTTGCCCACGATTTTTGTTTTCTTTGTATGTTATTTACACAAGCAGGGTACTGTGCTGTGCTCCTCTATGCACTAGTTGACAGCACTTATACACCCACCACCTATCTCCTTTCCTGTTACCAGCCTCTTGTATGTCCCTCCCATCCTTGGAAAACAGAGCCTAGTCCAGGGTCCCTGGAATCCAAATGAAAATGCTGTCACTTTAAAATCCGAAACAGTTGTCACTTGTAAACATTCAAAATGGCTGCACCCTCAGTCACTGTAAATATCCAAAATGGCTGCCACGTGTAAACAATCAAAATGTCTGCGCCCTCTGGACAGTGGAAAGTCAACAGCTCAGGTGGTCTCCCTCCTTGCTGTTTCCCTTCCTAGTCATAGACCACCAGTGCAGTCATCCTTGCAGCCCTTGGTGACCGGGGTTGATCTTAGATCAATTCTCAGGTCCCAACTGGAAATATTCAGGCTATTGGTCCTGTCAGAGTAGCTGACAGTCTGCAGCTCTGACTATTTCTGTCCTAACTGTTTTCATTTAGGTTTTTCTATTAGTTGGTGCCTGATCCACTTCTGTATAGTTCCTTTCAAAGCTCAGGGCTCCAGGATTATCTTCTGCATCTCTGTCAATTGGTTTTTTTTTTTCTTTGTTGAAGAGAGTCTGTGTCGCTTGTCTGCCTATTCCTCCATCTTACTGAAAGTCCCCCTTGTGTCACTTCTTTAAAGAGGTTTTTTTGCAGCGTATTTGCCCACTGCGGTATGTCATCTGATTTCTTGACTGCTGTTTCCATAGACATTGATTGTCCTCATATTATAGTTAAGGATATATTATATACACAGACACATACATATATAACTTTTAATAATGTGTGTAAACAAGTTTCTTGGACTATAAATTTCATTTCAGAATAGTAAGAATGCTAAGAAATATTTGTGATGAAAAACAGGCATTGGTTCTTACATAATAAAAAGAGCAAAAGCTTTAAAAAGATCTGGCTCAGATTCTGGTTCAAAGTGAGGGATGTGTTTGAGAGCAAGTTACTTAACTTTCTGAGCCTCAATTTCCTTATTTATAGAATGAGTGCATGAATAATGTCTTTTAGAAGGAGCAGCACAAGGCTGATCCCTAAGAGGTGGAGGTTAAAGATATCCCAAACTTCCAACTTTTTCCAACCACTCCATTTTCTCTAATATCAATCACTCTTCCTCCCCTCAGTACTCTCTCTCCCATCTTAGAGTTCCATAATTTGCTGCAATGCTTCATAGAACTCATAAAGCACCAAAAAATGGCTTATGTGGTTGTGGAGGCTGGCAAATCCCAAATCCATGGGTCAGGTCAGTGTGGAGAATTGTCCTCACATGGTTTCAGGGGCTCACAAACCCAAATCAGGAGGTCAGATGACAGGCTGCTGACAAAGAGCTATAGAAGTTAGTCAATTAGGTCAGATGAATAGGCTACTATGTCATGTTCCAAGATTCAGAGGTTAAATGATGATGAACCAGATGCAGGATCCAGAATAAGACAGAGAACTTTGCCAGAGAATTCATATATATTGGATGCAGACCATACTAAAGAAACTAAGGGTGGTGACTTGAGTCACACTAATAAGTTGGTGACTCAAGACACATCCCACCCTAATCCTGCCTCATAGACATAACAGACAACTAACTCCAAAATGGGACCATAACCACAGGCATAGAGGCCAGGATTTATAAAACATCACCAAATGGAGAACTATGGCTAGAAGAGCCACATTAAGTAATTAACTGACCCACAGTGGGATAGTAATTAAAACCTAATGCATGGTTGTTGTGAAACTTAAATGTTAGTGCATGTAAACTGTTTTTTCTCTGCACATGCTGTTGTTGTTGTTAGGTGCCATTGAACTGATCCCAACTCATAGCAACGCTATGTGCAACAGAATGAAACACTGCCTAGTCCTGCACCATGCTCACAATCATTGCCTGCTTGAGCCTAGAGTAGCAGCCATTGTTGTCAATCCATCTCATTGACAGTTTTCCCCTTTTTCACTGACCCTCCACTTTATCCAACATGATATTCTTCTCCAGGGACTGGTCTCTTCTGACAACATGACAAAAGTATGAGAGATGAAGTATGGCCAGTCTCACTTCTAAGGGTCATTCTGGCTGTACTTCCTCCAAAACAGATTTGTTCATTCTTCTAGCAGTCCATATTCAATATTCTTTGCCAATGCCACAATTCAAAAGTATCAATTCTTCTGCAGTCTTCCTCATTCACTGTCCCACTCTCACATGCATATGAAGCTATTGAAAATACCATGGCTTGGGTGCCCTGCAACTTAAGACTTCAAAGTGACATCTTTGCTGTTATAACACTTGAAAGAAGTCCTTTGCAGCATATTTACCCAATGCAATATGTCATTTGATTTCTTGACTGTGATTTCCATGGACGTTGATTGTGGATTCAAGTAAAATGAAATCCTTGACAACGTCAATCTTTTCTCCATTTATGATGATATTGCTTATTGATCCAGTTGTGAGGTTTTTATTTCCCTTATGTTTAGGTGTAATCCATACTGAAAGCTGTAGTCTTGTACCTTCATGAGTAAGTACTTCAAGTCATCTTGACTTTCAGCAAAGTAAGGTTGTGCCATCTACATTTCACAGGTTGTTAATGACTCTTACTCTGATCCTGATGCCACACATCTCTGCATGCAGTAAATGCTAAAAACTTAGCTACTAGGATTATTATTAAGGGGATATTTATTTACCTTATAAGGTTATAAATATGAAGCAAGATGTTACACATAAAGTGCCTGGTTAATGTAGATGTCCAGTAAATATAACATTTCATTGAATACAAAAACCCACCAAAAAAACACACAGACTGCCATCAAGTCAATTCTGACTCATAGGGACCCCACAGGGTTTCCAAGGCTATAATCTTTACAGAAGCAGACTGCCTTGTTTTTCTCCCATAGAGCAGTGGGTGGTTTTGAACCACTGACCTTTTGGTTAGCAGTCCAATGCTTTAACCATAGCACCACCAGAGCTCCTTACTGGATATAAGATGTACCAACAATTTTAGGTACCTCCAAGAAAGAAAATGTTGCCAATTAACTGTTATTGAGAGGAAAAGACAACAATTACAGAGATGTTAAAATGTTAAAAAAAAATTCACACTAGAATCAACAAAATACTTTTTCCCCTTCTCTTTCCTATGATTTTAACAACTGATGAGGAGTTTATAAGGAACCCTGGTGGTGCAGTGGTTAAGTACTCAGCTGCTGACCAAAAGGTTGGTGGTTTGAACTCACCAGCCACTCTGCAGGAGAAAGATGTGGCAGTCTGCTTCTGTAAAGATCATAGCCTTGGAGACCCTATGGGGCAGTTCTATTCTGTCCTACAGAATCACTACGAGTTGGAATCAACTCAATGGCAACGAGTAGAGGGAGTTTATACTGCCTACCAAACCAAACTCACTGCCATGGAGTCGGATCCTTGGGTGTCCGAGGTGGTATCACTACGGAAGTAGATTGCCCAGTCTTCCTTCCAAGGAGTGGCTTGTGGGTTTGAACTGCCAGCCTTTTGATTAGCAGCCAAATGCCTTAAGCACTATACCACCAGAGCTAAAATTTTGCAGCAACAGTAAATACAGTAAAAAAAAAAAAAAAAAAAAAGTGGTAACTGGTAACTGGGTAGATGTGGATGCATACATGTGTATAGAAAGCTACATGAGAAAATTAACATGCATGCATAGGTATATCTATAGGCATGTGTTTATGTGTGCCTCATATATATACATATATAAAACAAATCACATAGATGGCAGTTACAGAAGCTTCCTAAACATATCCAAACAACTTGCAGGATTGGTTAACTGGCTCAAGGATCTTAGGATCATAATCTTGGGACAACTTAGTTAAGTGGCATAACATAGTTCAAAAAGAAAATGTTCTACAACCGAATTTGGTGAGTATCATCTGGGGTCTTAAAAAGCTTGTGAGCAGCCATCTAAGATAGAATACTGGTCTCTACTCATATGGAGCAAAAGAGAAAGATGGAAATCAAGGACCAAAGAAGAAACCAATCCATAGGACTAAGAGCCCACACCAATGATAACCTATGCAAACATGAGACCTGAACTAGGTTCTGACCAGAGACATGACAGAAAGTCCCAGATAGAATGGAAGAAAAATGTAGAACAAAACTCAAGTTCCTTAAAAATGCCAGATCTACTCTACTGAGACCAGAGGAACCCCAAAGATTATTGCCCTAAGATATCCCTTGTACATGGAACTGAAGCGATCTCTGCAGGTCATATAAAAACCTAACAGTAGATTAACATACAAAATAAACAGTATCACCACGAGTAATGTGCTTCCTCAAACAATGAACTATATATGAGCCCAAAGAGTCAACATTTATCTAAAAACAAAGGTGAGAAATCAAGAAGGGTCAATGGAACAGAATAGAATGGAAGTAATGACCATGTTGACACATTGTAAACCGTGTAACCAAATGACAAAGAACAATTTGTATTAAAAAATTGTTAAAGGGATCCTAATTTGCTATGTAAACTTTCACGTAAAACAACATATATATGAATTTTTAATGTCATGTTTTCCTGGGAAAAATTTCATATATTAAATGTGGTAGAAAGACCAAATAGAATGAAGGTAGGAATATAGAGAAATTCCCCACAAAATCATTTCCTAGGCGATTTCACTAAAATGCCCAGGGGCACTTTTTTGCAGTCTCACCTAGCAAGTACAAGCTTGCCAATACAGCTGGTCTGTTATTTGGATAAACAAAACTAAACAAACTTAATTTCAGGAAAAAATAATAGCAAAGCAGAAATTAAACACTCAAAACAGAATTTTTGGTTAGCTCAGTGCAAAAACGGTAAGGAGGCCACATGTTCTGACCTCCTCTAATCCCACAAGAGGAAGACAGGATTACCAGCAGTAACCCAAGGCCTATTACTGCAAGGCCAGGCATGTTGCCTCCCTCCAGCCTTTTCACCAACCATTCCTCCCAAAGCACCCACCACCTCTTTCCTGGGTTCGATAATTCGCTACAGTGGCCACACAGAGCTCACAGATTATGGGGTTTATTAGGGAAGCACTACAGGCTACAATTCAAGTTCAGGAAAAAATGCTCAGTCTCTCTCCCAGCCCACCGTCTCTCAGCCAAGTCTCTCACAGTCTCTCCCCCAGCAGTGCATGTCCCTTAGTGTCTTACTCAGCAACGCGTCTCTTGCATCTCTTTCCAAGCAGCACGTGTCTTTCAGCAGCGCGTGTCTCTTTTAGCAGCATGTCTTCCTCAACCAGCAGTCAGAGAGAGTTCTGTCACTAGGAGGCCTCCTTTTGAGCCCGACAGGGTTGTCAAACTAGCCAATCATAGCATCAGAACTCTAAGCACTTGAGAGAGAGTGGGAACCTTCCAGAACATTGTTTTGTGCCACTCCCAACAGAAGTACTCCAGGTGGACTTCAGCAATCAGGAACTCCTCAGTTGCCCACAGAAAATCCCACTTGGAGTTTACAAAGACTTATGGGTAGAAAAGCCACACTAAGTAATTTACTATACCACACTCAGTTTATTTCACTGAGCACACTCAGTGGACATTAACTGGGGTGCTTAAAAGTCAGTTCAATTAGGACTCTCTTCAGCCCTTCATCAATTATTTCCAATGTTCTAGTCTCAAATACATTCCTTTCTTCTACAAACTTCTGAAAGAGATGAACGCCTCCACCTACACCAAAATAATGTGCTTTGCTGGCCAAAAGCACCTGTCCATTTTTATCTAATAGTCTAAGGAATGTTTGGTGCAAACTGCTATAATAATCTGGATTGTAAATGGTTTCTGAGGTGAGAATGAGATCATACTTTTCAAAGGGTTTTTCACTACTTAGTACAAGTTCACAAAACTCAGACCACTCCCCAGAAAAGAACCGACATTTACTTAGTTCTTGTGCTAATTTTGATTTTCTGCATTTTTTCACAGCTGGTTCATTTATATCATTTTCTTCTTCCACAGAAGAATTAGCCACTACATTAGGTAAGGTTACTTCATCGATCACCAAACTGTTGTAATCTTGAAAATGAATTTCTTTGGCCGCTCCCTGAAATGCAATTATACCCAGTAACCCTGATCCACAGCCAAGATCTAACACCTTTTTCCCAAAAAAGTTCACTTTGGCATTTGTTAAATAAGCCAGGAGATCGAAGGTACATTCCCAGATTTTTAAGCCTCCTTCATAAACACCTGTAATCAGATCAGAATGAGAAGAAAAGCTTTTTGAAACTATATTTTCTCCAGGGAAGTTCTTTTCCAACAAGATGGTTTTCACTATTGATACATTAACATGCTGGAGACCTGGTAAAGTTTCTAGAACTTTATTTTCTAACAGTTTCTTTAAATCTTTAGGCATAGCATGCTCTTTGGCAACTCTCAAGCAGGGCTGTTCTTTGTGTGGTCCCAAGTTATTTGAACTATTAGTTACATTGAGTGGACTGTCTCCATCTTGAGAAGGAGTTGCATTTCCCACTGACTTATGGCCCCAGAAGTGATCCTGAGGTAAATCCAATTGTTCGGTAGAACATTTTCTGTCTCCCTGTTTTCCTTTTTGACTTTCGGGGACTGATGACTCTTCTGAGGAATCCAAGGTCAAATCTTCATCTCCAAAAGTTGTTAATTCATTTTCCAAATGGCCTTCTATAGTGAAATTAAATTGAAAGGTCATCTTCTTATTCAATATACACACACTCCTTAAATTCAATTGAAGATCCTTCAACTTCTGGATAGAATTTGATGACACACACAAACCTGCCTCAATTATTCAATTAGTTTTGTTGGGGTCAACTTCTCATTAGATACTTATACACAGTTAAAAATATTTAGAGATGTCTCCAAATGCCCTTTTAGCTTTGTTCTTTCACTTTAGTTCTGTAGAAAAAGAGTAAATGATTATTAAAGTAAAATGTCACATTTTCCTAGAATATAATATTAAACTGCCACCTATATAGCTTCCCTTTCTATAAAACCTGAGGGTGCAGAGAGAAATGGAGCATTGAAAAAAATCAAACAAAACAACATCAGCAGCAACACCACGACCAAGAAATACAAAGTCCAAAACTTTCGGACAGGACATGGCAAATCTACCTACTTGTATCTTTCTGCTGTCTTGACCACTCCTAAACATACCAAAAAAACAAACCTATTGCTGTAGACTCATCGCATGTCTAAACATGTTGTTGTTGTTATGTGCCATCGAGTCGGACCCGACTATTGGCGACCCCTCCTTGGGTTTCCGAGGCAGTATCACTACGGAAGTAGATTGCCCCATCTTCCTTCCGAGGAGTGGCTGGTGGGTTTAGTCATCCCTTAAACTGCCAGAATTTCTTCCCTCAGTCAGTTAACTGCCTCAAATAACAAGAATCAAGTCTTTATTAAGTGAGCATTTCTTTACAAACATACTGGTATGCTCTGCTGTGTGTATATATATCCAAATGACTTCACCCTAAGATACAGGAGTTGGGAAATTTTGGGGTAATTAGTAAAGATTTTAGAAGGAAGATTGGGCAATCTACTCCTGTAGTGATACTGCCTCGGAAACCCAAGGAGGGGTCGCTATGAGTCGGTTCTGACTCCATGGCACATAACAACAACAGTAAAGATTTAGCAGTAGAAAACCCACTGCTTTCCAGTCGACTCCAACTCATCGGGACCCCATGTGCCACAGAACTTGGCTCCATAAGGTTTCTTCACTGTAATCTTTACAAAAGCATATGGCCACGCCTTTCTTTCGTGGCACTGTTGGATGCCAGTTTGAACTGCCAACCTTTCAATTAGTCTATGCAGACTTTTCGCCACACAATAAAGACAACTTATTTTGGAGAGGCCATGAGAATCTTCTCTGTACCTGCACTATGCTAAGCACTTACACCACCTACTTCAATTTTCACAATTTTGGTAGACAGGATGTTTATTCCCACTACACTACTTTGTAGTCTCATTACACAGTAAAACGGGTAGCAACGGTCCTTGTTTCCTCTACCCCACTGCACAGCTAGGCTGGGAGTCATTTCAGGCTGTAAGTCCCAAGTTAAACTCGACCCCAGGTGGGAGACCTCAAAACTCCATGATAGTGAGAGCCGCAACTTTGTGGCTGCCGGACCTTACCTCGTTAAGGCGTCTTCCCTATATTGCAACTTTTAGTACCACACAGATGTGAAGATGAACATTGAAACAGAACACCACATCACCTCACTGGGAAACGCCACACCACGCAGTCCCCTAGGACTGAAAGCGCGCACCAGTGAGCTGAGTCCTCCATGAGCTAGACAAGCCGGGCCTTCATTCCTGGTCCTGACAGCCCCAGACAGGAGAATGATACGGCTTTTGGCTTCCCCGTAAAGATTTACTGCCGTGGAAACCCTGTCCTATAGGGTCGTTATGAGTAGGAATTGGCTTCAAAGTAAGAGGTTTGATTTTTTGTTTGGAGAGTCCCGGCTCGCCAAGAATCCCACCCGGCTTCCTCTCTATGGTTTTGGTGCCGGTGGAGAAGTCGCGAGACATGCTGGGACAGTGAGAATTTCCGGTTTTAGTTGCGGCGGGACAGGTTTGAAGCTGAATTCCTTGGCGAGAGTATGTCTCAGGATCGCACGGCCCCAGCGAGCGTGGTTTCTCTGGAAGAATTAAGTAGCTGGCCAGAGGAGCTATGCCGCCGGGAACTGTCGTCTGTTCTGCCCCGGCTCCTCATATCCTTGGCTGTCACTTCCTTCTAGAGAGAGGGGTGGAGCGGCATCTCCGGACTTCTCTGTCCCTTCATACTAGTGCAGTGTTCCTGCGGCCTGAGTCCTCCCCTCTCCGTGTGGATGAACGAGGGAGATGAGGACGAGCGAGAACCATGGGTGATGAGATCGAGGGCATGCCTGATTTTGGCACTGGGGGAGGGTCGAAAGATTCTGTACTACAGTTTTGGCAAGTGGACGTGGTGCTTTCTTCCATTCCTCCTTGTCTTTGAGTTCTTTACACGTCATGTGCAATTAAGTGTAAATTCTATTGCCTTTGGGGCCAGGGAAGGCCAGGACTCAGACCTGAGCGGTAAGACTAGGTCTGGCTTTTTATAGCTGGATAAGGTACGGCAAGAGGGAGAACACAGTTTTTATAATCTATAAAATGGGTGGTGAATGTGAATAATTCCACCGTAAGTGTTGTGTGAATTAAGAACGTGGCGTAGCGACAAATCTGTAAAAGTCATTCTATAAACAAAAATGTTCGTTTTTCTCCTTTTCTCTTGGACCTCTTTTCCCTTATTGCTGTTTAGAATGAGTGACTTCTTTTGGTTTTTGGCTCTCGGCTGCTGGGTTTGAGTTGCTTACTATCTACACTGTCCAGGTGTAAACCAGTTTCACGCCTTTGTGGCAGTAAATGTGCCCAGAGTCTTAGCCCCTCATATGAAAATTTAATACTTTTTTACATCTTCCTTGTACTCACGTTCAACATCAAAAGAAAACTACACTCAAGAAAGACTGAGCTTCACTTGAGAGATTCTCAGCACTACAAATATTTTTACAGCTACATTCACGTTAAGTAAATATCACATCAAATAGAAGTCATTCACCTAGGTATTAGCAAAATCCCACTAGGTACCAGAAGCCCCTTTTTAGTCATTGTACAGATAAGGAAATAAGTAAAATATCATTGCTGTCCTCAGGAGTTTTGACTTGGAAAACAAATAGCTAACTTTCCAATAAAAAAAAAAAAAAAAAAATTTACTGGTGCTTAATATGTACCAAATGGG
Source organism: Orycteropus afer afer (assembly GCF_000298275.1). Classification (NCBI taxonomy): domain Eukaryota; kingdom Metazoa; phylum Chordata; class Mammalia; order Tubulidentata; family Orycteropodidae; genus Orycteropus; species Orycteropus afer. Next base: position 2,482,143 of record NW_006921631.1, on the reverse strand, counting down.
AGCTCTGGGAGCATAGTGTCTAAGGCACTTGACTGCTAACCAGAAGGCTGGCGGTTCAAACCCACCAGCCACTCCTCGGAAGGAAGGTTGGGCATTCCTACTTCCGTAGTGATACCGCCTCGGAAACCCAAGGAGGGGTCGCTATGAGTCGGGGCCAACTCGATGGCAAACAACAACAACAACAACAATATGTACCAAATAGGAGCCCTGGTGGTGCAGTTGGTTAAGTACTGGGATGCTATCCAAAGGGTCAATTGTTGGAACTTAACAGCAGCTCCCCAAGAGAAAAGATCTGGTGATCTAGTCCCATAAAAATTACAGCCTAGGAAATCCTTTGGGGGCACTTCTGCTTTTATCACAGGGTAGATGTGAGTTGGAATCAACTCTGCAGCATACAAAAACAAAACTTGTATCAGGCACTATTCTATTCTTTGAGGGAACAAAGATAAGGAACATGGTTCCTCTCCCTCCCCTCAATTTATAGAGGACTTTGCTCTGGTGGCATAATGCCTAAGGCATTTGGCTGCTAACCAGAAGGCTGATGGTTCAAACCTACTGGCCACACTCCTTGGAAAGAAGGTTGGGCAATCTACTTCTGTAGTGTTACTGCCTAGGAAGCCCAAGGAGAGGTCGCTGTGAGTCAAAATCGACTCGACGGGCATTGAGTTTGGTTTTTGGTTTTCACTTATTTGAAGCTGAACATTTTCACCTGTCTTTGCATCTCTAGCTAGTCAAAAGAACCCACCGATGCCACCTCCAGCTTTCTTCATCTTAGCAAAGGGTTTCAAAAACTGAAATCTTGAATCCTCTTGCTCACTCCCAGCAAATTCTGTTCTCTGACTCCAAACTGTATCTTGAATCAGTCTACTTTTCTCCATCTCCGTTGCTACCACTCTATTCCAAACCCTGTCACCTGTCACCTCTCACCTGAACTATAGATAATACTTTCCTTGTTTCTATTCAAGACCTCTTATAATCCATTCTCCAAAAGAAGTTCACAGTGAAAAACATTGATAAGGTCGTTTTAAGTCCTCCCTCACCAATTCAGTGGCTTGTTATCAAATTTGTAATAAAATCCAACCTTACTTTAAAGGGTCCCCACGATCTAACTCTTGACTTTCTCTAGTACCTAGCTCACTACATTTTGGTAAGAAATAAATTAAGCCCACCTTCCTCAGGATTTTTGGGCTAGCTGCTACATGTAGAAGAGTTTCAATCTGATAATGTTGGTGAGATAATGCATACAAATAATAAGAGAAAAAGTGGTAAGTGATTTAAGATAGATATAGATAAAATACTATAGAAATGCTGAGGAGGGAGACATTTCTTTCCAGTATTTGTTGTTAGGTGCCATTGAGTTGGCTTCAAGTCACAGTGACCCTGTTTACACCAGAACGAAACACTGCCTGGTCATGTGCCATCCTCAGAATCCTTGCTGTGCTTGATCCCATCATTGCAGCCACTGTGTCAGTCCATCTCATTGAAGGTCTTCCCCTTTTTCACTGACCCTCTACTTTTCCAAGCATGATAGCCTTCTCCAGGGAATGGGCCCTTCTGACAACATGACCGAAGTGGGTGAGACGAAGTCTGCCATTTTCACTTCCAAGGAGCATTCTGGCTGTACATCTTCAGGGACAGATTTGTTCATTCTTCTGGTAGTCCATGGTACTTTCCATAATCTTCGCCAACACCACAACTCAAAAGCGTCAACTTGTCTTAGATCTTACTAATTTCATATGCATATGAGGCTATTGAAAATACTGTGGCTTGAGTTAGGCACACCTTAGTCTTCAAAGAGACATCTTTGCTCTTCAGCATTTCAGAGAGGTCTTTGGCAGCAGATTTGCCCAGTGCCATATGACATCTGATTTCTTTCTTTTTTTTTTTTAATTGTGATTTGGGTAAAGATTTACAGGGCAAGTTCACTTTCCATACAGCAGTGACATCTGATTTCTTGACTGCTGTTTCCATGGGTGTTGATTGTGGATCTAGGTAATGTGAAATCTTCAACAACTTCAATCTCTTCTCTATTTATCATGATGCTGCTTATTGGTCCAGTTGTGAGAATTTTCATTTTCTTTATGTTGAGGTGTAATCCATACTGTAGACTGTAGTATTTAATCTTCATCAATAAATGGTTTAAGTCATCTTCACTTTCAGCTAGCAAGGTTGTGTCATCTACATGTCACAGGTTGTTAATTAGTCTTTTCCAATCCTGATGCCATGTTGTTTTTCATATAGCCCAGTTTCTCAGATTATTTGCTCAGCATACAGATTGAATAAGTATGGTGAAAGGATATAACCCTGATGTAAACCCTTCCTGATTTTAAACCATACAATATCCCCTTGTTCTGTATGAATGATGGCCTCCTGGTCTATGTACAGGTTCCTCATGAGCACAATTAAGTGTTCTGGAATTCCCATTCTTCTCAGTGTTATCCATAATTTGTTATGATTAACACAGTCGAATGCTTTTGCATAGTCAATGTAAGTAAATATCTTTCTGGTACTCTTTGCTTTCAAACAAGATCCATATGACATCAGCAGTGATATCCCTCATTCCACATCCTCTTCTGAATCCAGCTTGCGTTTCTGGAAGTTCTCTGTCAATATACTCTTGCAACCGTTTTTGAATTATCTTGAGCAAAATTTTATTTGCATGTGATCTTAATGATATTGTTTGATAGTTTTCACATTCTGTTGCATCACCTATCTTTGAAATGGGTACACATGGATCTCTTCCAGTCATTTGTCCAGGTAGCTGTCTTCCAAAATTCTTGGCATAGATGAGTAAATGCCTCCAGTGCTCCATCTGTTTGTTGAAACTTCCCAATGGTTATTCTGTCAATCCTTGAAGCCTTGTTTTTTGCCAGTTCCTTCAGTGCAGTTTGGACTTACTCTTTCAATACCATTGGTTCTTGATCATATGCTACCTCCTGAAATGATTGAACATCAACCAGTTCTTTTTCGTACAGTGATTTTGTGTATTCCTCCCATCTTCCTTTGATGCTTCCTGCATCATTCAGTATTTTGCCCATAGACTCTTTTATTGCAACTCAAGGCTTGAGTTTTTTCTTTGGTTCTTTCAGCTTGAGAAATGCTGAGCATGTTCTTCCCTTTTGGTTTGCTAGCTCTGGTCTTTGCATATTTCTTTAACTGACTTTGTCTTCTTGAGTTGCTCTTTGAAATTTTCTGTTCAACTCTTTTATCTTGTCATTTCTTCCATTTACTTTATTTACTCTCCATTCAAAAGCAACTTTCAGAGTCTTTTCTGATATCAATTTTGGTCTTTTCTTCCTTTCCTGTCTTTTTAATGACCTTTTGTTTTCTTCATGTATGATGTTCTTGATGTCATCCCACAATTCATCTGGTTTTGGGTCATTGGTGATCAGTACATCAAATCTGCTCTTCCGATGGTCTCTAAATTTAGGTGGGATATAACAAGGTCATATTTTGGCTCTCATGGACTTATTTTAATTGTCTTCAACTTCAACTTCAGCTTGTCTATGAGCAGTTGATGGTTTGTTCCACAGTCAGTTCCTGGCCATGTTTTGGCTGAAGATATTGAGCTTCTTCATTGCCTCTTTCCATAGATATATTCCATCTGATTCTTGTGTATTCTGTCTGGTGAGGTCCATGTGTATAGCTGCTGTTTATGTTGTAGAAAAAAGGTATTTGCAATAAATAAGTAGTTCATCTTGCAGAATTCTGTCATGCAATCTCCAGCGTTATTTCTGTCACCAAGGCCATATTTTCCACCTACTGGTGATTCTTCTTTGTTTCCAACTTTCACATTCCAGTCACCAGTAATAATCAGTACATCTTGATTGCATGTTTGGTTAATTTCAGATTGCAGACATTGTGAAAAATCTTCAGTTTCCTCATCTCTGGCTTTAGTGGTTGGTGCAGCAATTTGAGTAATAGTAGTATTGGTCTTCCTTGTAAGTGTATGGGTATTATCCTATCACTGACAGCATTATATTTCAGGATAGATCTTGAAACATTCTTTGTGATGATGAATGTCATACCATTCCTCTTCAATTTGTCATTCCCAGCATAGTCGATCATAGGATTATCTGATTTAAAATGGCCCAGACCAGTCCATTTCAGCTCACTAATGCCTAGGATATTGATCTTTATGTGTTCCATTTCATTTTTGACAACTTCCAATTTTTCTACATTCTTACTTCATGCATTCCATGTTCTGATTATTAATGGATGTTTGCAGCTGTTTCTTTCCATTTTGAGTCATTCCCCATAAGCAAATAGAGATCCCAAAGGCTTTACTCCATCCACTTTTTAAAATTGACTCTACTGTGAGGAGGCAGCTCTTCTCCAGTTGTATTGTGAGTGCCTTCCAACCTGAGGGGCTCATCTTCCAGACTGTTTCAGGGCTGTTCATGAAGTTATCCAGTACTAAATCAGTGTTTCACTGTTTTCATAAGGTTTTCACTGGCCAGTTCTTTGAGAAGCAGATGGCCCCTTCCTTCTCTTGAGTCTGTCTTAGTTTGGAAGCTCTGCTGAAATCTGTCCACCAAGGGTGACCCTGCTGATATTTGTTATACCGGTGGCATAGCCTGCAGTCTCACAGCAACATGCAAGCCACCACTCATCTGTTGGTTTGTCGTATTATGGTGGCTTGTGTGTTGCATTTCCTGTATTAGAAACCAGAAATCAAAGGACTGTTATGGCACTGTTTCTTATCTGTCAAAAATATATGTGGTTTGAAAAGGCAAGTTTATCTCTGAGCAATTTTGAAAATGTTTGCTTTAGTATTTTCATAATAACTGCTTACCTAGTAAACTTAGGGAGCTCTGGTAGCATAGTGCCTAAGGCACTTGACTGCTAACCAGAAGGCTGGCGGTTCAAACCCACTGGCCACTCCTCGGAAGGAAGGTTGGGCAATCTACTTCCATAGTGGTACTGCCTCAAAAACCCAAGGAGGGGTCACTATGAGTTGGGTCCAACTCGACGGTACATAACAACAACAACAACAACAGTAAACGGTACATAACAACAACAACAACAACAGTAAACTTAGGTAAAAAACAAAGGTAAGCCAGTAATTTTTTTATTGTGGTGAAAATAGGCATAACAAAACATCCCTCAATTCAACAATTTCTACATGTATAATTCAATGATACTGATTACATTCTTCAAGTTCTACAACTAGTACTGCCATCCTTTTTCAGATTATTTCACCACCATTGACATAAATTCAATGACCCCTCCCTCCCACTTCCAGTAACTACTAATCTTTGGTTTTTATATATTTACTTATTTCACGTGAGAGATCATAACAGTATTTATGCTTTCATGACTCACTTGTTTTGCTTAGCATAATATCTTCAGAGTTCAGCCATGGTGTGACATGAATCTGAACTTCTTTTCTCTTTATAACTGACTAATATTCCATTGTATGTTTATACCACATTTTGTTTATCTATCGGTCTATTGATAGGAGTTTCCGTTTTCACTGTTGTGAAAAGTGCTGCAGTGAGTATTGGTATACAGGTTTCTGTTTGCGTTCCTGCCTTATTTCTGGGTATATACCTAGAATCAGGATTGCTGGGTCATATGGTGATTCTGTGTTCAAGTTTTTGAGGAACTGCCAAATGGTTTTTGAAGTGGCTGTACCATTTTATATTCCCACCAACAATGGATAGAGATTCCAGTTTCTTCACAACTTCCTCTACGCCTGTTGTTTTCTGTTTATTTGATCATTGTTTCTCTGATGTGGATGAGGTGATATGTCATTGTGGTTTTAATTTGCATCTCCATCTCCCTAAGGGCTAATAATAGGAGTTCTGGTGGCATAGTGCCTAAAGTATTTGACTGCTAACCAGAAGCTGGCTGTTCAAACCCACCAGCCAGTCCTTGGAAGGAAGGGTTGGGCAATTTACTTCCGTAGAGGAGGGGTTGCTATGAATCCTATTCGACTTCATGGTGGTGAGGTTTTTTTTCCTTTAATGGCTAATAATAGAGCCCTAGTAGTGCAGTGGTTAAGCACTTGGCTGCTAACCAAAAGGTCCCACTGAACTTCCATAAAGATTTGCAGCCTTGGCAACACTTTGGGGCAATTCTACCCTGTCATATAGGATCACAGAGTCATTTCCTAATGGACTCCACAGCTGTGGGTTTGGGTTTGGAATGGTGAATGAGGGAGCCCTGGTGATGCAGTGGGTAAGCAGTCAGCTGCTAATTGTAAGGTTCGGAATTTGAACCCATCGCTGCTCTGTTGTTGTTATGTGCCGTCGAGTTGGAACCAACTCATAGTGACCCCTCCTTGGCTTTCCGAGGTGGTATCTCTGTGGAAGTAGATTGCCCCACCTTCCTTCCAAGTAGTGGCTGGTGGGTTTGAACCGCCAGCCTTCTGGTTAGCAGTCAGGTGTCTTAGGCATTTCACCACCAGAGCTTCTACCACTGCTCTGGGGGAGAAAAATGTGCACCCAGCCTCTACAGCTTTGGAAATCACATTGAGCAGTTCTACTCTGTCCTATAGCATTGTTGTGAGTTGGAATTGACTCACAAGCAGTAAGGTTTTTTGTTTGTTTGTTTCTAATGGCTAATAACATTGAGCTTTCATGTGTTTGTTGGGCCGTTTGAATATCTTTGGTGAAATATCTGTTAAACTCCTTTGCCCATTTTTTGGTTGAGTTGTTTGTGTTGTTAAGTTGTAGACCTTATATATATGTATACTTTGGATCTTACACTCTTATCTGATCTGGTATGTGATTCCCCTAGATTTTCTCTTGATCTGTAGGTTGTCTTTTAACTTTTTTGATAAACTTTCATGAACAAAAGTATTTAATTTTTATGAGGTCCCATTTATCTGTTTTCTCTTTTGCTGCTAGTGCTTTTGTTGCCAAACTAGTTATTTGAGACTAATTTAAGTGTCTATATTATAGATCATTGCATAAATTCCAAAGAAGGGTTTTTTTTTTCAAGTTACTCTTATTAGTGAATATCTTTAGCGTCTTCCTTAATTATTTTACTCTATGTACCAACATTCTGACAGTTGGATTGAGCATATTCGTAAGTAGAATTATTTTAATTACATCATTTACTTTGATGTCATTGCGATCTGAGTTTTGCGTATTTCAATGGAAGTGACATTAAATTTTTGTATTCCCTTCACATTTAATCATTTCCTATTGTAGTGTTAGGACCCCTGTAGTGCAGTGAATAAGTGCATAGCTGTTAACCGAAAGGTTGGCAGGTCAAACTCACCAGCTGCTCCACAGAAGAAGGATGTGGCAGTTTGCTTCCGTGAAGATTTACAGCCTTGGAAATCCTATGGGACAGTTCTACTCTGTCCTAAACAATCACTATGAGTTGGAACCAACTCAATAGCAATGGATTATCTTTACTATAGTGTTGTGGTTTCTGAAAACTTCAGTGAACTTAGAATGACCAATTTTCTTCAAATTATAGTACTTAAAATTAATTATTTAAATTTCATTTTGAACAAAAGTATTAATTTGATGATGTATGTATAAGCACAGTACAAATTTTAAGTGTTAGATGTTAAACTGTGATTAAATATACCAAAAAAAAAAACAAATTCACTGCAGTCAAGTTGGATCTGACGCATAGTGACCCCTCCTTGGGTTTCCAAGGCAGTATCACTACGGAAGTAGATTGCCTGGTCTTCTTTCAATGAGTGGCTGGTGGGTTTGAACTGCCAGCCTTCTGGTTAGCAGTCAAATGCCTTAGGCACTACACCACCAGAGCTAGATGTGTACATAAAACAATGTGTAATCTATTTAATATTCTTCAGCCTTTAACATATTTAGTGTCATTTAGAAAATAGTTTATAAGTTACAAAAATTTGATTGCCTAAGTGATGACAAATTTATCATTTGGAGAAAATTGGCTTTCTCATCTCCAGCTGTTTTCATCAATGTTACTTGATGTGATTTACTCATTTAGTAAAAAGGAGCTAGAGACTAAAGACTGTAGACTATGATTTGGTCATATATTTCAGTTTACTAAAAGAGCCCTGGTGGTGCAGTGTTTAAGCTTTCAGCTGCTGAAAGAAAGTGTGGTGGTTTGAACCTACCAGCCACTCTGAGAAGTGGCAGTCTGAAGATTTGCAGCCTTGGAAACCATATGGGGCACTTCTACTTCTGTTCATATTTTACTTGGTTGTGAAATATTTGTTTATAATTTTGAATTTGTGTTGCCTGTTTGGTATAATTTATTTTAAGTAGCAGAATTATTTTTATCCTATCAGCATTACATACGTTTATTGCAGAAGATTTGAGAAGTGTGAAAAAGATAATAGTCAATGAAAAGTCCACTAATCAGAAATGATTGGTAACATTTTGATATAGAAAATTCTCATTTGATTTCTATATGTCCCTCCAGCCTATCTGTCAATCTTGGTATGCACATATTTATATATATTAAAATTGGGATCTTTCTATTTTGGTACCTATTTTAACTTTATTATGAACCTTTTTTTTTTTTTTCTCTCTTTTAAGTAATTTCTGATATTTTAATGATAGCAGAATATCCAATTCAGTGAACATCTGTTTAGCTGGTCTCCAGTTGTTGGACATATAAGTTGTTTCTTTCTTTTGTGGGGTGGGGGTGGGAGGTTGTTTATTATTTCAGATACTTAATAGTTTCTCCACAAAGAATATGACATATTGAAACTACAAAGTTTTAGATCAGTCATACTAGCATATTCTTGAATTTGGTAAAGAGCAATGATCTTTGTTGGCTAATAAGACTTAAAATTTTTGTGAAATATATTAATACTTTTCTTTATAGAACTTCTGAAAATAATTATAGAAATGTTTCTACCTCACATGAACCACCTGACATTGGAAAAGACTTTCTTTTCTCAAGTATTACCAAAGGTATATTATTATTATTTTAATCAATCAACATGTCATAAAGATTGTTGTCTCAGTTTTAGATTATTTATTCTTGTGGCTCTGTTTTTCTAATGTATCAAATATATTTGAAATACAAGTAAAGTAGTAAAAGATCTCATGTGAAAATATGGTGTGAGGGTGATCATGAGGCATTAAAAACTATTTTCAATTGTATCCTCTACTCATTGAATTTAAATTATATTGGGAGCTCTGGTGGCGTAGCACGTAGGGCATTTGACTGCTAACCAGAAGGCTGGAGGTTCAAACCCACCAGCCACTCCTTGGAAGGAAGATTGGGCAATCTGCTTCTATAGAGATACCGCCTCAGAAACCCAAGGAGGGGTCACTATGAGTCGAATTACTTTGTTGGCAGTGAGAGAGAGCGAGCTAATTTTAAATAGTCTTGCGTTTTAAACCTACTAAATGAAAAATTGGAATGAATGCTGAAGCTTACTAAGCTGTCGAGTTGATTCCAACTCAGCAACCCCCATTGGATTTCTGAGGCGGTAAATCTTTATGGAAGTAGATTGCCCAGTCTTGCTTCAGCAGAGTGGTTGGTGAGTTTGAACCACCTACCTTCTGGTTAGCAGTCACATGCCTTAGGCACTGTCCTACCAGAGCTCTTTATTATTCATATATATAATACTTTTTCTCTGAAAAGCACTATCATAGTACTTTTTTTTTTTTAAAATGAAATAAGTAAAGGTATTTTGATACTGAAATGAAACAATTGTTTGTGATAACTTACCCTTGTTAGAATAGATTTTTTTTTTCTTTTTCTTTTTTTTTTACTTTTAGTATGTTTATTGTTTGTTTCCCACTACTTACCCTTAAGCTTCTTCTTCTTCTTTTTTTTTTTTTGGAATAGATTTCTAAGTTTAGCTTTTAAGCAAGCAATATCAGGATTCCTTTTACTCACATTCACTTGATTGTTCTCTTATCTGAAAAGTTTCTTAGGATTTGTTTTTGACCACTGGAAAAATGCCTACATTATATGTAGATGAAAACAGGGCCATTGAGCATTAACAGACCTATTGTTGACTGCATTGTTCTTGCAGTGCTTAGACCATTTAATTTGTTTAGAAAGATCAGAGTATAAAGATCTTAGTGTAGCTTTTCACAGACAGAAACTTAGTCCTGAGCTCGGTAGCATAGTGGCTAAAGCACTTGACTGCTAACCAGAAGGCCGGTGGTTCAAACCCACCAGCCAGTCCTCAGAAGGAAGATGGGGCAATCTACTTCCGTAGTGATATTGCCTCGGAAACTCAAGGAGGGGTCACTATGAGTCGGGTCCGACTCGACGGCATATAACAACAACAAACCCAAGAAGGGTATTTTGTATTGCTCAAAAAGGGCAACTGCTTAGAATTTAATAGTTGATTTAGCACAAATGCATTACCCACTCCAGAATACACCCTTGTAAACGCCTTTATGAATATTGTTTGGTCTTTCATTGTGCAAAGAGCAGTATTTACATTTCTTGCATCTAAAAAAAAAATGAACTTGGAATTTTTTTATTGCTATTATTAAATAGATTCAAATCACAGAAATGAAAAACACATCAATTTCTGTCTAAGACTGTTTTTTTAAGATATTACATTGTAGAAATAGTGTATTTAGTACCATTGTTAAAGTAGACAGTATCCTATGTGTGTTACTAATGCATAATCAATACATTCTATATTCTATGCTTGTTTGATTTTTTTCCTTGAAACATGTATGCTTCCTTCTTAGTGGTTTCTACTCTCTATATAATTTGCTTTGTTTTCACAGACTGTGAAATTATTTGATGACATGATGTATGAATTAACTAATCAAGCAAGAGAATTATCAAGCCAAAATTTGGAAATCCAGAGCACCCTAAGGAATATTTTACAAGTAAGTCAAATGCCTTGAAGAGAGAGAAAAAGAGCTTAGAAGAGTGTGAGAATTGTTATACTAATATTAATTAACCTTGTATTCTTTACGTAATATCCTAATGCTTGAATTAAATTTATAGAATTAAAGATATGAATATAGAAACTTAAATTCTGGGTTCTTTGGTATAATTTCTTGTGTGAAATCTACATAGCATCTAAACTCTTAGAAGAAAGCAAATAATCAAATAGGGTTCCTACCTGTAATTTCATAGCACATGCACTGTCGGGAGCTCTGGTAGCATAGTGGCTAAGACACTTGCCTGCTAACCAGACGGCTGGCGGTTCAAACCCACCAGCCACTCCTCGGAAGGAAGGTTGGGCAATCTACTTCTGTAGTAATCCTGCCTCGGAAACCCAAGGAGGGGTCGCTATGAGTCGGGGCCGACTCGACGGCACATAACAACAACAACAACAGCCTGTAATTTCATAGCACATGCACTGTGTGTGTGTTAGGATTCCACTTTTTTTTTTTTCCTTAAAACTAGCTAGCTAGTTGTTCCAGTTTTTTTAGTTTTAATAGACTGATGGGGGAAGAAACAGTCTGGTTTTTTTTTCCTTTTTAAATTTTTATTGTGATCTGGGTGAACATTTACAGAGCAAATACATTTTCCGTACAGCAGTTCGAACACTTTCTGTTTCATGACATTGACTGCAATTCCCCACAATGTAGCAGCTCTTTTCCCACTTCCTCCCTGTAGTTACCTCTTCCCTGTGTCCTTCTTTCCTATGCATTCCTGCCTGCTGAGCTATCTCCCTGTGCAAACACTGCCCTTCTGTTTTCCCATGATTGATCCTCCAAGGAGTGTGTCTGCCTGATATACGTGTTCACCTTTTATGCCTATCTGTTGTTTGGCTGGAAGCCACAGGAGTGAGTTCAGTTCCAGAGCTGAAGGGTAACTAGGGGCCATAGTCTGGGGGTTCTCACCAGGCTCTATTAGACCAGTAAATCTGGTGTTTTTTATGATTTTGAGTTTCGTTCCACATTGTTCTCCCAGTCTGTCCAGGATCTCCTGCGTTGTTCCCCCTCCGAGTGGTTGACAGTGGTAGTTGGGCACCATCTAGTTCTTCTTCTGATCTGATGGTCATATAGGCTGAGGATTGCATAGCCTGCTAGTCTCTTAGACTAATTGTTTCCATGTGTCTTTGGTTTTCTTCATTCTTCTTTGCAGCAGAACCTGTTTTGTTTACTGCTTTATCCCCAGTACTCTGTATAATACTTGATATCTTTAAGGTATACAAAAAATATATTCTGAAACTTACCAGATGAGATTCACAAGTGGCAAATATTTTGGATATCAAGGTAAAGACAGGAATTAAAATACAAGTGCGGGTCACTATTATTAGGAAAAAAAAAAATATATATATATATATTCTGAAACAAGCTTCTTTCCTTATTTCTAGACAATGGTGCAGGTCTTAGGAGCTCTTACAGGATGTGTTCAGCACGTCTGTGCTACACAGGAGTCCATTGCTCTAGAAAATATTCATAGTCTCCCCTCCTCAGTCCTTCATGTAATCAAAAGTACATTTGTACATTGTAAGGTGAGTAATGGGTCTAAGTACATTTTAAGTGGCCTAGAATCGTGAGTAAAGGAGCCAAGTGAAAGAGTGTTTGTACATATATTTACATGTTAGCCTGTATTATTGTAATTTAACTTTTCCATAGAACAAAGAGCATGTCTCTAAGTATTTGTTTTAAAATAAGTGAGGATTGGGAAGTCATAACAAGTGGGACTTTTTTGGGGAGTGGAGGTGGGAGGTTGTTTTGTTTTTGTGAAAAATCTTACTTCCCATCTATAAATAAACTATGTAGATTTGTGTTGAGTCACAGGAATCATGACATAGTATGTCAAATGGCGTTGGTAGGTCAGATTAGTTCTTCAATGATAGGTGCCTGTGAAGGAACAATGGCCCTTGCTTAGTCCATCTCTACATTATTCAGGCAACTTTAAGGTTCAAAAGCTGATTTGTGGTACAAACACAGCTTTGATATGCTTTGTTGGGTGAGTGAAAGTCATCAGTTAATTAATGCTTCTTTGGTGAGAGGGTGCTAAAATTAGGTCATATAACTGACCTGATATTATTTAGCTCCCTTTTAGTTCTGTATTTGCAAGACTGGAAGCCAGAAACCATATGTTATACCTTACATTTTTTTGCATCTCTTGAAGTATGCGATCCATAAAGGATATTCACTAAATGCTTGTTTAATGAATGGATATGTGATTCAGTGAAAAGCAGTATGTAATTTAACATCTTTGATAGTATTAGTTAAAGTAAATTTGGTTCCTGAGCTCTTTCTGACTTGCTTTTTCTTGTTTTTTATTCATTTGTGATCAGAATAGTGAATCTGTATATTCTGGGCGTTTACACCTAGTTTCAGACCTTCTCCAGGCTCTTTTTAAGGAGGCCTATTCTCTTCAAAAGCAGCTAATGGAACTACTGGATATGGTTTGCATAGACCCTTTAGTAGATGAGAATGATGATATTTTGAATATGGTAATAGGTGAGTGCCAAAACAATCTGCTTAGTATATGTTGTCCATTGTCTATAAATTTATAAAACCTTTGTAACGGTTAAATTATTGAATCCTACACTGTTTCTAGTGATTCATAAAGGCTTAGTCACTCATTATGAGTACAAAAATAATTTAGATCCTGTCAATAATAGTCTTTTAAATTTGGAATTTGTTAAATTTAGTTTTGATGTCTTAACATAGATTTGCATATCCAGTTAAGGTACATAATAGGTAATTTCCCCACAATCACTAATAAACATATGTAACTTCATATCTTCTGGGTACACATTCTGAAGTAGTAGCTTTAACATTTTTAACCATAACCAAAAAAAATCAAACTCACTGCTGTCAAGTTGAATCGGACTCATAACAACCCCTCCTTGGATTTTAGATTGCCCAGTCTTCTTCTGAGGAGTGGCTGGTTTGAACCACCAGCCTCTGGTTAGCAGTCAAATGCCTTAGGCACTACGCCACCAGAACTCCTTTTAACCATCACTCAAAAAAAAAAAAAACTGCTGTCAAGTTGGATCCTATGCATAGTGACCCCTCCTTGGGTTTCTAAGGCAGTATTTCTACAGAAGTAGATTGCTCAACCTCCCGAGGAGTGTCTGGTGGATTTGAACCTCCAGCCTTCTGGTTAGCAGTCAGATACCTTAGGCACTATGCCACCAGAGCTCCCCCTTTTAACCATAGCGCAGAGTGAAAAAATACATTTTATATTGCCACCCAAGATACACATAAGTATGTATGTGTGTGTGTTGAGAGTTATTTATATACATGCATAAGTATTTAAGTATTATACATGAAATAATATCCTTTAGACATATGATACACTCTTTCATTTTTAAAAATTGCTGGTTTAACTTACTACATTGATTTCATCACTCACTAATGTATTATTATGACCCAGAGTTTAAAAAACTATGCTCTAAGGTTCTAACTCATAGTGACCCTTCCTTGGGTTTCTGAGGTGATATCTCTATGGAAGTAGATTGCCCAGTCTTCCTTCTAAGGAGTGGCTGGTAGGTTTGAAAAGGGAAAAGATTGTATTCATATCTTTGTTATAAACAGAATAATTTGTTCTGTGCAGTGTATCAGGTACCTTTTTGCTCTGTAACAGACCAGCCCAAAATTTGTTGGCTTCAAACACCACAATTTTATTTATTTATGATTCTTTGGTTGGGTCAGCAGTTTAAGCTGGGCTCCGCTAGAACAGCTTTCTCTGCTCCTCATGGTGCAACTGGCTTGCTCATGGGTGTGTGTGGTCCGTGTTCTCACTTACATGTCTGACTTTTGGCAGAAGTACTGGGCCAGCTGTGTATGGTGCATCATCCTCATTACCTGTTGGTGGTGTTTTGGTTTCCAAGACAGCAAACCCCAATGTGCAAGCATTATTCAAGCCTCTGCTTGCCTCACATTAATTATTTATTGTCCTGTTGACCAAAGCCAGTCATGTGGCTAAGCCCAGAGTCAGTGTGGGAAATGACTGCCAAGTGTGTGGATGGATATAGGAAACAGAGTCAGTATGGCCATTTTTACAGTCTGCCACAGGTTGAGTGGGAGCTCTGGTGGCATAGTGCCTAAGGCATTTGACTGCTAACCAGAGGCTGGTGGTTCAAACCCACCAGCCACTCCTTGGAAGGAAGACTGGGCAATCTACTTCCATAGAGATACTACTTCAGAAACCCAAGGAGGGGTCGCTATGAATTGGAACCAGCTCCACAGCAGTGATTTTGGTTTTGTTTTTTTATGGGTAGACTAGAAGCCTGACATGAATATTGGGCTAATTAGTTTTAATTCTCCCTTGTTATATATACTTTTCCTTAGCAGTTTGTCATTTTTGGATTATACTTAATATCTATAGAATATTACAATTGTAGTAAGGCACTATTTTATATTCCACTGAACTTTTTTTTTTTTCCCACTGAACATTTTTAGTGTCACTGATCATTTTTGAAGTACAAACTTTAGAAATTAAATTTCAATGATTAGTGAAAAGCTTAAGTCAGAAGTTTAACACAATTATTTTCAAACGGTGTTTCCTATATTTAATTTAATCAAATGTCAAATTTCAGTAAATATTTTTAAATAAAGAAGATACTCACCTCATATGTACATTTGAATGTCCTAAGAGTTGTATTATTTTTCTTTGCAGTTATTCATTCATTGTTGGATATCTGCGTAGTTATTTCCAGGATAGACAGTGCATTTCATGCCAATACATGGAAGTTTATAATTAAGTAAGTTTTTTTAAAAAAAAACTTTTTATACTATATCTTCTGTATCCTATATTTTACTTATTTATAAGATTTCTTAGATTACATTTGGAACATTTTGTGTGTGTGTGTGTGTGTGTGTGTGTGTGTGTTTGTAATGTTTACTGACACTGTTCTCTGATAAGCCAAACATCATACATGTAACTCCCAGGGCAAACTGGAATTTTTTTATTCCAATAGAAACTAAAAAAAAAATTCTACTTCGTTAGCTAGTATTTCTGAAATAGCTGGCCAGACTAGATTTTGGCCAGTTTTCTGCTTTTACTATCAGGTATCTTACTTCCAGGATTAGATGAATTAGTTGTTAGAATTAACTTGGTTATAAACAGAATAAGATGGTTCTGTGCAATGTATGAGGTAATGATATAAGTATAAATCTATTTATTATATACCTTTGAGGTGTTCAAGTTTAATTCCATTATTAATTTTAATTTTAATAATTAAAAAGTAATTTTAATTTTATGAAACTGGAGCTTTGTGAGTCCTACTAAGGGGAGTGCTCATAATTTTCCTCAGATTCTTAGGGTTTAGGGAGGTATACTGAAGAAGTAAAAATGATTTAAAATCATAATACATTCAAAGCTCTTGGGTGTTTTCCTTGGATGAGCGAGTCATTAAGTTGTCAACAAGTAACAGTGTGGTAGTTAGGAACACCTGCTCTCGGAGCCAAACTGTGTGTATCTGAATCCATTCTGAAATCATTTACTTGTCCTGTGCCCTTGGGCGGGAGCTCTGGTAGCATAGTGGCTAAGGCACTTGACTGCTAACCAGAAGGCTGGTGGTTCAAACCTACCAGCCACTCCTTGGAGGGACGATGGGGCAATCTACTTCCGTAGTGATACTGCCTCGGAAACCCAAGGAGGGGTCGCTATGAATTGGGTCCCACTCGATGGCTCACAACAACAACAACATGCCCTTGGGCAAGCTGGTTAACTCTCAGAGTCTCAGTTTTCTCATCTGCACATGGAGATAGTAATAGCACCTTCTTGATAGGGGTATTGTAAGAATTGTGTTTATCAGTGTGAAAGACTTAGAATAGTGCCTGACACATAGTAATCACCATTATTATCATCAAATATCTTTCATTTCCGCACCCTACCAATTCATTTTCTATCCAGCATTCAGAGTAATTTTTAAAAAATGTAAATCAAGTTGTTATTCTGCTGCTAAAATTTATCCCATTATGTAGCAACCTAACTCTTTGCCCTTGCCTTCCTCTCCAACCCATATCATGCTGGGTCTCCCTCAAGCCACCATGTATAGCCTAAGTTTCTAAAACATACCACACTCTCCTGTCCGGAGCGTTTTCACAGACTTTTTCCCTTGTGCCTCAGATGCTCATCTCCCCTGGTTTGTACCTTGCTGACTATCTTTCAGTTTTCTCTTTAAATGTCACATCTTCTTGGTAGCTTTCTTTGCCATCCTCACCCTAAGGATAAGTTAGATTATGTTTTCCTATTGTATACTCCCAGAGCACCCTAGATGCTTCTATCGTAGCATTCATCACAACTGTAATTAATTAATGAGTTATTCTTATAATTATTTAATTGTTTTCTTTTATGCTAAGCCACAGGTTCATCCAGACAGGGCAGAAATTGTATCTATTTGATTCACCTTTATCAAGGTCTAGCAGAATGCCTAGAACACAGTAAGAGTTCAGTTAATATTTCACAAGGAGAAAAAGAAAAAACTAGCAAATTAAACAACCAGAACTACTTCAGAGGTGAAATTGAGACATCTGAATTATATCATGTGTAATTTATTTGATGCATTGTTATTATATATATATGTATATATATAAATTAAATATATATACACACATACTGTAAAGAAGTATTTCCATGGGCCTAAATTCCAATGCGGTAAATCTTTGCAGAAGCAGACTGCCTCATTGTTCTCCTACAGAGCAGCTGGTGGGTTCGAACCACCGGCCTTTTAGAAGCCAAATACTTTAACCACTCACTATGCCACCAAAGCTCCTTACAAAACCAAAGGTGGCCAATCTACTTCTGTAGGGATATCGCCTTGGAAACCCAAGAAGGGGTCGCTATGAGTCAGATCCAACTCTACGGCAGTGCGTTTGGTTTTTGGTTTTAAGTTACTTGATATGTTATTTATGGTGCTTGTATTCTTTTCTTTTTATTCATTTAGGCAGAGCCTTAAGCACCAGTCGGTTATAAAAAACCAGCTGAAGCACAAAGATATAATAACTAGCTTGTGTGAAGATACTCTCTTTTCCTTCCATTCTTGCTTACAGTTAGCTGAGCAGATGACACAGTCAGACACACAGGTAAAATATGGTCTTAACAGCATTTTAAAACAGTATCTGTTATTTCCTTTGGCAGTTACTAAATCTCATTTGAATCTGTGGGTTAGTATCTTTTACAAGGTTTTGATTTATTATTTTAATCTATAGAGTCATTTATAAGCCATAGTTACTTTTCAGTGGAACATTACGTTAAGACTCTCCTAGCTACTGTCATTGTTTGTAGTGTGCCAGAGCTACTTTACATGCGAACTGATTGGCCAAAGCCTTCTCTTCAGAATCCTTTCTTTCTTTATGTCCCAGAATAAAAAACTCTTTAGGCCTCTATTTTTGACCTAGCCAAATTGACGTTTCTATCTTTTCTTTACCATTCACTTCAGCCTATATAATATATAAGTGTGTGTATCAATTTTCTAAATTTGGTATATACTTAGCTTCTATTTTTATTTCAAAAAGTTAAACATAGTGTTGAGTTTTCATCTCATTTATGAAAGATTGTGTTCTAAAAATTTATAATATTGGGAATTCTAACTCATTTTAAACAATGTAACACATAGTACCTTTGATTTTAGATTAGACTTCTAAATCTGTTTTAATTTATAATAGGCCTAAATTAATCACACTTGGGACCTAATGGTCAAATATAATAATTTTAATGAGAAAATGAATTAAATATCTCTTTCTGGAATAACAGTAACCCATCCCTTCCTGTCACAGACCTGTGAGCTGTACAGGGAATTCTTTTGTACCTCTTCTCTTGCTTGCCAAGCAGCTGGAGGGTGGAAGTGTAAGGATTCATACAGTCCCTAATACTGGTACCAGGCAACTCCTGGAGCAGGGATGCTATAGAAAGACAGACACTAGAGGAAGGTAGAACTTTGCTTAAAGTAGTAAGAAGGAAATGAGTTGCTTTAAAATGAGGTTAAAAAGGTTCTCTTCTTTTTCTCCTCTTTATCCTCACCTTATATTCCTTCTTTCTTTTTCCCTTTTCATTTTCATTTCTGTTTCCTTCACACACCCTTCTAATTCCCCTCACCTTGCTGAAAGGAGGTGTTATTTGGTTGAATGTGACAGTAGCAGGAAAGTTGCCCTTCTCCCCAATCCTATGTTACTTTATATTTCCAATATCAACCTCATCCTTCCTCAGTTTTCTTCCTGCTTGCTTATCTTGACACCAAGGACCCCCTAGCTAGTGACTGGAAAGTAGATTAGACAGAGGTTCCTAACAGGAATGCGATAGGGAAGGCCCAGGCAACAAGATTGTCAGTCTGTAGTGACAAGAGAGAGATCCTGGGAGTGCTGCCTGGCCCAGGAAACTACTTGTGCATAAAATATGTAGGTTCAGCGTATGTAAACTGCTTGTATATGAATACCAGGAAGCTTAAAATGTGAATTTCTTGAACTGTCCAAGTAAGTTTCATATTTATTTGTGTCAATTTGGGACTGAAAAAATGTGAGCAGCACTACTTGCTGTCCATTGCCAGAGATGGAGCTTTCACAGGTGCAGTTAACTCTAAATTCTGATCTGCAGCACCCTCTGCTGTTCATTATTGGTATTTATTTAGAAACCAAGGTACTTTTTATATTGTTTTGCAAGCAGTTTTGTGGATGCACATGGATGTGTCTGTCAGTCCCTAAATTTGATAAGAAGTTTATTTTCTATTAAGTCTTGAACTTTGTTTCAAAAAGAGAACATTATATTAGACATTTTAACATACAATTTTTTAGTTAGCTACAATTAAGTTTTCCTATAAAGATTGGGAAATTTGTAAGGCCCCAAGATATAATTTAATTGCCACTGTAATTCCTACTTTTGTTTATATAGTACTTATAGAAATTATTATTCAGAAAATAAACATATACCATTATATGTATAAAGAGCTCTGGTGCCGTTGTGGGTAAGGCATTTGGTTGCTAACCACAAAGGTCAGTGGTTCAAACCCATCAGCTGCTCTATGGGAACAAGAAGAGGCAATCTACTTCTGTAAAGATTTACAGCCTTGGAAACCCATGGGGGTTACTTTGAGTTGTAATCAACTTGATGGCAGTGGGTATCGTTTGGGTTTATTATAGGTATTGAGTCTCTGGGTGGTATAAAAGGATAACATCCATTCTCAGCTACTAACCAAGAGGTTGCTAACTGGAAGGTTAGAGATTTGAATTCACCCAGAGGTGCCTTGGAAGAAAGGGTTGGCAGTCTGCTTCCAAAAATCAACATTGCTTGATGTCAATTTTACTCTGATACAGATGGACTCACCATGAGTCAGAATTGACTGGACAGCAACTGGTTATTATAGTTACTGTCCACCATTAGATTTATTGCCTGCTACATTTAGATTTTATCAGTATTTTCCCTTTTTTTAATTTTTTTTAAAAAAAGAATGAATATTCTCATTTCAAAACATTGGAAAATGCTCAGACCAACTGCTCTTCTTTGCTTGCCTTCCCCATGCCCTTCTTTGTTGACATTGAGATGTAAGCTTTCTATTTTAAACAGTTGAGTAAATCAAGATTGGACTGTTACTGTGTTTGTGTTGTTTACTTTGCTTTTTGAAAGAATCAGAATAAAAGCCCTAGATTTAATTAGTGTGCTATTTAGTAACAAAGTAAAACTAGAGCCTTCAACCAAATCTTGCATAATTTCCTCTTTAATGAGAAAGAAAAGAGTAAACTGATAATAAATTGTGTGACTTCATTCATTCATTTAACAGATATTTCTAGAGCACTTATTCTGTGCTGGGAATTGCACTAGGTGTTGAGCTGATCATACTCTGTCCTCAACACCTTAGAGTCTAGCTGGGGAGACAGACAAATAAGCAAGTAATTACACAATAGTGCCTAAGGCACTTGACTGCTAACCAGAAGGCTGGCGATTCAAACCCACCAGCCACTCCTCGGAAGGAAGGTTGGGCAATCTACTTCCATAGTGATACTGCCTCAGCAACCCAGGAAGGGGTCGCTATGAGTTGATCCAACTCGACGGCACATAACAACAACAACAGCAACATAATACTTGAAGAAATTGGAGTTGGCTCATGGCAGTACAAGCTATGTACCTAATCTTGAAGTTAGGGAAGGTTTTTTATGGTGGTTTGACTTCTAAACAGAATAAAATTTCTTAATACATTATAAGGTCAATGTGGATTCGTCTTTAATCTCTGTACTTTTCAACTTGTATAGCATTGTATAATAGAGTTCATGTTCATAATTATCAAAGAAAGGTGGATTTTCATCTATTTCTGCTGTGGAAAATTGATTTCAAATATTTTTAATAATAATGAAAGCTCATGTTCAATTAGTAGATTACTCAGTTCCATTTTGATTGGGTTTAATTAAAGTTTTGCTATATTGTTGGAAAAGAAATAGAACATAGTTAATTGATATTTTTTGTTGTTGTTGTTGTTATGTGCCGTCAAGTTGGACCCTACTCATAGCAACCCCTCCCTTTCTGAGGCAATATCACTATGGAAGTAGATTGCCCAACCTTCCTTCCAAGGAGTGACTGGTGGGTTTGAACCACCAGCCTTCTGGTTAGCAGTCAGGTGCCTTAGGCACTATGCTACCAGAGCTGATATTAAAGTTAAAATATATTTTCATATGAAATTATTCTCAAAGACAATTATCTGTTTGACTTAATTTCATAACATTAATTTAAAGCTCTTTGAATTACGTAAGAATCAATACTTAATTGAACTAAGGTGACTAAGTGTCAGACACTGTTTAAACCTCACAGTAACCCTAGTATTAGCCTCATTGAGGAAATTGGTCCACAGTTAAATAACTGGTTAAATAAGTTTCTCCATATCATGTAGTAGTTGGGGTAAGGGCAAGGTTTAAACCTTGCTAGGGTGCCTCTATAGCCCTCCACATACCCCTCCAATATAACTTACCTAGGCATTAACTCATTGTTTTATCAATTTAAAAATAATGTATACTCACAGTTCTCACTTATTACACAAATACCAAATGTGGAAAGTGAAAGCCTTCATTTATCTGCTAGAGGGAACCAGAGGATGTAAGGATTTGATGTATTGTTTTGAGAGGGGGAAAGCAAATATTAACATATAACACACATTTTGAAATAATGATAGTATTGTATTATATATATTGTTTTACAACTTGCTTTTTTATTTAACAATCTACTAAGTAATCTGTTTTTATGTCCATGAAAATATATCTGCCCGATTCTTTTTAATAGCTGTATGGTTTTCCAGTTTATGAAATGTACCTTAATTCACTTAGCCATTCTCCAGTTGATGGACAATTAGTTCATACCTGTGCTAGTGTTTCTATAGGATGTATTTCCAGAGGTTGAATTGCTACTAGATCAAGGAATTTTAACACTTTAAACTTTTAATAATAAATAAAAGAGTGTAATATTATTTTATGGTAAAAGCTTGTTTCCCCACATCCTTCTCAAGCATGGGATGTTACTAGTCTTTTTAATCTTTGCTAATCAAACAGTCCCCCCCAAATATGTAACTTTGATTTTTAATGTTAATTTATTGGATGTTTGTATTTCTTTTTCTGTGAACTACCTTTTCAGGTCCTTTACTTAATTTTTTTTGTGTCTGAAATTTATTGATTCATAATAACTTTTTCTTTTGACCATCTTTAAAAATTACTGTTAACTTCATCCCCCATAGCAAAGAGCAATTAAGATTTTTAAATTTCTTTCACTTTCAAATCAACAACAAGCACCAATCTTTGCTGTTAAGATTTCTTTTTATTAATATAAAGTTTAAAAAAACCTGGTTACTGTCAGGTTGATTCAGACTCATGGCAACTCCATGTGTGTCCCAGTAGAACTGTGCTTGATGGGGTTTTCAATGGCTGATTTTTGGAAGTAGGCCTCCGGGACTTTCTTCGAGCTACCGCTGTGTGGACTGAAACCACCAACCTTTCAGTTAGCAGCTGAACACATTAACAGTTTCTGTCATCTATGGCTAAGGCACTTGACTGCTAACCAGAAGACTGGCAGTTCAAACCCACCAGCCACTTCTTGAAAGGAAGGTTGGGCAATCTACTTCTGTAGTGATACCGCCTCAGAAACCCAAAGAGGGGTCGCTATGAGTTGGGTCTGACTCGACGGCAGTGCATTGAGTGAGGAACTCCATATAAAGTTTGTTTTTATGGAATACTTCCATTGTCTTTTGGTATTTGTTTATTTGTACTATTTCCGAAAGCAATGCAGAGAATAATCAGATTTTCTTGAAAAAATTTTAAACTCTGTTTATCAAGAGATCTTATTAAAAATTAACTTCTTGTTTATAAGTTTAGCTAATTTCATATTCTTTCATTATTACAATTTCTTCCTTTTTTTGAATAGGATAATGCTGACTATAGATTGTTTCATAAAACACTCAAATTATGCCGTTTCTTTGCCAACTCCCTTTTGCACTACACTAAGGTAAGGCTGTATTTTATAATGCATAAATATAATCTACAGGAATTATAATTTACCATGTTTTTATTCATTCTTGCCAAAAACAATCTTTTGAAGTTATTTTGTCAAGAGTATTTTTTAAGATGGATTAATATTATTAATTGTTAAATGTTTGTCATTTAAGAGGCTACCATCATCATTATTATTTTTATTCAATTCTCTGAAAACAGTAGTAAGCATACATCAATTTTCAGAAGTTAATTCAATTTTCCTTTTAATAACATACAATTATTTCTACTATATCTCCAAATTATATTCTTTAAGTTTAAAACTTTAAACGTTAATGATTTTAAGAAGACCTGTATATTTGAGAGACATCAGAATAGCAGTAATAGTTGAAGATACATGAACAGAAGAGATAAGTTGTCAAGACAGATTATATGGAGAGAAGAGCAGGGAATGCTTACAGAGGGGAAGATCAGCCGGTGAGAGGAGCATCATTACTAGTACATAGATATTAGTGATTAAAAAAAAAATGTCCATTTTGAATTTACTCTTGTTACTTTTCGAGGCAAAGATAAGCAACTTCAGTGACTGTATATTACAGTCAGAATCCAATGGCAGGCACGCTGGTTATGGACACATTTACATCCTATATGTTGTGCTGACCAAATTGGCTCTCTGGGCAGCCGCCACTTAGAGTAGTTGGCTGCTCTTAAGTTGAGTCCCCTGCAGCTTGCATGGTGTGTATTCCAGTGCTAGAGGTCCAGCCGGGGTGAGAAGGTGTCCACACCAATGACACTTGATGGATAGTTACCCATTCCATATTTGCTTGGTGTGTAGATGGCAAAATGACCCCCAATAACGCCTTTTTAATTAATGCCCTGCTATCAGGGTAATTTTTTAAATTATTCATCTTTTTTCTATATCTTACGCTATAGTGAAAACTATTTTTTTTTTCTAAGAGATAGCCTAATTCTAATGGGTGAACAGTCATACCTGTACTTTAATCTTAGCCTTACTGGGTTTTAGCTGTGGTACTCGATCAAGTTACTTCATATCTGAGCCTCAGCTTTCTAGTTTGTGAATTGGGGATAATTTGTCATAATTTAGTCATCTTTTGAGAAGACTAAAATTAAATAAAGTAACATGTATAAAGCCACTTGGTACATGATTGGTGTGTAGTAGGTTCTTAGTAAACATTAGCTGCTAATTGTGGTTGTGGTAGTAACTATAATATTTAAGAATTTTAAGTATTTAGACTTGTTCTTTTTTTCTCATGTTAAAAAAAAATTTACTGTGACACATTCAAGATTCTATTTTACTGTGAAAGCCTTTGTAAGAGGATATATATTAGCAAGGCACTTTGTATACAAAGAATGAAGAGAGTTGTTTTATTTTAGGAATTTCTTCTTTTCCTCTCTGATTCTTGCTCTACTTTGCACCAGCTTTATCTTCAGATACACAGGTAAGAATGACAATATGATTATTAAAATGCATCAATGCCATTTGTACCCTGCAAGGCTTAAGTGTGTATCATTTTAAAATAAAACATCAGAGTAATTTTTCTTAATGTTTTAATTCTTATCTGCTTCCTTAAAATAATTGAAGATAGAAACTTTTGCAGAGGAGATTCTATTGAGTTTTACTTATTCTTTATAATCTTAACTAGTCCCTTGTACACAAGTGATAAATAAGCAGTATGGTGATAAAAATCTAAAGCAAAAAGAAGTCTTTGTACATACACACACATATTTGTACATTTACATACATATGTATTTGCATATATGTATATTATATTGGCATATTGTTTTATCTTTATTTTTCTATGAAATGTAAGTCAAGTAGTAATTCCATCTTAGGAAAAAAATTGAATTATAGAAAAGTATGATAATTTAGATAGAGGATAAGGGACATCTGAAATTGAGACTTACCTGAAAAGAGTCCTAAATTTGACACTAAAATAATTTGTTTGCTTATTTATCCAGTAGTCCTTCTATACGTTCCTAATCAATTTGGTCTCCCAGTCAACTTTTCACCCCTCTTCCTTTTCAAACTTCCTGTATCTCTAATACCTCCTTATTACTTCTCATTCTCAATTAGTGACCTCATTTTCTATGTCACTAAGAAAAATGGAAACATTTGCAAGAGAGTTTCCATATAGTCCCACCAACACATTGACTATACTGTCTGTTTCTCAACCCATATTCCTTCATTGCCCTGAGGGAACAGTCTACATCTGTATAAAGCCAGCCTCCTTGTTTGTATATTGGCTCTCATCCTCTCTCTCATGCTCTGGGACCTCACTCAAGCAATTATTCATTTTCTTTCCTGCGTCAAGTTTTCGCTCCTTACTGGATTGTTCTCATGAATATATGGACATGCTGTTATTTTTCCCTTCTTATGAACAATGCAAAACAAATGAACAACATCTCTCAACTCTACATCCTCTACCAGCTGCTGGCTTCCATTTCTCTGCCTCTTTTTACAGCACATATGGAACTGTCACTACTTTTCTTTCTCGAAGCTGCTCCAGTCAGGCTTTCCACTCCACCACTTCTCCAAAACAGCTCTTGCCAAGGTCATCATTGACCCCCACATAGCTGGTTCATGTGATCAATTGTTAGGCCTCATGTTATGCAACGAGGCAGCAGCATTTGTCCCTTCCTTTCAAACACTGTTCTTGTATTGGCTTCTAGGTATTTTGTCTCTTGGTTTCTTCTAATCTCACTGGCTGTTTTCTATACATTCTTAGCAGGTTCCTCCCCAGCTTCTGTAAGTTAGTTGTGCTCCAGGGCTCATTTCTTAAATCTCTTCTGTCTGAAGAGCTTACATTTATATCTCTCCCCTGAATGCCAGATTTGAATGTCTAACTGCCAATCAGTACATTTTCATTGAAATTATCCCAACTCTTGATTCCCCCCCATCCCATCCCCACTCCCCACCGAATGTACTCCTCTTATAATCTTCCTCATCCCAGTTAAAATGGCAACCTTATTTTTCAAACTGATTAGACCAAAAAACTTTGCAATTATCTTTGACATTTTTCTCTTGCACTGATACCCTACTTTAATCCCTTAAATTCTGTCAGAATTATCTTCAGAGTGTGTGTGTGTGTGTGTGTGAGTATACACACACATACATGTGTTTATGTACAGAATTCAGCTACTTACCATCTTAACTGCTTCTGTTTAGTCCCATCCACTATTATTTTCTTGCCTAAATTTTTGCAAGAGTATTCTAAACTGCTATTTCTGCTTCTACCCTTGCTTCACTCTGGTCTGCTCTCCATACAGTGGTTAAAAATGAATGCTAAAGACATAACTTACATCATTTCTGTGCCTAAATGTCCCACTGGCTTTTATGTGTATAAAACAGCAGTCCTCTAGAACTACCTTTCTGTCTTTCCTTGTTTTATTTTTTTCTTCATAGCTCTTATAATTAATAGTTATTAAATATTATGTATTTACTTACTTGCTTGTTAAACTCTCTCCCTCACCAGAAGGTAAACTCAGAAAAGGCAATGACTTTGTGTATTCTATTTACTGCTATATCAAGTACCTCTGGAACAGTTTTGGCATGTAATAGGCACTTATTAAACATTTATCAAATAAATCAATTTAAAAATACATCATTTGAGGAAGAAGAAGTCATAGAGAGGTACATGGGAGGTACAGACAACAAAGATGAACCCTTTTGCACATACAGTACTGCATTGTCAGTGATGGCAAACATGGATATACGGATGGATAGATTGGTGGACAGGCTGAACTATTAGGTATGTCTGTATGGCGGGGGGGGGAGTGTGTCCCCCACAAAAAAATAATAAGAAAAAAAATACATCATTTGATTGAAAAATTCAAATAGTTTATTTGCTATTCTGTAGCTATATTTCAAGTTTATGGAGTCTTTATTATCTTTTATTTACATACAGCTTTCACCTTACTTATGATTTAATCCTCATAACAACTCTCAATCAGTGTCACAGATAAAGAACCTGAGGCTCAGGGAGGTTAAATGAATAACCCAAAGTCATGCAGCTAGTGCTTTCTCCATCATGGGAAGAACTTCTCAAGTATTTATCTTACGTGTATCCTTTTAAGTGCTGTTGTCCCCTATACACAGGTTTTTTTCATGTGCTGTCAGGTTTACCACAATTAATATAGCATGACAAAAAATATTGAATACATACTTTATTTCACATAGGTTTTGATTGAAGTTTTGTTTAAACCTCAGTTACTGAGTACTTTTCATGAAAAATCTTTGGAGCCTGCTTCAGTGTTATACAGTTTCCCTCTTACAAAGCTTTTGCTTCTGAGATACAGCATTAACTCATAGTAAATTCAGCATTCTATTATAAAACAAATATTAATACAAGTAATTAAGCCAGAATTTTTCATAAATGTATTTATTTAAATAATGTTTTATTAGTTGATTTAAGATTCATGTTGTTACAGTATTTTTCTTAAGGACAACATTGTCAAAATGTAGTATTTAAATGCAACAAAAAAATGCCAAAGATTTCTGTAAAATCATACACTTAATTTTGTAGGATTGTAGCGATGTTACGTAGTTCAGAAGCCCGCATAACAATTCTGGTATCAATTCAGTACTTTGAAGTTTTTTTTATAAAATGTATGCTACTTATTTTTTTTATATGTTTTCACTGCTAGAAGAACATCATTTTGCAGCACCTCTACTTAAAACTAGAAGATAACTGTTAATGTGTGAGATTTTTTTTTACCCCCTCACTTTTCAGCCAATTTCCTCCAAGTCTGTATGCTACCATGATTTCTAAAGCACAGCAGGAGGAGATAGCAGGCGCTTTCCTGGTGACACTGGATCCACTCATCAGTCAGCTTCTCACATTCCAACCTTTTATGGAGGTGGTTTTGGACAATAAATTAGGTAAGCTTCAAAACAGAATTAATGTTAGATCATTACCTATTAACTATGACATATTGGAGACCAAGTTACTTTCCTTATGCAGTTACCCTTTTTTCAAATTAAAGAAATTTTTAATTCTTTCCACTTGCATTTCAAGTCATTTTGTTTTATTTTTTTAAATGATATCTCTAATTTCTTCACATGTCACAATCAAATTTCTGCTGAAAAGATTTAGGGAATTTTTTTTTACCAGTTTGTTGTAACTTGATGTTTTTTTAATATCTCTAAGATCTGCCATGTGAACTACAGTTCCCACAGTGTCTACTTCTGGTGGTCATCATGGATAAGCTGCCCTCTCAGCCTAAGGATGTGCAGATGCTGTGGTGTGCAGAAAGCCAGGGCTCAGAAGCTACAACCAGGTAGCAACCATGTTGTTTATATCTAATTATATTACAGGTGGCTTTTTATAATGGATCTCCTGTTGTTCAGAATGGTCTTGAAATGAAGTTTGTTGTTATATCAGATATTGTAGTTCATAGTCACTATGTAATCTTCATATGTGTTTGTGTGTGTGTGTGTGTGTGTGTGTATAAATTGTAAATTACATATATGAGGGAGCTCTGGTGGTGTGGTGGTTAAGGCATTTCCCTGCTAACCAAAAGGTCAGTGGTTCAAGAACCCACAAGCTGCTCCATGGAAGAAAGATGGGGCAATCTACTTTTGTAAAGTTTTTTATAGCCTTAGAAACCCAGTGGGGATCTCTATGAGTCAGAATCAAATCAATGGGCATGAATTTGGTTTGTTTTTTCATGACATATATGAGGTTAGATTAATAAAAAATGCTTAAGTATATAGTAATGCTAAAAATATTTTACTTTTGTTCAGTGTTTTACAAGGCTTTGCCTAATGGTTAGCATTATAGATGTTGACTGTAATATAATAAGAGTAGATATCATAAGTAATATTTAAAAATGAATTCTGATCAGTAGAATGCTAAAGTATTTTCTAGGAAGTTTCGCTTGTATTCATTTGCCTTGCCAACATCACAGTCCAGGCTCTAGTTTCTTACTGCCTGGATTATTCCTATGCTCAATTTATCATCCCTTTCTTTAGACATTCTAAACCACCACCATATTCATCTCCCTGAAGCCTGGATCTGATCTGCCTGTTCTTCTGCTCAGTAATTTAAGCTTGATATCAGATTTCATCAGCTTTGCACTGAAAGCCCGTTTATTTCTTTCTTTTAGCATTGTGTTGTGCTTTAGGTGAAAGTTTACATGTTGTTGTTGTTATGTGCCGTCGAATCGGCCCCGACTCATAATGACCCCTCCTTAGTTTTCTGAGGCAGTATCATTACGGAAGTAGATTGCCCAACCTTCCTTCCAAGGAGTGGCTGGTGGGTTTGAACCACCAGCCTTCTGGTTAGCAGTCAAGTGCCTTAGGCACTACGCTACCAGAGCTCATACCCAATCAATAGTTCATACACAAATTGTTCCGTGAAATTTGTTGCTGAAAGCCTATTTCACTCTGTCGCCATCTTCAATTGCTCCTCATTCCTTCACTCATTTACTGTACACATACCTTGTTTTCAGCAGACTGGGTGTTCATGTCTGTCTTTAGTCATTCTTTGTCTTCTTTACCTGTTCATATCTTGCCTGTTTTTTAATTTATAATTTAAATCTTTTATGCAGATTTCTTCAACCATTTCCATCCTAAAATGTCCCCTCCCTGTTTAGGTTCTCGTGTGCTGCTCTAACAGAAAAATACCACAAATGGGTGGCTTCAACAAACAGGGATTTATTCTCTTACAATCTAGGAGACTAGAAGTCTGAGTTCAAAGTGCCAGCTCTAGGGGCTGGGTGAAGGTCCCTCAACCTTAGGCTTCAGCTCTGCCTCTTGCTCCTGGCCCACTGGAGCTGGAGGCTTCTCTTAACTCAGACAGCTACTGGCTACTGAGGCTGACAAACCCAAGGTCGACAGGTAAAATGGCATAGTCCCAAAATTATCAACCAACACGGCAGGCTGCTAGTTCAAGTCCAAAATTGGTCTCAAGGTCAGCAGGCAACATGGCAGGCCACTGAGATGAAGATTTGGCCAAATGCGGGATCCAGATGTACCAAAAAGCTCAGAGACCTTTCTCAAAGCTGGTGCTTATATACAGGAAGCAGACTATATCCCTGAAGCAGATAGTCAGCTGCTCACAGTAGATTCCACCATGGAGTTGATTACCAGTCTCATCATGAGAAATAACTACATCCAGCTGCCCAGCCACTCAACCAGGCCCAGCCAAGTTGACATGGAACCTTAACTACCACACTGTCTAAACTATAATACTTTTTTATTGTATGTGTAGATTCTAATTTAACCACTTAGATTTTAAGTTCCTTAAGGAACTTTGTCTTTGACTGTATATAGCTCAGTACTTTGCTCTTGGTATATACATATTTGGTAAATGATAAAAAAAAATGTTGAGGGAAAATCTTTTTAAGGAATTTTTCTGTCAGTGAACATGTTTTATTTTTATGTAGGGATGTTCATACATACTGGAAATTATTGTTGATACATACTTCTTAGGATGTAAGCTTTGCTAAAATAACCTCCAAATATCAGATTATAATTATCATACCTTCAAGTAATTAAATGTTAATGTCAGGTTCAATGTTCTTAATTTCCCTGCAGAATATCTCTACTCAAAGCTGTTTTCTACAGTTTTGAGCAGTGTTCTGGTGAACTCTCTCTACCTGTTCATTTACAAGAAGTAAAGAGTCAAGGGCAAGCCCAGACTGCCGTCACGTTGTATCAGCATGTTTGTGTTCATCTGTGTACATTTATTGCTTCCTCTCATCCATCACTCTTTCCTGAAGTGGTAAGCTTGTTACTTGCTGGATTATGCTGAGGTTACACTTTTGCTTTCTTTTCATTGATATTATGGTTCAGAAACGAAGTGTGGGGAAAGTTAATACATATTCTTCTTGAATGTCATACTCTCTGCTCACACATTTTTACCTTTTAATTCAGTTATACCCTAGGAAATGGTAATCCTAAATTCCTGTAGTATTCAGATACTAGTATTTGACTAAAATATTTGGGGAAATAATTTTGGGTAAAGAGGTATGGAGACTGTGAGAAGAGGAAAAATGTGTAGGATTTTACCTAATTCAGTTTCACAAAGAAAATGAGAAATAATAGTATGTAGTATCAGATTGTCTATGGGTCTTAGGCATAATGTAGGTGTTTTGTTTGTTTATGATTTTGGATTAGAAAATAGCTTGAGAAAATTGTGGGGAAATTCTTATAATTTAGGTAAATAACAGTATCATTTAAGGTATACTAGTGGGTAATAAAATCCAATGAATATTAATATTGTAAATATTTGAATAGTTAAAGGCAGAAATGAAAATATAGGCATACTTGTTACATACATTGTTTTAACAATTTCTGGCTACTTAGGGTATCTTTCTGGACACCAGTGGTGAACTGACCACATTTAAAACCACTTTTTAATTCCTATGTGCCAGCACTACCAGCTGCCTAATAAGTGTTGAGGGAATGGCAGCATAGCCATGGCAGCATAGCCTGGTATTAAGAATTAGAGGTTCTCCTTTGGAGATCTGTTATTTGGATTCTGATTGGGCTTTCTTGTTTCATTTTGAGCAATGTCATATTAATGATAATTTATTATGAACTTTAGCATATAAATAAGTCAGTATAACTTTTCTGTTTTTCTGTAGGATGCTGCACTGTTGAATGCTGTGCTGAGTACTAAAATGATCACCTCTTTGTTAGTTATGGATGCATGGTGCTTCCTTGCTCGGTATACCATTACCTACATTTTAAATTTTTGGATTGATTTATAGTACTGATTGACAGTAAATGATTTTTTATTTGTAAGTTTACAGAAAAATTCTGTTGTTACAGTCCTTGAATAGTTTCCCCAAATGGTTAGATTTCATGATACTACACTAAATTAAGAAATGATTGCCTTCTTTTCTTTCTTTGATTCAGGCCAATAGATGAGTATTGTCTAGTTTTGTGTATTATGACACTCCTTGGCCATGGAAAGAACTGCAGTGTATATGCCCCATTAGAATATTTAGTGCTCAATGAAAACACATCTCCTTGTTTTTCTGAATAGTGGTATAAATTTTGATTACCTTTTCTTTGTATCTCAGGTATGGTACTGCTGAACTCTGTGCACACCATGTCACCATAGTGGCTCATTTGGTGAGTAGAATTACAAGGCGTGAAACCTACTCTTTCCATGCAGTTCCTTTGAAGATATAATCTTGATGAATGTGGATGCAATTTGCCCAGGGATAAAGCTAGGAAGGAGGGAAGGTTAGGATGGAAGGATGAAGGGAAGGAGTGGGTACAGGGAGGAAGTGGGAAGAATGTTATTACATTGTGGAGATTACAGTAAATGTGACAAAATAGAGTGTATATGGACTGTTGAATGGAAAACTAATTTGCTCTGTAAACTTTCACTCAAATAACAATTAAAAAAAAAGGTCCCATTAATTGTCTTAGAATTAGAGGATTAACATCTCATCAGATGGTAATTAGAATTTGCAAAAGTGTTATTTTAAAATATAATGTCCTTTTTTTTTCTCATTATGAAAGTAGTCTAGGTTCACTGAAGAAAAGGGAAAAAAAAAAAAATGCGAAGAAAAGCCCAAATTAAAATGACCTACGATCTCATCTCAGAAAGAGTCATTGTGAATATTTTGACATATTTGGCATATATCTTTCTTGTAAAGGCTATAATTTTAAATCACTCATGTTCCTTGCTTCTCTGTCTTTTTCCAGATAAAATCTTGCCCTGGAGAATGTTATCAGCTCACCAACTTGTCAATTCTGTTGAGACGTCTCTTCTTCTTCATGGCCCCACCCCATCAGGCAAGAATATAACCATTGTCACTGTCTTGGTGCAACTGCTAAGAATTGGGTTCAGACTCCTTTTGAGGCTTTTTTTTCCCCCTGCTTTTTCTAAATTTAAATGTTGACGTGGACTGTGGACATTATTTTAGCTGGGTTTAAATTTTTATATCCTTTCTCTAAATTATAGATAATCATTTTAATTCTGTTCTCCTGAAATAATCTTTAATCTTGATTTTTGTGTATTTAAGGTACTTGAAATGAAATGGTTCTGTATCCTTTGCCCCTTTTAAATTATTTTGAAGAGCTTGAGTATTATTTATTCTCTTAATGATGTATCTTTTTTTTTGATAGTAAATAAATTGAACTTTTGGGAGAAAATTGAAAGTATAAACCTTCACTTGCTCTTGTGAGGAAAACAAGTTATGCCAGGATAAAAGAATTGTCCAGTTACATGAACCAGTGTAGTGTGGTGTAGTCCCATGGACTGGCCACATCAGAAGTCCTGTAGGGACTTTTGAAAAATATAGGTTCTTAGACCCTAATCTGTGAGCAGAGTGGGCATGGAGGGGCAGATATGAAATGGGGCTCAGTGATTTTGTTGTTGTTGTTAAGTTCCTACGTGATTCTAATGTAGAGCCAAATGTGGGAACCACTACATTAGTGAAGGAGTTAGACTTTAGGGTCCTATGGTACTTAGTTTGAACCTGCCTTAGGCAGGTCATCCTTTCTGAACCTCAGTTTCTCTGTCTACAAAGTGGGAGATATGTGTATCTACTTTGATATCTCAGTTTTCTAAAATATGCCAAATGGTTGAGGCTATCAGATATATAATTTATGGATAAATGAGGAGTTACTTTTAATTTATTCCTTAAAAAAAAAAAAAACACCAAACCCAGTGGCATCGAGTCAATTCCAACTCATAGCGACTCCTTTTGGGTTTCTGAGGTGGTAAATCTTTACGGAAGTAGATTGCCTGGTCTTCCTTCCATGGAGTGGCTGGTGGGTTTAAACTGCCAGCCCTCTGGTTAACAATCAAATGCCTTAGGCACTATTGATTTTCTTCTGTAAAGAAATTACTATATTTTTAGGATTAAAAGACAAACCTAAATTTGAATCCCTGTTCTAGCTGAGAGCCCTTAGGAGAGTCA
Organism: Orycteropus afer afer; assembly: GCF_000298275.1. Lineage (NCBI taxonomy): Eukaryota > Metazoa > Chordata > Mammalia > Tubulidentata > Orycteropodidae > Orycteropus > Orycteropus afer. The sequence goes on along the minus strand of NW_006921631.1, from coordinate 2,447,983 downwards.
GTTAAGCATACAACTGAAATAGTAATGTTCACCTCATATGGCAATTGAGAGAGTTAACAATATATATAGATATATGCATGAAGCGGCCACTTAACAAACAAATGGTAGTTATTTCTTCTGCCCCACCTCGTTCTTTTTTTTTCAAGGCAGGGACCCTCAACTTGAAGGAGGAAGGCGACTAACACTTTTGACACTATAATGTGGGCCAGGCTTTGTACTAGGCACTTGAATTAATTTTGTCCTTAAAACAACCTTGTGAGATAGATATAATTATGTCCTTTTCACAGATGAAGAAACAGTAGTTAAAGACCTTCCCAAAATTCACGTATAATAAATGGCTGAGCTGAGATTCAAACCCAGATCGCTCTTACTCCAGAGTCTGTGCTCTTTCCACTGCTCCAATATTCTTCCCAGCTGTTCTCTGTGCAGCTATTGCAGGGGTCTCTTCTGTTTATGGAATATTGACTCTACCCTCTTAACTCCTTAAATTAGAAGAAATCTGTTATCTGTTGGATAGATAGGGCTTTTTCTTAATTTTCAGTTGTGTTTAGTTGCTTAAAATAAAATTTTTCACTCTCATGACATGTCAAGAACATAATCTAGAAGAAATTATACACTTATAAAAATACTCATAATAAAAGATCATGTGTAATGAGTGCCAAAAATGAGGTACAAATCAAGTTTTCTTGGGTATTCATAGCTTAGATGATCATTTCTCAGGAGATGGATGGGAACAGGTAGGAATTAGAAGGAGCACTTAGAGATGGTGGCATCTGAGATACCACGTGAAAGGATGGGTAAAACCAGGAGGACAACGGTGGTAACAGGAGCAAAGATGAGAAGCAAGTGATGCAGCTGGAAATAATTATTAAATCAATTTGTATATAAGATGATTTCTCTTTAAAAATTAAATAAAACAATTTATATCAGTGATGCAACATTAACATAAATGAGAATCATTGATCGTGGTATGATATTTTACAAAAAAAAAAGTATTCATTTTTTTTGAGAAATTCCAGTATATAGAGAGATTAAAATCACATTTTTCACTATAGTAATGATTGAATATCACATTATTTCCTTTAGTGGATAACTGTCAATAGTATTCTTGTTTTATAGAGGAAAGCAAAAGTACAGGGAGATTACCTAATTGAGGGTATGGATTTAATATACATTATTAAAGCACACTGATGGTGTTGCTGCCATTTTTATGTAAAATAGAAGTTAATATACTTATTTGCATTTTAAGCCCCCAGGTATATATATATTTTTAATCTCTTCTCGGCTTTTAAGGAAGAAAGTCATAATTTTCTTGTGAGCTATTGCTGTCAGCTCTAACCGTTTTAAATCTTTAGAATTGTATTAAATCCAGGGTTTTTGACCTCAGAATAGAATCTTTAACTCTTTGTATATAAAAAGTTTGGCAGTACCTACCCTTTCATGTTGTCCAAACCAAAAACCAAACTCACTGTCATTGAATTAATTCCAACTCATAGTGACCCTACAGGACGGAGTAGAACTGCCCCATAGTGTTTTGAAGGCTGTAAATCTTTACAAAAGCAGGCTGCCTCATCTTTCTCTCATGGAGTGGCTACTGGGTTTGAACCACTGACCTTTTGCTTAATAGACATATGCTTTAACCACTATACCACCAGTACTCCTTTTACGTTGTCCAGGGCATCATTATTTTAAGGACCATTATTAGTCCCTATTTGGGTAAGGGAACTGGTTCATTCATTCATTGGAATTTTTTATAAAGAAAGGTGATGTCATTTCTTAGTTGGCACAGTACTCTTGGCTTTCCTGATGCAGTTTGGTTTCATGACTAAAGCTGTTTGTTAGACTACATGGAATTCACCAAGGGAACCATTTTTCTGGCTGTAGAGTCTGTTAGAGCAGTTAGTCACATGATCTCTACCTTGTTTTGAAAGCTAAATATTTTCTGCAAAAGAAATATTATTTGAATATGAATGTAGTATATGACATAGAAAATTTCTCTGTTGAACTTTATAGTATTGTTCTAGGCTTAAATCAGTTTTGATTTATTTAGCCTTTGAGGTAGAGAAAGTGTTAGTTTGTCAAGTAGATTTTATATATTGTAATTTGAATTATACTGTTTAAAAAACACTAATATACTTCCTAGTTAGATTATAATTAATTTAGTAATTAAGTGTACATCATTGATTTTGTTCCTCTTCTACCAAGAACTAATTTAATATTTTAACTTTTTCCTATTTTTAATCTAGTCTGTTAATATCTGTTTTATTTTATTTAAAATAATCTATTTATTTTGGTGCAAATAGACAAATCAAAACATAAACAAATTCAGCGATTTCTCCATGTACAGGGACATTGATTCCATCTTTCAAGTTGTGCAGTCTTTTTCACTATATCCTTTTCCAAATTATTCCTTCATCATTAACATAAACTCACTGCTCTCTAAGTTTTTCATCTAACCTTTTGAGTTACTGTTGTCAATTTGATCACATGTAGATAATTCTTTACAAAAGCACAGTGCTTAAGGAAGACATTCCTTACTAATTAAACTAAATTATGTTTTGGTTTAAAAAAGACTTCAGGTGATAGTTTTGGTTTAAGGATTATCACAGGGCAGTAGATTGGGGGTTTGTCCAGCCTTAGTAGCTCCAGATGATACCTGCATTTTAACAAAACAGTACCACTTCTCTATTAACCCAGCAAAACTTTGAATTGGTATTTCAGTCGTAGAGTGGATTTACCAACCAACCTTTCTGAGGAGTGGATGCACTTACCTTATGAAACTAATTTAGCATGTTGTCTGTAAGTATGAAGTAGGTTAAAGTAGAGTGGAGTTAGCTAGCCCATTTGAAAACTGAACCTATGGTGTACCATAGGTGTTCACCATAAGTGTTCTACCATTGTCAGTGGAGATCATAGTAAGCCACAAAGGTTAGCTAAATCAGTCTTGTTGGCTTGTTTGGAATAGTGTTTCTGACTTAACTGTGCAAGTTGATGAGTACTCACTTAAGAAATAATAGACCCCCAGTAATGGTAGGGGGGGAGCTCTGGTAGCATAGTGCCTAAGGCACTTGACTGCTAACCAGAAGGCTGGCAGTTCAAACCCACCAGCCACTCCTCGGAAGGAAGATGGGGCAATCTACTTCCGTAGGGGTACTCTCTCGGAAACCCAAGGTGGGGTTGCTATGAGTCGGGTCTGACTCGACGGCACATAACAACAACACAATGGTAGGGGCATGATGAAATATCTGACCTAGTTAATAATGAAATACATTATTTAGTATTTCTTAATGTATTTCTACTGTGTTCCACTTAAACTGTGTTTATCATTTTGGAAACATAGAGGCAGCAACAAAAAATTAATAATTTTGTTCATTTTTAAGCTGCCATGTATCACAAGATATACAGTACATGTATCCAGTGAGTTTGGGGGTTTTTTTGTTCATTTGTTTGGTCTGGTATCATGTGATATTACCATGCAGTTAAGGTTTTCTAAAATATTAAATATGGAAGCTAACTTTTAGGTTTTGTGCATCAGTTCATCAGACTGCCTTATGCTACTCTTGGGTTTGTTAAAAATTTATTTCAGGTGGAGTTTATTCAGAAATTTTCCCCAAAAGAAGTGGAAAACTTGTCTCTGTGGCAGTATATTTCCTTCCAGGCTTTATCTGCTGACCTGAGGAAACAAACTGCAAACGAGGTCATCAGAGCAGGCACCACCCAGTGCAGGGAGTGGCTGAGCAGCAGTCGCACTTTGGGAGAACTTGAGTCTCTGGTAAGGTAATTTCTGTTGATTTGATTCATTCGATGGCTATTTATTGAGCACTATTTTAAGTATTAGGGAAAGGTTGTAAACAAGATGGACATAGTACTTGCCCTCAAATTAGACTCAAGTAGGATTTTCAGATTTCTAAATTGTAAAAAGGGTTTATGAGAAGCTTACTGTTATCTGGATTGAGGTAACTTGTATTATATGTGTGTTCTGATTACCTAGTGCCACTCTGACAAGAATATATACCACAAATGGGATGGCTTGAACAAACGGGAGTTTATTCTCTTACAGTTTGGGAAGCTAGAAGTCCGAGTTCAAAGTGCCAGGCCCTACGGGCTGGGTGAAAGCCCCTTGACCTTGGGCTTTAGCTCTGCCTCTTGCTCCTGGCCCACTGAAGCTAGAGGCCTCTCTTCACTCAGGCAGCTATTGGTTGCTGAGGCTAACAAGCCCAAGGTTGACAGATAAAATGGTACAGTCCTGATGTTACCAAACTACGTGGCAGGCCATTAATTCAAGTTCATTGAAAGTCCCAAGGTTGGCAGAGCATGGCAGGTTGCTGAACAATGACATGTCTACATGAAGGGTTCAAGCGTGCCATAAGATAGAGACCATTCCCCAAGACTTCTCCCTATATACGAGAAGCAGACCATGTCCCTAAAGCAGCTACTCAGCTGCTCATAGTCGATTTCACCATAGAGCTAATTAATTACCAGTCTCATCATGGGGAATACTATATCCAGCTGTCCGGCCTCTCAACCAGGACCAGCCAAGTTGACACACAAACTTAACTACCACAATGTATGTGTGTGTTGTGGGTCCCTTTGACACTTAAGACACATTGGAGTAAAGTTAAACGTGTTATGAAATACTTTATTTGTAATATTTTGCTGATGCATCTCTGGATTACACAGACGTGATTCTTCTATTTGACAAACTACAAACCCCATTTTATGCAAACATACTCTTCGCCTTTATGTACCTTTCTACTTAGAATGCCCTCTCATAAAATAATGGAATAAAAAGGTGATTCATCTCCTATAAGGAGTAGGAAATGTGAGTTTTCACAATTGAATGAGCGTAGTATATGTGGTTGAATTTTCCAGTTCAGTGTTTGTTCATTCATTCATGTAGCAAATATTTTTTGAATGCTCCTATGTGCCCAGCTCTGTTCTAGGCATTGGGGATGTATCAGGAAATGAAACACAAAATTCTAGTCTTATGGACTTGCGCTCTTATTTAGCATTGTACAGTAAAATAAATATTTAAGTATTGCTTATTGAATTCAGCATTGTTGAGGAACTTTAAAGGTAGCATAAAACAGTAATTTAAAAAAAGGTACTAAACTAAATAGATTGCTAGATCCATAATGTGAAAAAAAACAGACGTTTTAGTTAATGAATTTAATAAATGAGCTTGACCGTACTGCCAATTTTATCAGACTTGTTTATGAAATACAATGTATTTTTCATTTCAAGTTACTAAATTTTTATCCTAAAATGGAAAAAAAAGATTTAGAAAAATATAACAAATGTTTTTATGCATAAAGAAAATTAGTTTTAATAAAATACACTTTTATTAAAGAAATAACTGGGGAAAAAAATGGCTTAGATTCTTTGGAATATTTCAGTATGGATTTTTTTTTAAGCGTTCTAAGTAACTTCCCAGCTCTGGGTAATTGGGCTCCTGGAATTCTCTAAAGACTGGTATCTAAACTCAGGGCCTTTCCTTCTCTCCCCTTCAGAACATAGCACTCTCTGCTTTGCTTACTGTGTGTAATTCTGCTGGTGAAGCTGTGGATATTAGACAACAAACTGCAATTATTGAAATTGGGAGCCAGCTTTGGACTTTTTTAAACATTAAACAGGTAAGGAAAGCAACTTATTACTTGCTTGAAGACTAAATAAAAGAATATTGAAAATACAATGGTATTAAAATTTTCCTGTAACGTAAAATTTATCTCCTTTCTCTAGTATTTAGCAGAGTTTGTCATTAGAACTTAAAATTACCTATTTGTACTTTTTGAGGCAGATCTCTTTTTTCAGTGTAATAGAATTCTATTAGAAAACTAGAACTCAGTAAAGTGACAGTGACAATTTTTCTGTGACTATTTTCATGGCTGAGTTGGAAGGGGCAAGTGAATGGATATGGTTAATTTACATCCCTCTTTCTTAGCAAAGCCAAGAAGCCAAGTGAATTAGAATGTTCTATCTGCCACGATTGTAAATATAATTTCACTAAGTTTCTTAATTTAAAAACCTAAATACGACATTTGTTTCTTTTGACTAAGTAGAAGTAAATGTGTAGCCTCTGGTTGTCCCAGGCATTGGAAGCTGAAGACAAAGTCCATAGTGTTGGGGAATAATAGATTTTACAGATGTTTATCATTAATGTTTATATCAGATTAGATTCCCTACTGTAAAATTTTTACTTCAACAGGTGCTTTCCACTGACACAAATCATTCAACCAATATTCCTTGAGTATCTCTGCTGATATATGATATAAATAATAATTATGGGGAAGAGAAATTTAAAAAGACTAAGGGAAAACAAGTTTTCCAGTGGCAAAGAAAAGTAATTTAATCCCCTTTTGAGTTAAATCTGGATTTGAATCATGACTACTTTTTCCTAGTCATGTGTTCTTGAGCGAATTATGTAATCTTTCTGACCCTCTTTTCTCACTAGGGTTGCTATGATTTGGAATGGACTCAGTGGCAAAGGGTCTTTTTTTTTTTTTTTTGGCTATAGTGTGGGTTATAGTATCTACTTCGTGTAGCTGTTGTGAGGCATACATGAGGTCATAAATATAAAATGCTTACCATATTTCCTGGTGCATAATAAATGCTCAGTAAAAGCTATTATTATATATATTCTCATATAATTAAAAATTTTTACCAAAATTATTATTATTTTTTTTTTAAGGTAATAGGTCAGCCTTTTGTTCAACAAACACTCAGCCTTTTACTCCCACTGTTGGGATATTTCATTCAAACTCTAGATCCTCAGCTGATAAGTCAGGTAAGTATAGAGAGCAAGTTGATAGTTTGTTTGCTAAGGAAGTTCTTGAACTAGCATGACTTAAAATAACTTTCTGGAAAACAGCCCTTTTTAATGATTTATTGCTCATTGCTTACTACCCTCAACTGAACATAAGCTTTACCCTTTTGTTAAACTGAGCATTAAGTTTTACACATTTCCTTGTCTTCCTCAAGGATGTCTCTACTCATCTCTTTTCTTCTTCTAGTAGAATATTGTTAATATTCTGGGCTGCTAATTCAGCCTTTACATATTCTTCCCTACACTCTTAACTGAGCAGTTACAACTTTGTTGCTGTTGATTGCTCAAAAAACCCCTGTGGTTAGGAGTCATAGCTTATCTGTTGAAACTTGCATTCAAGCATTTTCAAAGGCACTTCAACTATGGGTGTGTGGAATATGACAGACATGAACTTACTGATAACCCTTAATGTTTCCTTGAAGAAAAAATCAATTTGAAATAGGAGCACTGCTAAATTTCTGGCTCATGACTTACATGACTGAGACAGAGCTTGGCTCTTTATCTGAGGGTCCTCATGGTGGTGCCTTGGTTATATACCTCCTTTGGAGGCTTTAAGTCAGTGGAGAGAGAAAATGGGAAAGGCTTTCATCTTATCAGAAGTGATTGAGACGCTTTGGAATGAGTCCATACCAGATTGGGGGAAAAAAAAAAAACCCCTGCTGTTGAGTTGATCCTGACTTATAGCAACCCCCTCCTTGGGTTTCCAAGGCAATATCTCTACAGAAGTAGATTACCCAGTCTTCCCTCTGAGGAGTGGCTGGTGGGTTTGAACCGCCAGCCTTACCCAGTCTTCCCTCTGAGGAGTGGCTGGTGGGTTTGAACCGCCAGCCTTCTGGTTAGCAGTCAAATGCCTTAGGCACTACGCCACCAGAGCTGATCCCAAAATCATCAGGTAGGGGGAAAAAAAACTCCCTTCTGTAGAGCGGTGGATGAGTTTGAACCACCCACTTCAAATGCTTTAGGCACTGCACCACCAGAGCTAGCCCTTCTTATTTAGGAAATGATGGAAGAGATGAACTCTTAATCACTGTATGTAGTAGGATTGAGAAAAGTGAAACTAGTAACAGCTTTGTTTTTAGTAGCTCTAGTTAATGGTTCTGTTCATGAAGAAGTCAGCATTACTAAATACTTATTAGATATAGTCTTGTTACTAATGCATAGCATAGATTACTAATTTTTAAAGAATGAAAATACAATGATTGACTGAATTCAATAATTTGATGTGCTGGTTCTAAAAGCCCTAATACTGTTTTTTGAAAAACTTAATACTTATCATTTTGACATCATGTACCTACCCAAATAAAAACTCTTAAATTTTGACCTAAGGAAATTTTTCAGAGGGAAGATGCTCATCTCATAAAGTATTGCTTCCTTTATTGAAGACTTCACCTTAGTGTTCCTTTAACTGAGAAACTGATGAATTACAGCCTTTCGGTTAAAGTTGGTCCTCCCTCCTATTTTCAGCATCAGAGCTATGGATGTTTTTATATTTTTAAAGGGCTGTTAAAAAAAAATAATAATATGCAAAAGAGAACATGTTGCCTGCAAAGCCTACAATATTTTACTATTTGGCCTTTTACAGAAAAAAAATTCCAAATCCCTGCTTTAAATAATGAACTTATGACATTTAAATGACAGAATTATTTTGAAGGATATGGTATATGAAGTTTTTCAGGAAAACATGCATTTTTTTTTTTTTTTTAAATAGTGCTTGGAGGCAAGAAGATGTGGTAGGAAGACTGCTGTAATAATTGACTTAATAGTTTTATTCAAATTCCACCTTGGAAGATTAGGCTTTGTGGAGGGTCTGATGTCTGTTTTGTCTTCCCTTTCCATATACCCGTCTAAATCTTATTGTTATTGTGTCTTTACCAAATACTATGTTTTGGTTTTCACTTCTTTAGGTGGTTACTTTGCAGACCTCACTACTTAAGGCAGAGCCTCCTGACCACACCTGTTTGGCAGTGCTGGATTTTGTGTCTTCTTTAGGGAAACTTTTTATACCTCAAGCTATCCAGGTAACACCCTCTTACCTGTTGTTTTGTACACAAAGCCTCTGTAAGAATCAGTGGATTTTCAGCCTTTAAATTTGTGAAATTCTGTGGATTGCTGACAGTGAAAGTTGGGAAAAAGAAATGTAGTTTTCGAAGAGGGTGACTTACCAAAATAGAACAAATTTTAAATTATTTTCATTTAGAGAATGTATGTTGACATACAAATAATTTATCAATTGGCTGGAATCTGATATATGTGTCTGTCATTCCAGTTGTGCTCTACTACACAAAGGAAAGCATACTTATGTCTTTCAGGGAACAGTGTATAATTAGGAGATTTGGTCATTTATTGAAGTATTGAAGTTATTTTCTTGGAGCCTGTTTTTTTTTTTTTTTTTTTTTTTTTTAAGACAGTATTTTATAAAGTGCACTTTTCATTCATTCCATTCCTAATTCACATTG
>NW_006921631.1:2434670-2438604 GCF_000298275.1 Orycteropus afer afer | reverse complement strand
GACAAATGGATATTTAAATATAAAGGTTTTCTGAAAAGACCTTGTTCCTGTGAGAGGGGAAGGAGACATCTCTCTCATGGAACACACAATACGCTTCCTACTTCCACTGAATTGTACAAGACAGTCAGTCAAAGTTTATTTGCCTAAATTGAGAGTTTTGCTTTTACTATGGTCAAAATGCAACAATCCCACATAGTTGACTTTTTTTTTTTTTAACATCCATGGGAGAGACAGAAATGCAGACTGATGTAAACCCTTTTATGTAACTGGAGTGAACTCATGATGGGTATCTCAGTATATGCTGATTAATATCTTTAAAACCAAAAATTTTTCCTTAAAGATTAGTATCTGAAGGGGCTCTTTCATGAGTGCATTTGATCATGTCAACAAAACCATACAATCTGTTTTCAACCATGTAAAGAAGTATAGATGCTGACAGCTGTTTTTCAACTCGCTTGACAAAAATATCCAAAGATATTTGCATTTGAACTTATTTTTTCAGCATAATTCCAAAATGCTGCTTCATTTACATAGCTAATAGACCCTGAATGACCCCAGAGCCTATGGAACTAATGCATTATTAGCAGAAATTACCCTTCTTACCTTTATATATTCCCTGGGCGAGGTCAGAGCTGAAGAAGTATTTGGGAATCATCAGCATATAAGGGGCACTTAAAGCCATGAGATGAAATTGACTCATTTTAGAAAATTTTACTGAGTTCCTGCTATGTGCCAGGCACTGTCTCAATCACTTAGGGATTCAATAATGAGTAAAACGAATAAAATGCCCACCCTCAGCCTGTTGAGAGGCAACAGACAGTAAAGTGATGGTATGTAGTATGTTCAGTGGTGGTTAGTGGTATAGAGAAAAATGAAGCAGGGAAATGGGGAGAGGGAATATACATGTGTGGGTACAGTTTTAAGTGGGATATAATCACTGGAGTCCTCACTGAGATGACAAATAGGTACCTGAAGGAAAGGGAGCAAGCAAGCCACTTAGGTATCTGAGGAAGGTTTTTGAGCAGGGGGGATAATAGCAAGTGCACAGCTTCTGAAATGGGAGCATGCCTAATGTACTCTGGGAAGCCAGTATAGCTGACGCAGAAGTAGTGAGATTTTGCAGGCAATTTTAAGAACTTTGGCTTTCACTGTGAAGTAAATAGGAAGCTGTTGGATGAATCTGAGCAAAGGAATGACATGACCTCACACATGGTTTAATAATAGTCTGGTTGCAATATGTAGAATAGACTGAAAAGGAAAGAAAAATCCCAGAGTATTTGAACTACTGTAATAATCCAGGCTAGAGATAATAGGGGTTTGGGCCAGGGTGTGGCAGTGAAGGTGATAAATGAGAGGGGTTCACGTTCTAGATAAAGCCAGTAGGATTTGCTGATCGACTGGATAAGGAGTCTAAAATAAAAAGTCAAAGCTTCCTCTCTCCTTTTTTCTTTTTGTTTTGCCTGAATGACTGGAAGTGAGATGCCATTAGTAAGATGAAGATGATTGTGGAAATTATTACTGATTAGGAAGGGGAGGGATCAGGGGTCCAGCTTTAGACACATGGTTTGAAATGCCTTTTTGTGATTCAAGTGGTGATGTCAAGTAGGCATTTGGACATACATATCTAGAATTCAGGGGAAGAGGTTCAGACTGGATAAAAATTTGAGGAGTCATCAAAAAATCAAACCCACCGCCAGTGTCAATTCCTACTGATAGGAACCCTGTAGGACAGAGTAGAATTGTTACATTGGCTTTCCAAGGCTGTGAATCTTTATGGAAGCAGCCTGCCTTATTTTTCTTCCATGGAGTGGCTGGTGGGTTCAAACCACCAGCCTTTGGGTTAGCAGCTGAATGCTTTAATCACAGAGCCACCAGGGCTCCTGTGAGGAGCCATCAGCATAGAGATTTTTTTTAAAGCCGTGAGACTAGAGATGGCCAGGGTAGTATTTTTAAATAAGAGGTCCAAGGACTGAATTCTGAGGCGGCACACCAGCGTTGAAAGGCTAAAGAGTTAGCAGTGAGCAGAGCCTGTAAAGGCAAAAGAGGAACACCAGAAAAGGACTATATATCCTGGTGACAAATGAAGAAAGGTTTTCAAGGAGTGGGGAGTAGTGGACCTTCTCACATACACTTGAGGGATTAAGTAAGATGAATAATTGCATCTAGAGAATAGAGGGGATGGGAAAAAAGAACCCAGATCCTACTCTTGTGAAGACTGGTCAGCATTAAGAGGATGGCTACAAAAGGAGAAAGCAGCTGAGGTAGAGTTTGGGTGGAAAATACCAATACCCATTGCCGTTGAGTCCAACTCATAGCGACCCCTCCTTGGGTTTCTGAGGCAGTATCACTATGGAAGTAGATTGCCCAACCTTCCTTCCGAGGCGTGGCTGGTAGGTTAGAACTGCCAGCCTTCTGGTTAGCAGTCAAATGCCTTAGGCACTATGCCACCAGAGCTCCCGAAAATACCAATAGTAGGCATAAAAAGCTGAGTGTCTTTTGAATGTAAAATTGACCTATTACTTTAAACAAGAAGCACAGCAAAACAATTTTGAAAAGAAACCTGGCCAGAGAAGACAGACTAAAAAGTAGACAGTGTGACTTCAGGGAACAGGAAAGAAATGTGCATAATGAGAAGTTAATTGTTTTGTTCTTGTTTCCTTTTTTATTTGCTTTTTTATATATATCTTTCAACTCCAGGTGCACTTAGAGCTGGTAACTCCCTAAAAGCAATTGGGCTATGATTCTTAGAAAAAAATATAAAGACAAAGGGCCCATCTCAGCAAAACTTTGTCATGCGTTCACTGGGACAGAATTACAGAAACTTGACATTAGGCATTTTGAATGTATCTTAGTTGAGGTTTCTTTTTCTGTATTTAAGAAGCTTTGCTTCTGTTTTTAGGACAAAATTCTGCCCAACCTCTCTTACATTTTTGCTGTACTGTTAGCTGACAGGAACTGGCTGCTGGAACAGCATACCTTGGAGGCGTTTACTCACTTTGCTGAGGTAAGTGTCAAGATCAATCCATCAGGATTCCAAAAATATTCATGGAGCTGCTTTTCTATTTCATTTGTAGAATATTCTAGTTAGAAGAAACATTGTTGGGCCCTATTGAGTCATTTTCACCTCAGTGACCCATGTGACACAGTAGAACTGTCCCATAGGGTTTTCTATTTGTGAGTCAGGTCCAACTCGATGGCACGTAACAACAACAACATTTGTGAAAGCAGATCGTAAGGTCTTTCTCCCATGGAGCTGCTGGGTGAGTTCCAACCAACCATTATGTTAGCAGCCAAGGGCTTAACCATTTGCACCACCTGAGCTCCCTGGAGGAAATATTATTAACCATGTTTTACAGGGAACAAATGACTTTGTTAAGGTCCTCTGGTTGGCAAGATGGGAACAGGCATTCAAAGTCTATTAATACGTTATCCTCTGTCTTCCAGTATTTCTAGCTTGAGTGATAATAGAATTCATTTTGAATCTGTCATTTAGGTTGATAATAATTCAGTTGATGTTAATTCGGTTCCTCAGAGAAGGTAACCTTTGGCATGGGTTGCGCCTTCATTATATTGTTGTGCAGTCATGCTACTGGTCCCAAGGGGCTTAGAGGAATTAGTATGACTGACCCAAAGTAATTAAAGTTCACACCTATACTTGTACAAAAGTTAATATTGTATTTTCCTAAGGCACCTGAAAAACTACAAGATTATCTTCTCTCGATCCTCTGGCACTAAGTACTTTCTTTTTAAATGGATTTTTTTAATTAAGATAGCTCTTAAACTCATATATTTGACTTTGCAGATTGTTGAAATGCATCAAACTTGGTTTTATCAATCTTTTAACAGGGAACCAATCATGAAGAGATAGTTCCACAGTGCCTTAGTTCTGAAGAAATGAGGAACAAAGTTGTATCCTTCCTGGAAAAGGTATTTT
>NW_006921631.1:2431925-2433055 GCF_000298275.1 Orycteropus afer afer | reverse complement strand
GCATATGCCTGTTCTTGTCATGGCTCTCACTTCTTTAGGCTATATACCTAGTAATGGAATAGCTGGGTCAAATGGTATCTCTAGTTCCAACTTTTGAAGGAAACACATACTGCTTTCCACAATGGTTGTACCATTTGACAGTCCCACTGGCAGTGTATGAGAGTCCCAATCTCTCCTTACCCTTGCCAGCATTTGTTGTTTTCTGTCTCTCTGAACTTTGCTCCCAGTGCTGAAGCAAGATGCTATCTCATTGTTATTTTGATTTGCATCTCTCTAATAGTTAATGATCATGAGCATATCTTCATATATTTGTTGGCTGCCTTGAATATCCTTCTTGGTGAAGTGTCTATTCATGTCTTCTGCCCATTTTTTAATTGGATTGTTTGTCTTTTTCTTATTGAGGTGTTGGAGTTTTCTATAAATTCTAGAGATAAGTCAGATATGTCATTACCAAATATTATTTCCCAATCTGTAGGTTCTCTTTTGACCCTTTTGGAGAAGTTTTTGGAAGCACATAAAAATTTAATTTTTAGAAGGTCCCAATCATCTGGTTTCTCTTCTGCTGTTTGTGTATTTTGAGTTATGCTTGGTAAGTCTATTTATGCCATATATCAGGGCCCCTAAATTTGCCCCTGGTTTTTCCTTGAGGAACTCTAGTTTTGGGTTTCACATTTAATTTAAGCCTTTGATCCATCTGGAGTTCGTTTTTGTGTATGGTGTGAGGTACAAATCCTGTTCCATGTTTTTGTAAATGGATCTCCAGTTTTGCCAGCACCATTTATTAAACATTCTCTTCCCCATTTAATAGATTTTGGGCCTTTGTCAAAGATCAGCTGACAGTAGGTCAATGGATCTATTTCTGGGTTCTCAATTCTATTTATTCCATTGGGCTAGGTATCTGTCATTAAACCAATACCAGGCAGTTTTGACTACTGTGGCTGTATAGCAGGTTTTGAGATCTGGCAGTGTGAGACCTCATACTTTGTTTTTCTTCTTCAATAGTGCTTCGCTTATCCGAGGTCTCTTTCCTTTCCATATAAAGTTGGTGATTGGTTTTTCCATATCCCTAAAGAATGTTGATGGGATCTGGGTTGGGATTGCATTGAATGTATAGATTGCTTTGGATAGAA
>NW_006921631.1:2399464-2428060 GCF_000298275.1 Orycteropus afer afer | reverse complement strand
CAGGAGGTATGGGTGTAGTTGTATCCTATGGAGATTGTTGCTGTCTCCCACTCAGTTAGACAAAAATTACAATTGAATAACCATCAAAAAACTAAAAGCACATGGACAAAAAATACACCATGTAATCACACAGGAATAGTAACCAAAAAAAGGAAAAAGGGAGAAAAGAAAAAAACAAGAAAACCTGCAATATCTGGGAATAGGGCACTGAGAGAAAAAAGGTAGAGAAGGAGAATAATGAAGAAAAAAAATGGGAAAAATACAAAAAGAAAAAAAGGCCAAGGAATGGTGTTAACCATGAGGGAAAAAAAAGGGGGGGGGGATTTAAATTAAAAAAAAATATATTTTTTAATCCAGAACAGGGAAAAGAAAAAAAAAAGTTGTAAACTAGAATGTGGGAGAGGAAGAATAGTAAAAAGGACAAAAGTATAATAGTAGTTTTAAAACAGACAAATACAAGCAATCTAAACACCAGAAAAAAGAAAGGGAAAAAGAAAAAAAATCGGCAGAGGACAAGGCAGGGCACCCAGGCTCCGTCCAAGCACACAGACTAGGATGGAGTTCCTGTGGGCCCAGAAGGTGTGTGGGAGTGGGGGGTGGCCACACCTCCGTTCATCAAGTGGGTGTGGGGTACAAGAGTAACGAGGAATGTCGCACCTTTTCAGTTGTGCAGGTCCGGAGTGTCCTTGGGGTTACAGGAAAGCAGAACCTCTTCTCAAGCCACTGGAATCTCGGAGAGTGCTGTCTCTTTAAATATCCAACATGGTCAAGCTGCTTAAACATTCAAAATGGCAGCACCCTCTGGACAGGCAAAAGTCCACAGCTCAACCCGCCTTTTTCTTCACCTTCTACGTCTATTCCCCAGCCACCAGAGCAGTCCTCCATGCAGTACTGTCATGCAGGGCTGATTTTTAGGTTAATTCTTAGGTCCTACCACCACTCGGGAATCTCCAAGCTATCTGTGCCATCAGGATCAATCAGGATCGCTGCCATATCGCAGCTCTGTATGTTTACTTTTTTGGTATTTTCATGCAAATTCTTCTGCTAGTTGGCGTTTAGTCCACTTCTGTATCCCTCCCTTCAAGGCTCAGGGGTCCAGGATTATCTTCTGTGTCTGTGTTAATTGGTTTCCCTTATCTTTGTTGAAGAGGGTCTGTGCAGACTTTCTGCCTATTCTGCTATCTTGGAATTGCCTCCTCTTTATATATTTTTTAATTGTATAATCATAACCAGATTGAGTATCGTGGTAAACTTTTCAAACTAGTGATGCGCTGAATGGAAAACAATTGAGACTATATAATAAACTGCAGACATAAAGTATTCGGAGCAACTCAGCCTGTGCACTGGCATACAGTAACACTGATAATCCAGTGAGAAGACTTAATGTGGACCAGCACTGTACTTGAGGATCCCTAAGCTGTTATGACTCATAATTACACATGTAAAATAGTAGGCCTGGGAGGAACTCCTGTTTATTCTGTTTCAGATAGCATTCAGGCATGGCTTTTCTATACTGATAAGAGAGCAAAATCTGGTTTTCCAAGACCATGACGTTTTTTAAGAAGCCATTTTTACAGTTAGAAACAAAATGTTGAATAGCTTAGCTCCCACATTTGTATATATTTTGAAACTAATGGATTATAGTGTTGGTTGGGTAAGTTAAAGGTTAATTTAAAAGTACTTATAGAACTATTAGACAACAAATTTAGAGCACCAGGAGAAAATGAATTATGGTTAAAAATATTTCTTTGTTTTTATAATATCCCCATTTTTTATTAAACTGGGCTAAATGAAGAAACAGTGGACTGATAGAATCCAACTTACTTAATACATATTGTATTAAATACATATTACATATTATGTGAGAATTAAGGAGCTCTAGGGGCACTGTAGTTAAAGCATTGGGCCGGTTACCAAAAGGTTGGTGGTTCAAACCCACCAGCCACTCTGCGGGAGAAAGATGCAGTCTGCTTCTATGAAGATTTACAGCCTTAGAACCCTGTGGGGCAGTTCCACCCTGTCCTACAGGTCACTATGACTCAGAATTGACTCACTGACAATAGGTTTGATTTTTGTTTTATATATAATATACCTATAAGCTAAATGTGTGTGTGTGTGTGTGTGTAAGTTGCAAATGTGTGTGTGTATAAGTACAGTTTCTTAGACTGTACTTTAAAAATTAGAAGACTATCATTTTTTTCCCTGATAAGAGGACTCTACAACTCTACAAGAGGAGAACAGCATTGTAGAGTGATTTTTATCCAAATTACACACATACGCAGTGTTTAATATTAATGACCTTCATGGTTACCCCTGAGTCCAACTAACTTCCAGTGATTGCTTGTTTCACGGGCTAAGTAAGCACTTAAAAGCACACAGATTACCTGGCCTTTTTGTTTTCTGACATTACACCATATGAAGTCTAGGAGAGAACACTACCATGCTATTTACTTGGTTTCTCATGGTCTTTGGCAGACTGGGCTTATAGATGAAACTGAAGCTGCCAGAGTGGAACGTGTGAAACAGGAGAGAGGTATTTTCTGGGAGCCCTTTGTTAAAGTGCCTAAAGAAGAAGCAAGGCAGTCATCTTTACAGGTAAGGGCTTCTTTTCAGTATGGACCAAACTTTAAGAGGAAATTCTGCCCTTCTTACTTAGTGGCAATTAAAACAAATTAGTGTGCTCTTGGCCTCATAATGGATTTCTGAGAAAGCAAATAGATCTAGATATGTAAAATAAAATTCTCTTATCTTGTGGTAGTTGCTCTTTTAAAATCACATTTCTTCTTCTTTAAAAGTTACCAAATACACAGAACAGAGGTGAGGATATTAAAAAATACATTTTGAACATCAGACCAAATATAATCTGAAGACAATTTTCATTTGTTACATTGTACCAATGAGTAGTTTCTGAATCACAGAAGAAAATCAGTTAACTCGCCTTCTGCATTTATTTAATTTGATGGCTTGCCTCATGAAGAAATTGGATACTATCAGAACACTGTTTTGAACATGAACAGTATATGTGGAATAATCATCCATAAAAGGGGCAATTTTCTGTTCTAGTCACAATTCTTACAAAAAGAGAACAAGTTTAAGTATACATCAGTAACTTGTTTTGAAGACATGTAACTTCTTTGCCTGAAATCTGTAAGGTTAAATATATCATGACACTTAAGTTTCCTTGGCTATTAAATGGTAGTAGCAGCCCTAAGTCGCTGACAAACCAAAAATGCCTTCACAAGTGTTTTCCAGATGACCACGGGAGTGGGGAAACTTGCCCTTGTGGAGAAACAGTGGGTTAGAATAAAATTCCCACATAAACTTCTTTACAGTTTTAGAAGTTGCTCAAACAAGCTTTAGTGTAGTCCAAAAGGAGCTCTGGAGCCACAGTTGTTAAAGGATTCAGCTTCCAACCAAAAGGTCAATGGTTTGAACCCCCTAGCCACTCTGCAGGAGAAAGATGAGGCAGTCTGCTTCCATAATGATTTACAGCCTTGGAAACTCTACTCAGTCCAATAGGGATACTATGAGTAGGAAGCAACCTGATGGCAGTGGGTCAGGGAGTCCAAATGGAGGGTTCTTTCTTTCTTTCTTTTTTTTTTTTTTTTTTTTGAGTGGTATTACAGTATTGCCTGTCACATAGTTTCTTCATTTTGCAGCCTTGTGCAAAAAGAGCCCGTCACGAGTTCCCCTTAGAAGAAGAGTACAGGTCAGCATTACGAACAGCAACTGGGGCCCTGGAGGCAATTGAGTCATTACTCCAAAAGTCTCCTGCTCCAGACTGGCTGCTGATGAAAATAGAGGAGCTGCAGGAAAGGACTGAAAAGCTAAAACACTGCTCACTCACGGGTGAAACGTGAATGGACTGGACCTTATCATCACTAGACGACATAACATCATGTGATGCTTTGTATATTGTGTAAATAAAAATACTGATGTAATCATGTCTATACATTTTCGAACACATAAAACAGTTTTTGTAAAGTTGAATCTAGTGAAAATAGTCTTTATTGGACATTTCAGAGAACAGGATAGGATAGTTGGGGATGTTTCTCATTAAGAACTTTGGTACAACGTAATAGAAGTGGAACGGTCAGTAACAGCCCAGGTCCACACAGGACCATTCACTCAGTACAGTTGTAAACAAATAAATAAGCTGCCTAAGGAAACCTTAGTAGTTTAAAATCATATATATACTTTATAGCTAACATTTTTTTTAGTACATCATACTTCATAATAGAGCTTACTCTTTTGTTAAAGAAATGGCACGAAATTAAGCTAACCAGCTTGAAATTTTATATTTATTTTCTTTACTTCCAGAATTGTTCTGGAAAAAGCAGTAAATTCAACCTTCCCACAGCCACTTGCTCTTCACAGAAACTGGCCTCAGTCAAATGCACTCAGGCTCTTCCTCCTGGAACCCAGCACTGAGCAGTCCTGATGCCTCCTCGCCTCCCAGGGCTTCTAGCCAGCACTTGAGGTCTCCTATTTTACTTGGCACAAATGGGAAAAGAGCCCCTGGTATGGGAAAAACAGGCTGCTTTGGGTTTTCTTGTCCTTGGAGCCTGCTTTTGAGGTATTAATTTGATTAAAGAAAAAAAAAAAAGATTTTTTTTTCCCTTAAAGTTTATTCATACCCGTTGTCACCAGTTATTATCTTCCCAGTTCAGCTCCCCTTCTTCTCCCCAGCCACTAGCTTCTCCCTGCAAAAAAAAGTACACCAAAAGCAATCTGCTGAAAAATCATAGCCAAATTTGAAAAATACAGGAACTAAAGAGTTCAGGGGACTTAATACTTGTCTTTTGATGCTAGAATTCATTTATCATACTAAGTACAAGTAGGAAGATTACTTTGGTTCCAGTATTATAAATCAAATGGTAGGAAAATAATTTTCAAGGATCATATAATCCAATAAAATTAGTCTGATGACACCATATTCTTGGCTTAATCCCTTTTCATCCTTATAAATAAAAAGTTTACTCATAATTTCATGTAACTTCTTCATGTAACAAATGGACCACTAAATACCTAGCCCAAGCATCACTACATTTTTCTGGGGAAGAAGAAAAAAGATACTATTTATAGGAACTGATTTCATTTTATGCTCAACTTGATCATTTTAACCAACTGTGTATATTAGTCTTTTCCCTCACCAGGGAAATAATATGTTTATTAAAAATACGACAGTGTTAACTGAGATCTTTGATGGACACATCCTTAAATTGGTAGCACAATTCAATAATTCTCACCTCAATAATTTCTGCTGCAGCAAATTTTGAGGAAAACTGCATCCTTGGTGAGATATCCTCCTTGTTGGGAACCATCATTTCTGTCCGTAATTCAGGTAAAATAAGAAAAGCAGCTGAAGGTTTAATCTCTGGGACCATATCAGCAAACCAGTCCAACTCAGGATCTTGTACTGGCTTCTTTTTTACCTGAATGGTAAACTCCTCTCCTAAACCAAGTTCTGATGGAATTTTAAGCGGCCTTTCTTGGGATGACACTTTTGGTGGCTTGATGTGGTTTGGATCATCCTGGCTTTGTACAAGACTGGTCTTTGGGGACAGGCCTGATTTCAAAGGCCTAGACTCTTCAATGAGCGGAAACAAAGAAGGAATGGGCTTTGGCTCCCCTGAGGTAACAGGTCTTGTAGCAGGGATTCCACCTCTAAGGTTCATTTTAGTATCTAAGTTGCTGGGCTCAATGTCATCCCAAGACTCCTCCTTAGCAGTAATCGGGGACTCGGCAGCATTGCATGGCTCTCTAGGCCAAATCTGTATGTTGACAGTCTTGTTTTCAGGCTCCTCAGGCTCGCTCCAGTCAGGCCACTCTTCAGACTTTTTGGAACTTGATGGGAAGTTTTCACTGTGTTCTGAATTATTTTTCACATCTGAGATTCCATTCATGGCCAATTTTATAGGCTGAGAAAACTGATTACCTATGGAATATGTTTAATAATAATTATTGTAAAATGTTGGTTAAGAGCAAACAATGTATTTAAGGGAAGGTTAGCACTAACCCAAGCTAAAGAAATACAGAGAGCTAACTGCTTGGAAATACCCATGCACACTTAACTGCAGAAAAGCTAGCCCAGAAGAATGTAACAGACACTGTAGACGGCAGGTAAAGTTAACCAAGTACTTAAATCATAACTCAGTGGAAGCGCACCCAGCAATAACTAACTGGAGCACCCAATCCTTCACTAAATATTCAAGCTTAGCGTTTTTTGTTTATTGTCTATAAACAAATATAAATGCTCTAAGGCAGGCACTATTTCCTTCAAGATGTTAATTATGTACACACTATAAAACTGTTGTGTACTCAAGTTTGCCTACCCCAACATATCCTAGTTTTAAGGAGATTTCCTTAAGTAACCAAGGCACTAAGACACCCTGTGAAATGTGTTATGAATCTCTGCGACCAACATTTCCCCAAACTGATTAACCATAGAACTCTTCATGACACACCTGTGAATGTATCTGCCAGCACTGCTGTTCCTTGATATGATTTGGAAAACCCTGCACTAAGGCATCAAAAGTGCCAAAGTAAAGTATCAGGTGTAAAAGAGAATTCAAGTAGTGTCAATAGGCTTTTCTCATTGGCTATGACAAAAAAGAGTCGATATATACCCATTAGTCCAGGGAAACAAGATGAGCCCAATGTTGACAAGACAATTATATACAGTAAAACGTGCAAAAACTGGAACCTGTGTAAGGCAGAAAGCTGTCAGAAGGGAAATGAAAATCTTTTCCACTAACAGTGTGACAGTAAAGTGGCATGTTGCACCCCGTCAAAGATGGAAAATTTGTAAGACCCAGAAAAAACACGCAGTTCTACCAAGTTCTGGCCCTTACAGGTTTCACTGTATAAAAGAAATCAGTATCAAAATTCCCAAAGTCCCTTAGCTTTCAGAATTTACATTTCTCACTGTCAAGAAAGCATTCATCCAAGCAATAGAAAAGCTGTATAAATGTAGTATTACTACCTTTCTGTAAAAGAGTATTGTAGTAATCTTGCTGTATGTGCTTCTTGCTGCTGATGGGCATGTTGCCAGAAAAGAAATATTTAGGGAATATGCTAGAGGAGGGGTTCTCCAAGACTGGCGAGAGCTGACTGTGCTGGCTGCAGACGACGTGCATGGGAGAATCTGAAGGTAAATAAAAACCCCAAAGAGTGAAAGGGACAGTACATTGCATCTCGATCTATCACATGTTAAGTGAGAAATGGTTAAAGGAAATGGAGATAATTGACACAGAGGAGTTGCAGAGAGAGAGCATCTTTCACTAACTGAAGAAACACAGGCTGAATGCCGACATGGTGGTGATGGAAGGGCACAACCACTGGGTAAGGAACTGTATGAGATAAGTAAGTTTTGGGATGTTGTTGTTGTTATGTGCCGTAGAGTCGGACCTGACTCATAGCGACCCCTCCTTGGGTTGCTGAGGCAGTATCACTACGGAAGGAGATTGCCCCATCTTCCTTCCGAGGAGTGGCTGGTAGGTTTAAACACAGCCTTCTGGTTTGGGATACCTGGTGACAAAGTTACAGCCTTTAAAAATGTTTTGGTGGTGATTTAAAACCATAACCGATTATTCTATTTTCATTCCTTTCAAGAATAAAAGCTATGTGACAGTGGACCTCCCCTTATCCATGGCCCCTCCCCAGCAGCACACCCGGTCCTTCAGAAGAGGCTGCACGTAACAATAAAAGCTGGCATGTAGGCTGCAGCCAGGGCTCACTAGTCTCTTCCATGAAGAGCCGAACCTGCGAGGCAGTGGGATTACACCTATATCTGTAAAATCTTTTCTTACTTATTAATTTATTAACTTTCAGAACTTAAATTATGAAGTTTTTCTTATAAAGTCTTTACAGAAAACTATCAAGAAAAGTTAATCTGCCACTGCTGCTGTGGTGTGTGGTGACTTTTGGTTTCTTACTAAGATTATAGGGTAATCCAGGTGGGTGTAAACAAATAAATATCTTCAGTAATAGAATGTCTAGAACTAGAAAATTCCATTCAATAAATAAAACAGATGTTAGGAGTGAAAGCTTTTGCGGGTTTAGCAGGCAGAGCGGCCCTAAGCCACAAGCCTTATTTTAAAACTATATTCCTCCCTCCCCCTCAGAAAAGTTCTGGTATATTTAAATAGCTCTCTCATTTACTGTCTGGTATAATCTGCTAACGGAAGAATTCGTAACAGACTCTTTCATGACAGAAGATGAGGCACGAGTTTTCAAACTCACTGGAGCCAAACAGATAATCGTTTCTTTCACGCCAAGGAAGAGCTGAACTTTTTCAGAACTTCAGGAAGCCAACATTATTTTTAAAATTGTCTTGGCATCAAACTTAGAGAAAAACTTATCTATAAGTAACTGTTTCCATGCTATCTGTACACTATCAGTGAGAACTGAACTAGCAATCCAGAGCTTTAAAACAGGTCCTAGTCCTAATTCAAGGTTCACAACACATTAACAGTGATGAAGCTATTGATACAGAATTCTCATCCTTGACTTACAGCCTATAACAAAAAAACACACTCACTGCTTTCAACTCAGTTTGACTCATAGTGACCCTCTAGGACAGAGTAGAACTGGCCCATAAAGGTTCCAAGGCTATAAATCCTTATGGAAGCAGACTGCCCCATGTTTCTCCCACAGAGCACCTGCTGGGTTCCAATTGCTGACCATTTGGTTCACAGCTGAGCACTTTAACCACTGTGATATCAGAGCTGCTTATAGCCTATAAAGACTAGAAATTACTGCTACCTCCTAGGTAACATATAACAGGATCATACCAGAAGTAAAGATTTCTTAAAGGACCTAAAAATCAACAGCTTTGTACTCAATAGGCTAAGAAATTCCAAAGCACTTTTAACTACTGTTATTGAGAACAGCTTTAATCTTTTGAGGCTGAAAATGTCTATTAAAATTTTAAATATTCATATCCTTTGACCCAGCAAGTCTACTTCTGGGACTCTATCTTATAGCAGTAAAACCCAAAGTGTATAAAAATATGTGTATAATGATGTTTAATGTGGCATTTTTTATAAGTGGTTAAAAATCAAGAAATGGAAGCAATATCCATCAATAAGGGAAATCACTAAATGAATTACATTCAATGAAATATCAGGCAGCTATCAAATAAGAGTGAGCTAGATTTTTATGTACTGACCTGGACATAGGCCCCTGGTATGCAGCTGCATGGAAAAAGTGAAATGTGTACAGTATTTTGTTTTACAAAAACATCCTCTGTGTATGTATAAACATACATCTGTGTCATCTTCTGGGCTTACAAATAGGCATGAAAGAATTCTCATCAAGCTGCTAAAATGGATTACCCTCTAGGAGCTGGGAAAGGGACATTATTAACATTTGACTAGATACAACCCACGTACATGACTTACATATTTAAAAATCTAAAGTTAAAACAACAATTATCTAGGGGTGGGCAGGGAGGGGAGGGGAGGAAACACTGCAATAATAATAATAAACACTTATAATAAAAAGCTAAAGCTTTTAATCATTCTTACCTTCTGGGGAAAAGTCAGTAGTTTTAGTAAAACTTGGGGCAGTACGTTTGAAGATCTTGGTTCTTTCTCCTCCCACAACTACATCTGGTCCAAGTAGAGAGACCAGCACTGCCAGGCTATGGAGAGTAATCGCCACAATGGAATCACTGGTATCCCGCAGGCCCAGTAATACCTAGAAGGAATCAGGTCGTAAGTAGAGACAACCACATCGTTTGTTTTTTCTCTCTCTATAAACAAAGCAATGGGCTGCAGCACATTGTGCTTGCTCAGATGAATGTCCTTAGCTATATGCCTCAGCTGACATGCAGAGCAAGAGAATCCCCAACCTGAGCCCAGTCAACTCCAAAAATGTGAGAATTAATAAATGATTGTTGTTTTCAGGCACTAAGTTTTGGGTGGTTTGTTATGCAGCAGCAGATGACTGAAGCATCCATCTTCCCCACTTATTAGACTGTAAGATCCTGAAAGCAGGACGAGAGTGGCACATACTTGTACAGCTCCAGTACCTGAGCACAAAACCTGGCATAAAGCTAGATCTTACAAATTATTTGTAAATTAATTAATCTCATAGGAAAACAAATTATTTGAAAGATGCCATATGACTGACAAAAACTTTTAAAACCTGAAGCCTTTGATGGGGCAAATCAGATGAAAGCTCCCTTGTGGCTGATAAACAGAATGAGAAACACTGAACAATCTCATGCTCCTCTCAATTCCAATTGAATTATTTTATGCCATTACCAAATAAACACTCTTAGAGTTTATGTTCATAAAGCACTCCACAAATGACTCTTGTTCATTTACCTCCAAAAATAAGCAAACAATTCGTTTCTCCAAGGATAAGACCAAATATAAATAGTTTAACTCATTTGCCTGTGTGAATGGACTGGAAATAAAATTTGGATTTCAGCCCTTAGTATTCCAGCAGGCTTTTAAATCAACTGCTGCGGCAAGGCCTTCAAAGCTACCATCTGAAAACTCCAAAACCCTCTTCCTATTCTTCTTCAGCATGCCCTTGCCCACTTCAATCCCTTCTGTGCCTGACCTGTGGCAAGATGACTTTCTTCAGCTGCTCCGGAGTGAAGTGCTCTACGTAAGCCTCAATGTGAGACAGCAGCACCATCCGCACGTGCTCCTCGTGAACCTCAAACAGCTGCAGAAGCACGGGGATCACTCGAGACTGGAACAGGGCCAGTGACAGCAGGCAAGGGGTTTCGCCTTGTACTTTATCTACCCAAGGAAATAGGAGGTTACATGCAAAGAAAGTCATGAAAGGATCACTAACATAAATCACAAACTAAGCCCAGGCTTTATACACACATTCTTATTCCTCAAACCAAGGAAAGCTCTTTTGTTGACCTAGAATTACTCAAGGTTTAATTATCTTATTAATAAGTACACTCTACCCTGCAGAAATGTTCCTGAAATAGTACATATCCAACTTAATGCACGACAAAACCTGTATTTTAGTAGAACCCTGAATCAAAAGCTTTATAAACTTAAGTTTAATTAGTGAGGAATTTCACATACTAGATTAGTGACATTAATATTATCATTTTATTTGTAAAACCAGGAAGTATTAAAAGATACAATGGGATATTGATGCTGGGCAATCCTCTCTTTCCGGCAGTTTTGGTTTACACATCAGAATAATCTGAGCATCTTTAATTAATTAATTTATTTAAATATCCAGGCCCTTGCTCTGTGCCAGAACTAGTGGATGGTTTACAAAAAGATTTTTTAAAAATTCCCCAAGTGATTCAGAGACACAGCTCTATCTAAAATCTACTGAGTAGGAGGATAAGAGGGCTGGCTACAGATAAGAAAATACATGGCTAAGGAGACTGACAACAAAGAAGATACGTAAGGAAATTCTGTATTATAAAAGCATTACCTGTAACAATGGGTGGGTTGAGATCTTTTAAGAAAATTACTTCTGAAAGCAGGACTACATCTGACTCAAAATTCTATGCTGGTGGTGGTGGTAGGTGCCATTGAGTCAGTTCCGACTCATAGGGACCTTAAGTACAACCAAACGAGGCACTGCCTACTCCTGCACCACCCTCACAATCACTGCTATGCCTGAGCCCACTGTTGCAGCCCCTGTATTAATCCATCTCTGTGAGGTTCTTCAAAATGTTGTAGTAATATATTAATGCTATATTCTCTAACCTGATGTGTTACCATCTAGTGCCGTAAAGTTACGTTCCAAATAATGATTTCACATTCAGAAAAAATGGAAGGCCTGACAAGTGAAATGATCTCAGTGCTTTTCAGTCTTTCCAATGAAACCAGAAAATAAGCTGATTGCTACTGAGAAGTTAGGAGGAACCCAGGCCTAAATGATTCATTGCAAATACATCACTTCTGAGGAGATGTATGCCTTTGCTTACACTTCACATGTATTTCATATTCTAGTCCACAATGTCGACTTAAAAAAAGTAATAAATAAATAAATAACTGCTTACTACAATAAATGTGATTCTCCAGGAAAGTGCTCCATCTTTATCCAGAGATAAAAGATATCAAATCAGGAGCCAGTGATAGTTCTCCATTTTTAAAACCAGACATTACTAACTATACCATGCAGTAATCTCAGTCTGCTTAAATACAGACTAATAATTAATAAACTCTTTAATTACAATAATACTTTGGAAAAAATCACCTTTTTTGGGGCCAAGCAGATGAGGAAGAAAACTCTTAACAGCTACTGGTTCTGCAAACACCAACTGATTAAGCAGAAGAGGCACCAACCTTGAGGCTATTAACTCCTCTGACAAGCAGCTGACTCTGTCCAGCAGAAATCTGAGGGCAAAAAAGGAAAGCCAGGGAAACTGCTGGTGACACTCTATCAATTTACTTGTACAGTTTACACACATGGCTTCTTTTACTTGATCAAACTGATGCATTTTGAAATTTAGCTAGGGCAGTTAAACAGGTCCATCCTCAGGTATTCAAGAAAAATGCAGAAGGCGTGAGGCAAAGCCAGCTTAGTCAATATACATACAACCTCAAATCCAAGCTAGAAAATATTCTAAACAAATTAGCCTTTGTAATCATAGCAAAATGTCCTTTTTTCTTCTAATAAGAGGCTTTCTTGTTAATAAAAGTTACTTTATCAGATATAAAACATGTAGCATTTAAATTAAATTAGAAAGTGTCCATAGTAAACAAAATACAGGCTTTTGTTACTACCTGAGTAAATGTAAAAAAAAAAAAAGGAAAATACAGATACACACACACACAAACACACCCTCTCAGTTATCGACATGGTTAGGTTCCAAAGATGATGCTGTTATGTGAAAATTGGTATTATGTGAAAATGGAGATGACTACATCAGATTACAAAATGGAAGATGACGCCATCATTATGTGACTGCCACTTACACATCATTACATAACTGCCAAACCACCAAGAATTATGGCCCAGCCAAGTTGACACATAACCTCAACCATAACAGCCAGTGTTATTGTTGCCTCACACCTCAACGTTCCTTACCATCAGATGCTATGTCATTAATGCAAAAAATAGACAGTAAACTTTTCACTCGTCATAAATGCAAAATGTCAGATAACAAGACATTCGGTAAGTGAAGAGAGGGTTTGTGTGTGTCTGTGTATATAAAGCATTTTGTTAAGAACTACGTAGATACCAGATATTAATAGTAATACTATAATTACCCTTGGCAGATAATCTTGCCTCCTTTATTAAGAAACCTGGCCACATCATGTGTGCTGTCCTTCAGAGCTAGATTCATATTCATCCTAACCTCCTTCCCAGTTATCAAAGACCCCACCTAGCAAGTGCCCCAACATTCCAAGACCCCTGACTCCAGTTTCTCCTGTAGTAACATGTTCTCTCCTCCAAATTTTCTACCCTGTGTCTGTTTTCTCACCTTTCCTTCCCTTTTCAACCTGCTGCAGTTTGACTCACTCTGCTGAAACTGCTCTTGCTAAGACAAGGTCACCATGGTTTTCCTGATTGCTCCTACCTTTCTGAAATTCTCTATTTCTTTGAGAATATCATAGCCTTCCTCTGAAATCTGACCAACACTTTTGTGACTCATCATGTATCCCTTCCTCACCTATGCCCTTTCAAGATTTGAGTGCCCCAGGGCTCAGACTCCAACTTGGGATCACTGTCCCTTTCATGCCACCCACTTTCTCTGGGAAAACATCGCACCTACAAGCTGATCACATTCTAATATTCACCTGTAGCTCCTCAGCTTAAGGCCTCTCCTGAGCTTCAGACCCATCTGGCCAACTGCCTAAGTCCATCTCTATCTACTGTCCTACAGACACTTCGTACACAACACAGAATTCATCATCTTCCCTGCACATCAGGTCCCTTCCTCCAGTCATTTCATGATAATCACTGAGACTTGCCAATTTTATGTCAATTTCTGTCAGTGGCTTCAGCTTCATTTCTACCATCCATGTTGAGGCCTCACATTTACTTCCCAGACTGCCACAGTATACTAACCAGTCCAAGTCCTATATAATTCAAACCCATCCCTTCCACAGGCAGCAGAGCGATCTACCTAAAGGGAAAATCCAACCCTTTCACAACTGCTTTCTCCCCTTTGAAGGCTTCAGTGCCTGAAGCCAGCTGTTTACAAACAGTGTCAATATTCCTCACCACCACATGTTACTCCAAGATTTGGCCCTGCTCACCTCGTAAGGCTTACCTCTCCTTCATTTGTCTTAGAGTTTGCAGCAGAACTCAACTGCTTGTCGTTCCTCTCACAAACACAGTCTTGCCTTTGTGTCTCTATTCATGTTGCCTCTGTGCCCCAAACACCTTCTCTCTGCTAACTCCTCCCCGTCCTCTGTCCACAGGATACCCTCTGCACACATTGCCACTGCATCCATCCACTGTTGAATGACTATAGGTCTACGCATCTGTTCCCTCACCAAAGATGTCTATCCCAGGGCTAGCAGAAAGCCTGACATGTAGGAAATGGTCGATTTAACTTTGTTAAATCAAACATCTGATTAAATAGACTTAATTCAAGTATCTAAATTTAAGGTATTTTCTAAACTTACTTGAAAAATTCAGTTTTTTCCTCTTCACTCTTCAGTGTTAAACTTTTCAAGAAATTCACTATTTCTAGAAAATCATTTCTAAATGTCAAAAAAAAAATGTTGGACAGCAGATTAGAGAAAGCATGTTAACTACTGAGACCATTAACCACAGACCACAGCATAATCACTGTCCACAAAGAAATATTCCCCTATGCTATTTGAAGATTCTACTGTAACTTACACTCTTAGGAGTAGCTTATGCGACAAATGCTATGGAACAAGCCTATCACCAACCACTATCAAGCTGATTCCAACTCACAGTGACCCTATAGGACAGAGTAGAACTGCCCCATAAGGTTTCCAAGGCTATAATCTTTACAGAAGCAGACTGCCTCATCTTTTTCCTATGGAGTAGCTGGTCGGTTTGAATTACCAACCTTTCAGTTAGCAGTGGAGCAATTTAACCACTGTGCCACCAGAGCTCCCTGAAGAAGCCCATAGGGAATCCAATATTTAACAATATGAAAAGGGAATCTGAGAAAGTGACAAAAGTTTAAAAACCCATATACTCTAACATTCTTCATGGTTTCAACAACCATCATAATCATCCAATTTTTTGGTTGTAATGTAAGTAGTTACATGGGATGTCCTAGGAGAAATGGCATGGTTACCATTCCAAAACAGCTGATTCCTGAGTCTTCTTGAGTGAAGTTAAAAAGTATTAAAGAAGGCCAGGGAGAGAGGAACTTCTTGTGCAAGTCACAGCAATCTTCTCACTTCTTCGTTCTAAGTTGTTAAAGTCATTTTTTCAGCGAGGCAGGGTGTGCGTGAGAAGTGTGATCAGGCAGAGCCTCCAGAGTCACTGAGACAACATGCTGCTCAGCTCGCAGTGGGGACTGCTCCCCTCACACCATGCGGGACTGCTGCCCTTGGCTGGCTCAGCACACAGGCGGCACCACCTTACACAACAGCCCCAGTAAGCACAGCTTACTGCCTCTCTGCCTCTCGTGTCCTCCTGCCTCTTATGTCTACACCTCTACCCCTCTGGCTCAGCAGCACAGAAACGGCTCCTTCTGTTTTATCTGGCTGGGTTTCTTCCTTGGATTACCATCACATTTTACGAATGGAATGTGTTTCATTTTCCTCTCCTCTATTGAAAATACAACTCTTAGTGAAGAACTCCTATTACACACACTGAAAGAAACTTTTTACTGTACAGTAAAGGATTATTCTTTGTAGGACTTTGTATCAAAGTTAAGTATTTCTACAAATCATCCAAAAGGACAAGAAAATATCTTGGTTAAAAGACCCTTACACTGTGGGAAAGGTTTTGAACAATTTCATTGAAATATAAACAAATATAACCTCAGTAACAACAGTGAAAATATCCTCTTTGCCCTGTTTAATAACATACCCCTAGCCCTATCACAGTTAATCTCCCCTGCTTCAGGGATGCTATAAGCTTTCCCTTCACTCTGGTTTTTCCCAGGCTCTCCTATCGCAAACACATGAGGAGTTTTAGTTTCAAAACTGACATAAGGTTGACTGCTAATATAGGTCAAGGATCCAGAACTAACCTGTGTGGAAGTTCTGCAGTCATGGAAATAAAAGACAAAGGACACAGAATTCAAACTAACCAAAAAGAGAGGCTCTGAATCCAGCAAAAGTATTAACACTGTGCTCCTCCCTCTAAAGCAAATTCTTTGTGCTTTCATCAGGTATTACTAAACAAAACAATGTTTTGCCTAAAGAAAAGTAAGGTCACTTCCCCCTTGACAGCAGCAAATTCAACACAAACTCACATCAATAATACAATGACAACAGAAGGGAGAGGCAATGTTTATAATTTATAATTCAATATTTATAAGCTTTCCCAAGGAACTTACCCCTATAAACCCCTGGACACATCTTTGTTTCTTCACAATCAGAAACCCTGATGAATTTGGCTATAATTTTGTAAACCTAACCAGCTCAGGTGGTGTCATGCCTAAGGCATTTGACTATTAACCAGAAGGTTGGCAGTTCAAACCCACCAGCCACTCCTCAGAAGAAGACTGGGCAATCTAGTTCTGTGAAGATTTACCACCTCAGAAACCCAATGGGGGTCACTATGAGTTGGAATCAACTCAGTAGCAATGAGTTTGGTTAGGTTTGGTTTAACCTCCACGATAATTAAGGATTTCTAAACTTTCTGTGATAAGACTTCTTCCCTCACTTTTTTTCCTACAGACCCAATACATTCTCTCCTAATAATAACATCACCACCACCATTTAGCCCTCCAAAGGCCACCACAAGCAATAATGTACAGAAGAGCCAGCAGCAGTGGGCAGCAGCCAGCATGGCACACAGACCTCACCTGAAGAAGTCGTGGGACAGTAAGGTGCAGAGCGCTGGCCGACAGTTTGGAATGGGATTTAGCAAAGTTGAGTGCAAGGTCTGTTGAAAGCTGGACAGAACATCCGCTGAAACTGAAATCCAGAGCTACAGTTAGTTTCCAATGCCTTCTCCCTTTTTTCAGACCTCTATAGCTGGAGGCTGACGAGAGCAAAAACCAACCTGTAAAAACCCAAACAAACAAAGCCCTGGCTGTTGCTAAACAGCTTCCTGCTTGCCTGAAGCCAAACTCCTAGGCCGGTGTTGAAAGTGGTCCTTCCAACACACCCCATCCCTCCCCGGAGCCTCCCTCCCCCTGCTCCCGCTGCCCCCACCCCAATTCCTGGTCATCAGTTTAATTCAGCTCAGGCCCAAAGAAGAAGCACCAGGTGTGAGGGCCTTTCTCAAGCCTCATATGAACCACTGAACATGCACAGTTATTTGAGAGACTACTGTTTCAATCCCCCAAAGATAGTGTATAACTATACCATCCCAGCTGCCTGAGAGAGAAGATACTTCATAACACACAGTGGGTGCCCTATGGCCTTAAAGTTTCATTCTCAGGTATTTAGACTGTGACAATTTATAGCTAACAGCCAAATGGTACCTATGATATCAAAACACTGCATAAGCCTGGGAAGAAAGCTTGTATCATAAGCTCTAGCCAGCACACAACTTTAGCAGTAAAGTCTAGGTAGGGGTTCATGGGGCAGGGTCCCCAGTAAATTTAAGGGTACAAAATTAAAGGGCTGGAGTGGCTGGAGGAGAACAAAACAGGCTGCACAGCATGCAATTAGAGAGCATGAAACAGAGGAAAACAATGTCTTCAGCAGCCTGGGCTTTAAGGGGCAATGAAAAAAAAGTAACATGCAAATACATCAAGAAAAAAATCAAAAGGTCTCTAAAAGAAGGGAGAAAAAGAAACATTAAGCCTTATTTAGAAATTGACTTAATAATATTTTGAATCTTACTCTATTTTTTTGATTATTACAAATCAGTAACAGCATGTATTTACTGTCTGGCTCAATAAGCAAGACAGTCTGTGGACCATGAATACTAATGCTGGTGAGTAACAACAATGCGTGATACTGAAAATCACAGTTCAAAGTGTTTCTTAGGTAAAATTCTTTTAACTATGCAAACTGTTGTTGTTGTTGTTGTTATGTGCCGTCGAGTCAAACCCGACTCATAGCGACCCCTCCTTGGGTTTCCGAGGCAGTATCACTATGGAAGTAGGATTGCCCAACCTTCCTTCTGAGGAGTAGCTGGTGGGTTTGAACCGCCAGCCGTCTGGTTAGCAGGCAAGTGTCTTAGCCACTATGCTACCAGAGCTCCCCAACTATGCAAACTAATGGGGCCCAAAGCTTCTTTCCTTGCTTCTGTTAATGTCTGCCCTAAACTTGATTAAGTAAGGTGCCTTACTACCACCAGAGGCTGCAGTCCTTTCCCTTCGGCTCAATGCACAGCACGGCTGATTTTTTTCATTCCGGTGATGTGGATAGTATGACTCCAACTCACCCTGTTCACTTAAGACTGTGAGTAAACTTCCCACCAATGTTCCAAAGGAATAGGCATCCCGGGCATGTCCATGGGACTCTGGCAGAGCTGTGAATTCTGGTGACTAAAAGCAATAAAGACCATTAAAACCAGGGCTCTGCCTTACAAAAGAAACAAACCCAACTCACTGCTATGAGTCGGATCTGACTCACAGCAACCCCTCCTTGGGTTTTCGAGGCAGTGTCTCTATGGAAGTAGACTGCCCAGTCTTCCTTCCAAAGATTTTGGTTACACTCAAAGGTAACCACATGTACTCACACTAATATGTTGGCTCTTCCATTAGGCAATGAAATAAAATATAAAACAAGGTCAGAAAGAAAAAAAAAAAGGCTAGAGCATAATATATATTTCTGGCTTTCAAAAATATGTTGACTACAACCCAGAATAAAACATTTATTTTACATCATGACCCAGTATAGACACATAAATATGAATACATACAGAACAAAGTCTCACCAGACAATACTTACAGTGATATCTAGGATTTCCAATGATATTTTCTGTATTATTCCATTATATTTTTTTTTCAGAATGCTGATCAGCATCCCTTAGTATATCCATATAATACTTCTTTGGATAAACCTTAGTGATTTCAAGTTTTAGGTCTACACTGGTGTTTACAGCTGACTTTGTATAGCCCATGAAGCACATTTAATATGTTTTGGGGAGTCAATGCTTATTTATAATTGTTAAATAAGAACACATTTAGAGGGAGCATCTGCTTTTGAATTTTCTGGTAAAGACACTCCTCTTTACCAGCACCATCACGTTAACCATCATTCTTCAGTGCATCTTTGAAACTATATGACTAGGTAGGTAGATGATGAATGGCTTGGGTAAAGCACAGTGAAGGAATAGAGATGCTGCTTCTCCAACTACTATGGCTTCCAGCAAGGTAAGTACACAGACTTTTCCAAAAAAAGGATATGAACCACCTCTCCTGTGCATCCAGAAGTATCTCTAACTTCAAACAACATTGTAAGTGTCCATATGACAAAAAAAATGTATACTGAATGTCAGAAAAAGGGCTCCCCAGCTGTGGTCACAAGATTAATCTCAGGAATTGTCAAGACTAGAAGAATTACAGGGCATCTATTACTCAGTAAAGCCAGTTGTAGGCAAGGGAAACCTGTTTTAACTCTCATGCTTAGTTACACAATTAAAGTATTACATCTGAAATATCTCCTCTTACCATCTCTTCAGGAGGAATAGATGCTGGATCTCTTACTGACTGAATACTCCTCAGAAACTAGACAGAGAAATAAATTAAGGAAAATGATTCATACATATGTTTGGTGAAGCAATCTCTTACACCAAGTCACAAAAGGAATAGTACTTCCAAATAGCACCTATAAAATCTTCAAACCAGTATCATGCATTAAATACACAAATACAAAATCTTCCTAAATAAAAATTGGAAACATAGTTCCTGGTACAACACAAAGCCTAATGGACAATAAATGTTAGTTTTCTTTCTTCTACCCTTCAGCTGCTCTCACACATGCCCTCTGCTGTTCACGGGCATCTCACTGGATCTCCCTAGACAGAAAACAGGAATACCATCTTCCCATCCTACATAGATGTTAACAAATCAGAGGGTTTTCTAGTCAATCTATCATTGACTTTCTCATTGAATTAAGTCAGTCATAAGGCTTGCTGCCACATGAGATATAGAACATCCACAGAATAAGCCTTTCATTTCTTCTTTCAAAGGTTATTTTTAGGCCTTTGTATGTCCACAACACCATTTAGGTCCTTAGGGATACAAAATGAATGCAGTAAGTTCCCTGCCCCCAGCCAGGTATTCACAACCTAGAATGTAAACTAAGAATGTCAGTAACATATGCTGAGTGCCATGAAGTACAGAAGAGTGACGATCTTGCTGAGTAAGGGGGTGCTGTGGGAGGGCTTCACGGAGAGGCTACTGAAACTACATCTCAGATGAGTTTACGTTCATCAACAAGCTGAGGGAAGAAAGACATCGCAGCAGCAGAATGGCATAGAAAGGAAGAAAAGGGTGAAGGAGTCTGGCATGTCGGGAAACACAGCTAGACTGTGTGGAACAGGATGTAGCCTAGCCAGAGTGTAAGCTTAAGAGTTGTATGGAACAAGAACTATGAATAATAAAAGAAGCTGAAGGTACAGGGAGCAAGGGATTGTGAAGGGCTTGATATGCCATGGTAAGGCATTTGGGATATACCCCCACAGAAATGATTACATGCTAAGCTGTGTTATACTAATTAGACATAAAGGGAATTCAGAGAAAAAAGTAATCAACAGGGGCAGAAATAGTCAGAGAGACATCTTCATGGTAGAGGCAGCATTTGAATTGAGCAAGAGGCCATAATGGTGCAAATCAGACAGAATCCAAGTTGAGCGCAGAAGCCACAGGGTAGAGAACAGGAGAAAGTAAGGTTGGGCTGTAAGTCACCCAGTAAAAGTCACCGCTTCAGTAGGGATTATGATGGGAGGTTTGTTTTTTGTTTGTTTGTTATTGTTGTGTTTTTAAAGAAAGAGTCAATCTAACAGCAACATGCAAAATGATGAAAAGAAACAAAAGAGACTAGGAAGGTTCATTAACCCAGGAGGGAAATACGTAGATCCTTTGTCAGACAAAATTACAAGAAGTACCACAAGAAATACAAGGCAGTAGCACACAGCCTACTTGGAGTTAAGATGCACCGATCCTAACTCCAATTGTTATGACATAATGTATGACTATGAGCAACATTTCATGAGCACTTAATATATGTGAGGTACTACTCTAAGTGGAAAAGTAAAGATAAATATGAGACTATCCTACCCTCAAGGAACTCAACTGTTGGTATATATATATACAGGTAACTTCAGTATAAAGCATTAAGTGCTATGACAGAATTAAGGGCAAGACCTCTTTCAGTTTCCAGTTCCTCATCTATAAAATGAGAAAATAAAGGACTTCTAATACTGCTATAAGGAATAAAATCCTACAATGTTATAGGTATAGGCACTGGAATAAAAGTCAAGAGACTAAAGGAAGGTCCCTAGGCAGGACACATCCTATCAGGAAGGTGACCAATCCATCCCTGAAACACAAGAGGCCCTATCACCCAGCTCACCTCTGGTGTGGCCTCAGGAACTTTACAGACAGTTTCCATGCCTCCTAGC
The DNA here is from genome assembly GCF_000298275.1 of Orycteropus afer afer. NCBI lineage: Eukaryota > Metazoa > Chordata > Mammalia > Tubulidentata > Orycteropodidae > Orycteropus > Orycteropus afer. Next base: position 2,406,427 of record NW_006921631.1, on the reverse strand, counting down.
TTCCAGTGCCCATCTTCACTCACAAACACAGATGACAAGCAGACATTGTTGTGTGTTAGGTTTCCCTGGAAAAAAAGAACAGGAAGACTGCCACTCTAATTTTTGAAGCAGCAGTTTTTTAAAATAAATAAATAAATACAAAAGGAGCTCTGGTAGTGTAGTGCCTAAGGCACTTAACTAATAACCAGAAGGCTGATGGTTCAAACCTACCAGCCTCTCCTCAGAAGGAAGATGGGGCAATTTACTTCTGTAGTGATACCGCCTCGGAAACCCAAGGAGGGGTCGCTATGAGTTGGGTCCGACTTGATGGCATGTAACAACAACAACAATCAAGAAAAAAGATTATGACTAGCCTTTCCTTTTGTGGCATAATAAATGCATCTATGATTTTAAGGAATGACAAATTACATTAGCCTGCTTAAGCATTATGAGGTTAGAAAAAAGGAAAAATGCAATGGAAAGGCTTGTGTTCATTATCTTCTCCTACCTGGTGAGGCAGGTTAACAAAGACATAATAACTATTACACAGATACAGTCACATCCCCGTTTCTAATGGGGTCAGGAACATAAATTGACAAGTCTTTATAGCCTAGATTGTTTGCTATTAAATGCCTTTAAAGACAAAATTTATCTTTGTTCCTTAAATTATTAATTTTCTCCTCTAAATGCTTTCTCACCTACATTCTATCACGAACCCAGATCCACTTCACCTGAAATCTTGTCAGTAGACATAAAAAAATTTTGCCTGAAGAAGAGGAAAATGGAATGATAAGGACCACCAGAAATATCCCACTGACCACAGAAAAGCCAATTTTAAAACCATAAAAATAGTACAGTCAGATAAGTGAAAGGGAGGGAGAAAATGAAAACAGGGTTCAAGCATGTAAGTTTTTCGAAACCAGAAATCATTCCAGTGGACAAAGGAACACTTTAATATTCTATCCACTAGTTACAATATGTACATATTTTTATATAAAACATACATATATATGTATGTATGTGTGTGTATGTGTGTATTTTATATATATATATATATAATACATACATATATATATAAAAGGATTTTTAGAACAGTATGTACGTTTCCATTTGAGGAAAAATAAAGGAAGAATAGATAATAAGCAAATATTTGCTTTATATGCACAAAGTACATCTCTGGAAAAATATACTAATTAGCATGTCTGGAGAGAATTAGGGCATTGTACTCAAAGATGGGAGAGACACTTACTTTTCCCTGTGTGCATTTCTGTATTATCCCAATGTATGTCCATGTGCATGTACTTTCTCTAACAAAGAAAGCATTACTAATTCTTGCTATTGTAAGACCTCTTAAACATACAGCTATACTCATTATTCATGGATTACTAATTTGCAAATTCATCTACTCACTGACATTTATTTATAATGCTAAAATTAACACTTGCAGTGCTTTTGCAGTTGCTGTAAACGTTTTGAGTTGTCTGATGTGCACACTCCCAGCTGAGGTCAAACAAGGCTGGTTTGGTATTCACTAATTCAGTGTACACAAAGACCTTATAGAACATACTACACTGCAAATAATAAGAACTGACTATACTTTTAGGTGACCCTAAATCCAACCTGATATTTGGAGAGACTGTCTCCTATTACTGGAAACACCCACCCATTAAGATGAGTTAAGGAAGTTTTTCTAAGCTATGACTGGTGTTTTTCAATCTCAGGGAATTGGCAAGGACCTTAATGACACAGAATGCAAATGTTATTAAAGAAGAGAAGCTCAATATTGTCAAAAATAGACCAGAAAGTAAACTTGAAAACTACCAAAGTATCCCCTTAATAACAAACATCACCAGAGAGCAAAGCATATTGGCTACACACAAAATGTCAGGGGGTGTCTCTCAGTTGGCGTTATCTACTCTTCCCAACAAAAGGTCATTTCTCTCTAAAAATCTAAAATGGAACAAAATTCCTGAAAAGAAATATGAACTTTGGTCTACAGCAGCACTGATGTAAGATTTTTATTTGTCTTAATAACAAATGCCAGTTGCAGCTAATTTTGGTAAAGATTTACCCAATACTAGAGGTAGACTTCACTAAACTGAAATAGAGTTCTATAAATAACTGCCCAGGGATGGAGAACTAGTTGCCCATTCCCAAAACCATCTGTCTGTAGCACCTCTAGTGCTTTCTAATGTGCTGTTTTTCTTGAGGAAACTACTTAATAATAACAGTAAATTACAATGTCTACACACAGCATAATCTACAAGCATCACCACACATATCATCCTCTGTGGTCTACATCAAAGCCTAAGAGGCATACTGTACACAGGTTACTCACTCTGTCATGAAGGAAGATAAGAGCCAGCAATATGTCATAGATCCCAGCACAGACCTCTGCAGAAGACAGTGTTTCCAAAGCCACTTCCAGAGGCTGCACTCGCTCAGTGACAAGATGAATGCCATTGGCTTCCACAGTACAAGATAAAAATCTTAGCAAGCAAGGGTGGCGGAGTGTCTTCAAGTGCTTTAAAAATATAAACAGAAGAGCTGATGAAATTTAATGACTGTAAACCAGATTAATTACAGTGTCATATATACATCCCAGTAAAAGTCAGAAAATGAGTATTTGCATTCAGGGTCCTTTCCCAGCCCCCTATTTCCTCCTCAACCCTCCAAATTTTAAGTAAGCAGAGATTCGTGACTTGTTCTGACATTATTCAATTTGTTGTTGTTGTTGTTATTTGCCATCGAGTTGGCCCCGACTCATAGCGACCCCTCCTTGGGTTTCCAAGGCAGTATCACTTCGGAAGTAGGCATGCCCAACCTTCCTTCCGAGGAGTGGCTGGTGGGTTTGAACCGCCAGCCTTCTGGTTAGCAGTCAAGTGCCTTAGGCACTATGCTACCAGAGCTCCTATTATTCAATTTACTAACATTTAATTCACTCTTCAGAGACTTCTAGTTGCATTATGGCAGTGAAAGCCCCCTAAGGGTTCCAGAACTCCCAACAATTACAGCTATTAAAGGCTGAATGACATATCAAAAACAATACTTGAGCACTCTGAAAAGTAAACATAGGCATGTAAATTATGGCAAGGGGTCAAAACTTGACGCAACATCCATAGGAGTGAAGTTCCTGATTTGGAAATTTTCTTTCTCCCTCTCATGGCTATGCACTAAAGGCACAGGTGAGCTACAAGAAGCACACTGTCCTCTTTCCAGCTAGACAAATCACTGAAAGGAACCCAAGCAACATGGACTATGATGGGATATTCCAGAGGGAAGAGATTTGAAAAAGGAGATGCCCTAATTCTTTGTATACCCACAGAATTCTCAGACTAATTTCTGAGACAACCATACATACAACAAACACAAGCCACCATAGAGAAGGGTAAAGGGTAGTTAAAAACCTTGAAGCTTGAACCTAATGGGGTTAATTATCTGCTTATTAAAAAAAAAAAAATCAATATTCCATGACAAATATGACAACACCAAGAGTTGACTTGCATGACATTCAAAATATTCAGAATGCAATCCAAAATTACCATGCAAAGAACCAGAAAAATGGGCCAATTTCATGGAAAAGACAATCAACAAATGCCAACCATGAAATTACCCACCCAGATGTTAGAATTATCAGAGAAAATTTAAAGCAGGTAGTATAACCATTCCCCTAGAGGTAAAAGATAAAAGTTATAAGACAAATGACGTTCTCAGCAGAGAACTGAAAATCATAAAAAAATAACCAAATAGAAATTTTAGAAATAAAAAATCCAAAACTTGAAAGAAAAATAAATGGATGAGCTCAATAACAGAATAAAGGTAACTGAGGAAAGCACTAGTAAACCTGAGGCCAGATCTATAGAAATTATTCAATATAAAGAATAAAGAGGAAAAAAAAAAGTTAATGAACATAGTCTCCAGAATCAGTGGGGTTAATAACAAAAGGTCTAACACATATGACTTCAATCACAAAAAGAAGGAGAAAAAGATCAGGACACAAAAAATACTGTACCTAAAAACTTCCCAAATCTGTCCAAATCCTTAAGTTGGAGATGTACGAAGATCAGTGAACACAGAGGATCTCAAGCTCAATTGGCACAACATACTACACAAAACATTGTTCCATCTCCTACTTTGGAGAGTAGTGACCAGGATCTTAAAAGCCTACAAGCAGCCATCCAGATGCAACGATGGGTCTCTCCTCATCCAGAGCAAAGAAGAATGAAGAAAACCAAAATTCATGGAAACAATTAGTGCTAGCAACTGGTACACCATGTGATCCACAGCCTATACAACTAAGAGACCAGAACTAGATGGTGCCCAGCTACCACTGTCAACCACTTGGAGGGGGATCTATGTAGGAGATCCTGGATAGAGAGGGAGAACAATGTGGAACAAAACTCAAAATCATTTGGAGAAAAAAATAAAAAAGGGAGACCAGGTTTGCTGGTCTGATAGAGCCTGGTGGAACCACTGAGACTATGGCCCCTAGCTGCCCTTCAGGTGTGGAAGTGAACCCACACCTGCAGCTTCCAACCAAATAAAAGACAGGCATAAGAGTTGAAAATGTACCTGAGGTAGATACATCCCTTGGAGAGAATAATCATGGGAGAAAGAAGGACTGTTTATGCACAGGGAGATAGTTCAGGAGGTAGGAGTAGTTCAGGAGGTAGGAGTGCATGAAGGGATGGACACAGGGAAGAGTTAACTATCGGGAGGAAGTGGGAGGGGAGCTGTTGCATTGGGGCAAACTGTCAATGTCATCAGACAACGTGTATGTGAACTGCTGTATGGAAAGTGAATTTGCTCCATAAACTCATCCAAATCACAGTAATAAAAAAAAGAAGAAGAAGAAGATGATCAGTGAACACCCAAGAAGATAAATTCAAAGAAAATGACATCAAAATATATCATCAACCTGGTGAAAACAAAAGATAAAGAAAAAAAACTTTGCAAGCAGCTAGAAAAGAGAAAAGCACACTTTACGGAGGGGAAGAATGATCCAAATGACTGCAGATTTCTCATCAGAAAACATGGAAGCCAAAAGACAGTGGAACAACATCTCGAAAATGCTAAAATAAATAAATAAATAAACCTTGAATTCTACATCTAGCAAAAATATCCTTCAGAAATGAAGACAAAATAAAGAAATCGAAATAAAGGAAAACTAAGAAAACTTGTTGCCAGCAGATCTGCTGTATTGAAAAAAAAAAAAAAACGCTAAGGGAAGCTCTTCAGGCTGAAGAAAAATGATACCAAAAGGAAACTTGGATTTTCAGGAATGAAGAATATTAGAAATGGTAAACATCAGGATAAATATGAAGGCTAGCTTTTTCTACTGAGAGCTCTGGTGGCGTAGTGCCTAAGGCATTTGACTGCTAATCAGAAGGCTGGTGGTTCAAGCCCACCAGCCACTCCTAGAAGAAAGGTTGGGCAATCTATTCCCGTGGTGATACTGCCTCAGAAACCCAAGGAGGGGTCACTATGAGTCAGGATCTGACTTGACGGTGTGTATTTTTTTAAGTTATTTAAAATACATAAGACTATTTAAAGCAAATACTGTTAATACTGCCTGGTTAGGTTTTCAATAAATGTGATGTCTGTGTGTATGTGTGTGTGTGTGTGTGTGTATGTATGTATACATCAGCTGTAACAAAAGGATAGCAGGTGTGGGGAACACCTGTGATTGCAAGGCTTCAACATTTTATGTAAAGTGGTACAATATCAACTACAATCAGACTATGAAATGCTACTTATGCATACAAAATTCCTAGAGCAATAGTTTTTAAAAAAGGAGAAATATAGCCAAAAACCTAATAAATACATTAAATGGAATACTTAAAAATTTAGAAAACACTAAATCCAATAACTGCAGAATACACATTCTTTACAAGTGCACAACATCCACTAAAAGAGAGTATATGGTGGCCCATAAAACAATTGTAGATAATTTAAAGGAATCCAAATCATATAGTATGTCCTTCAACTACAAAGGAATTAAATTAGAAACAGTAACAGTTAAGATGTCTAGGAAAACCACAAATGTCTGGAAATTATACAATAAACTTGTAAAGAACTCTTGGGTGAGAGAGTAAATAAAAATGCAAAGTACAAAATAATCTTAAATGATGATAATGAAAAATAGTGAATCAGAAATATGGAGAATGCCTCAAAACAATGTTTAAACCAAACCAAACCTGTTGCCATCCAGGCAATTCCAATACATGATGACCCCATGTGTTACACTGTATAATCGCTGCATAGAGTTTTCTTGGCTATAATTTTTACAGAAACAGATCATCAGGCCTTCTTCCATGGCACTGCTGGATGGGTTCGAACTGCCAACCTTTAGCTGAATGTAAGTCATTTGTGCCACCTTAAAAATACCAACCAAACCCACTGCTGTCAAATTGATTCCAACTCATAGCAACCCTATAGGACAGAGTAGAACCCACAGGGTTTCAAAAGCTGTATCTTTACAGAAGCAGACTATCACATCTTTCTCCCATGGAGCAGCTGTAGGTTTGAACTTTCAACATTTGGTTAGCAGCTAAGTGTTTTACCACCGCACCATTAAGGCTCCTTTTGTGATACCTACAGATCTTAAAAGCAATGCTTAGAGGAAAACTTATTGTTTTATTTGCTGTACTGGAATGCAGTGTCCCCTGACAATTCACATTTACCCAGAACCTCAGAATGAGGCCTTATTTGGAAATAGGTCTTTGCAGATGTAATTAGTCAAATTAAGATGGGGTCATAATAGATTAAGTTGGACCCTAAATCCAATGGAAGTTCCTGGGTGGTGCAAATGATTAACAGATTCAGCTATCAAATGAAAGGTGGGAAGCTTGAGTTCACCCAGAGGCACCTCAAAAGGTGATCTACGTCTGAAAAATCAACCACTGAAAATCATGTGGAGCACAGTTCTACTTCGACGTATATGGGATCACATGAGTCAGAGTTGACTCAATGGTAATGAGTTTT
>NW_006921631.1:2389392-2392294 GCF_000298275.1 Orycteropus afer afer | reverse complement strand
CTTGTTTCTACCACTTTATCCTGCTTCTTTGTGTGGACTGTGATGGTCTGTTGTTTCCGACACATCGTGGCGTTGTTGTATTTAGATCTCTGTTAACTGTGAAGAGCAGCCAAGTGTGATTCAGGCTCTTTTTGGTGGTTTTTTATCATTGGCCCGTTGGTGGAGAAGGAGGTAGTGGCTCTCAATCAGTAAGTGAAGTTGCAGGAGGTATGGGTGTAGTTGTATCTTATGGGGACTGTCGTTGTCTCTCACTCAGCTAGACACAAACTAAAATTGAATAACCATCAAAAAACTAAAAATCCATGGACGAAAAACACACCATGTAATCACACAGGAACAGTAACCAAAAAAAGAAAAAAGGGAAAAAAAGACAAAAAAACAAGCAAACCTGCAATATCTGGGGATAAGGCACTAAGAAAAAAAAAAAGTAGGGAAGGAGAATAATAAATGAAGAAAAAAATGGGAAAAATCCAAAAAGGAAAACAAGTAATGGGGTTAATCAAGAGAAAAAAGGGGGAAAAGAAAACAAACACTTTAAATTAAAAAAAAAAAAAAAAAATTCAACCAGGCACAGGGAAAAGAAAAAATGCTGTAAACTAGGATCTGGTAGGGGAAGATTAAGAATAATAATAAAAAGGACAAAAGTATTAACAATATTATTTGTTTTAAAACAGACAAATACAAGCAAACTAGTCACCAGAAAAAAGAAAGCCAAAAAGATAAAAATAAAAATAAAAAAAGAGAAAAAGAAAAAATCAGTGGAGGACAGGGCAGGGCACCCAGGCTCCGTCTGAGCACACAGACTATGGTGGAGTTCCTGTGGGCCCAGAAGGTAGGTGGGAGTGGGGGATGGCCACACCTCCGTTCACCAAGCGGGTGTGGCATATAACAGTAACAAGAGGACTGTCATACCTTTTCAGTCTTGCAGGTCCCGAGTGTCCTTGGGGTTGCTGGAAAGCAGAACATGTTCTTAAGCCCCAGGAATCTGCGAGAGCGCTGTTTCTTTAAATATCCAAAATAGTCAAACTGCTTTTAAAACATTCAAAATGGCGGCATCCTCCAGACCAGCAAAAGTCCACAGTTCAGCCCACCTTTCTCTTCACCTTCTCCATTTGTTCCCCAGGCACCGTGCACAGTCATCCGTGCAGTCCCTGGCTAGAAGGGTAATTTTTAGGTTAATTCTTAGGTCCTACCACCACTCGGGAATCTCCAAGCTGTCTGTGCCGTGCCATCAGGATTGCTCAGGATCGCTGCCAGACCACAGCTCCGTCTGTATCCTTTTTTGGTATTTTCACACAAATTCTTCTGCTAGCTGGGGTTTAGTCCACTTCTATATCCTTCCCTTCAAGGATCAAAGGTCCAAGATTATCTTCTGTGTCTGTGTTAATTGGTTTCCCTTTTCTTTGTTGAAGAGGGTCTGTGCAGTCTTTCTGTGTAGTCCGCCATCTTGCCATAACTCACAGTAAACATCTTTTACCAGACCAGATAGCAATCATTTTAGGTCCTGCAAGCCATTTGGTCTCTGCAGCATATACGTATATGTATTTTTTTTCTTCTAGCAGTCCTTTAAAAATGTAAAATCCATTCCTAGCTCATCAATTTTTCCTACTCCTAAAGGCATAATAAATGTATAACACTCACTTTGATAAATCATTTTAATTTTATATTTCCTCACTTTTTATCAAGCATTTAACCCCCTTAAAAATAAGTTTTAACCATCTTAAATTTTCTTTTTATTATCTAGAACAATGACTGCCAAACGTTTCTGTTCACACTTTACCAGTAAAGTTTGTCAAGCATCTTATTTATATGTATATATTATATAATATCAAATTATATGTGATACGATATATATAACACATAATATAGGAAGGTTGAGCAATCTACTTCCATAGTGATACCACCTCGGAAACCCAAGGAGGGGTCGCTATGAGTCGGGGTTGACTCGACGGCACATAACAACAACGATAAATGAAAGTATACACTATATTTTGTAAAAGAGCCACAGGATACAAACTATCAAAAGATGAGATTAAAAGTAACTTTAAACATTCATTCCTGATATTTCTTTTCCAAAACTGCAATGAATCATGTTGTATAGCTGTAAGGGTATGAATACTCAACTTTAGAAATCCCCAAAATAGAGAATCGTGGAGAGTGTCAGAGTGGACTGTGCTCCAAAAGGTTTTAAGAATATGATCTTTCAAAACAGATCAGCAGGACTGTCTTCCAAAGTGTCTCTGGGTGCATTTGAACCACCAGCCTTTCAGCTAGGAGTCGAGAGCTTAACTGTTTGAGCCACAGAGGAACTCTCAAAATCAGAATCAAATAACAACAAAAACAATAATATAGAGTATCCCTCCCCTCCTTTTTCTTTGTTCTCTTAGCAGACAACAGTATATGTAGATGGATAACAAGTACAGAACAATTTTGTTTCTGAACACAGGAGGTATAATCAGCGGGTTTTCTTTTCTTCTGTGGTTTGTTCTATAACAGTCCTGCTAGATCCCAATTTTCCAATTCCCCTCACGTGGCATATTCTGAAAATGTAGACCTAGAAATGTAAAAGATTCACAGTACACAATTCTTTCTCCAGATGGTAATAATTTCATGATTTCTTTACAGCAAAACTTAAAGTGCTGGAATGGTGGTTTTCCTAACAAATCACCCAGTCTTTCCAAAAGAAATTCCTGGGGTCTACTCTGATGGAGCCTGGGTGTCCTGCCCTGTCCTCCACTGATTTTTTTCTTTTTTTAATACAATAATTTTAATTTTGTTTCTTTTACGCTTTCTTTTTTCTGGTAATTAATTTGCCTGTATTTGTCTCTTTTAAAACAACTATTATTATTAATACTTTTGTCCTTTTTACTATTATTCTTATTTTTCCCCTTCTAGGTCCTAG
>NW_006921631.1:2381237-2388200 GCF_000298275.1 Orycteropus afer afer | reverse complement strand
TGGCATAACATACTATACAAAACACTGTTCCACAGCCTACTTTGGCGAGTAGCAACTGGGATCTTAAAAGCTAGCAAGCTGCCATCTAGATGCAACGATGTGTTTCTCCTCATCTAGAGCAAAGAAGAATGAAGAAACTAAAATTCATGGAAACAATTAGTCCTAGTGACTGGTATACCATCTGATCTGCAGCCTATATAATTATGATACCTGAAGAACCACATGGTGCCCTGCTACCACTGTCATCCACGTGGAAGGGGATCTATCTAGGAGATCCTTGATAGAGGAGGAGAACAATGTGGAACAAAATTCAAAATCATTTGGAGAAAAAAAAGGAGGAGGGCACCAGGTTTGCTGGTCTGATAGAGCCTGGTAGAACCACTGAGACTATGGCTCCTAGCTGCCCTTCAGGTCTGGAACTACACCGGTAGTTTCCAGCCAAACAAAAGACAGGCATATGAGTTAAACATTTACCTGAGGTAGATACACTCCTTGGAGAGAACAATCACGGGAGAAAGAAGGGCTGCTATGCACAGCGAGACTGCTCAGGGACAGGAGTACATGGAGGGATGGACACTGGGAAGAGGTAACTATGGGGAGAAAGTGGGAGGGGAGCTGTTGCACTATGGTAAATTGTGGTCAATGTCATGAGACAAAGTGTATGTGAACTGCTGCATGGAAAATGAATTTGCTCGGTAAATCTTCACCCAAATCACAACTAAAAAAAAAAGAAGGCGGCGGCTGGCGGTTCAAACCCACCATCCACTTCTTGGAAGGAAGACTGGGCACTGTACTTCTGTAGTGATACCACCTCAGAAATTCAAGGAGGGTGTGGTAGTTAAGTTTGTGTGTCAGCTTGGCTGGGCCTGGTTGAGTGGCTGGGCAGCTGGATGGAGTATTACCCATGATGAGACTGGTAATCAACTCCATGGTGGAATCTACTGTGAGCATCTGAGTAGTTCCCTGAGGGATGTAGTCTGCTTCCTGTATATAAGAAGAAGCCTTGGGGAACAGTCTCTAGGTTATGGCATGCTTAAACCCTGCATGTAGCTGTGTCGTTGTTCAGCAGCCTACCACATGCTCTGCCGACCTTGGGACTTTCAATGGACTTGAATTAATGGCCTGCTGTGTGGTTTGGTAACATCAGGACTGTGCCTTTTTACTTGTCAAGAAAAGGCACTGACTTCAGTAGGCCGGTAGCAGGAGGCAGACCTGAAGCCCAAGGTTGAGTGGCTTTCACCCAGTCCCTAGAGCCTGGCACTTTACTTGTACTTAAAGCCTCCAAACTGTAAGAGAATAAACTCCTGTTTCTTCAAGCCAAAAAAAAAAAAAAAAAAAATCTTATGGATCACAAAAAGAACAGTCCAGCACAGTGCTGGAAGAATTCACAGAACAGGCAATGTTTCATTCTGTTACATGTATGGCTGCCATGAGTCAGAGCTGACTTCAGGGCAACTAACAATAACAACAACAACAACACATACATACAAATATAGACCTAAAGAACCAAAAATTGTGCTAGCACGTTGGTTAAATGAATCTAGTTAACTAACTGGAAAGAACTTCTTACGAATACACTTTGAGCTATGGTTTCTGTGTAAAATCTCCTTCAGGTTTTCATTTTAAAAATCATTTCAAATTATTCTCAAAACGAACATGCAAGATTTCCCTTCAGCCTGCTCGGAAAAAATTCTTCATTCAGCTTTTGTATCTTTAAGTTCCTATTATTTTCCTCTGATATATGTATCATCTTTCATGCTCCTTCTAATACCCAGGACAGAGTAGTAAATCAGAAGGAATGCTACCTGGTTCAGTGCATGGAAATACAGAGTGAATAAATGTTCACTGGAGTAACAAAGGCAGTAATGCATCTCATTTTTTATTCTGCTATTATTTTTTAACCTACAGGCTGAGTTCTTATTAACAAAAACAACTCAATGCCATCAAGTTGGATCCTACTCATAATGACCCTTCCTTGGGTTTCCGAGGCAGTATCACTATGGAAATAGATGGCCCAACCTTCCTTCCAAGGAGTGGCTGGTGCATTTGAACCGCCAGCCTTCTGGTTAGCAGTCAAATGCCTTAGGCACTATGCCATCAGAGCTTCTGAGTTCTTATAAGTCTAATGAAAAAAGGATAGATGAGATGCCTCATCGCATCATTCTGAACAAGGTACTTAGCAAGAATCTTAAATAAGATTAGGTATAGATTATGCATACATATTCACAGAAATAGCTAGGAATATTTCACTTCAGCCTGCTGAGAAAAAATTCTTCATTTGGCTTTTATATCTTGAAGTTCATATTATTTTAAGAATTGTTGTTGTTGTTGTTGATATATGCCGTCAAGTCGGACCTGACTCATAGTGACCCCTCCTTGGATTTCCGAGGCAGTATCACTACGCAAGTAGATTGCCCCATCTTCCTTCTGAGGAGTGGCTGGTGGGTTTGAACAGCCAGCCTTCTGGTTAGCAGTCAAGTGCCTTAGGCTATGCTACCAGAGCTCCATTTTAAGAATAGTAATATAATATTAAGAATCAAATAGAAACATTTCTCGATATAAGTTTCTCCTGCTCAAAAGAACAGAGGGAACAACAAGATGCATTTGCCAAGTGTCAGGATATTTCTCAATGAGCATCAGCTTAAGAAATAAGTGGCTCTTGTCCTGGTTGAGAATGGTGACTGCTGTTGAATGAGAGTGCCTTGAAAGTATTTGTCTCAAAGTTACTCAATACCTATAGCATGCCCATTCACTGCATTAGGTGCTTGTCTCTGAAAGAAGATTCTGAGTAAGAGCATTTACTCTTAAAATGAATAGTACTACATAGGATTTGATTTCTTAGTTTGGAGGTATAGAGTCATGGCTTCATGGGACATCCCAGTAAACTGGCCTAATAATGTGTTTAGTGATTCAGCTCCATCTCCTAGTTCTCTGCATAGTGCCTGGGGTCTTGAAACTTCTAAGCGAACATTCAAGGCACAATAATTGGTTTCTATTCACCTGGAACAACAGAGGAAAGAGAAGAGTCAGCAATAAGAGGAGGACATGGAATGTGAGGTTAGCCTCCATGGACAACTGCCTCCTTTGCCATGAGACCAGAAGAAATGGATGATGCTCAGCTACCATTACTGAACATTTTGATCAAAGATTCCATAGGAGAATTCCGATCAAAAGGGGGGAAATTTCAGAATAGTATTTCAAGTTCCTATGGACTCTAGACTTTCTGGAGCCATGGAGGCTGGATGACTCCCTGAGACTACTGCCCTGAAATAAACTTTAAATCTTAAACCAAAAATATCCCCTGAAGTCTTAAAACCAAACAATAATTTAGCTTAACTAGTAAAAGAAGTTTGCCTTCAGCATATCTTCTGTGAGATCTATATGGGATCATGGCATTGAAGAAGACATAGAGAGGTACATGGGAGGTACAGACAAGATGAACCCTTTTGCATGTACACTACTGCACTGTCAGTGATGGCAAGCATTGATGGCAAGGTTGATCTATGGGTAAACAGATAGGTAGACAGGCTTAATGATCGGGTATGTTCTTGCAGGGGGAAGTGTGACCATGACCATGTATAAGGTTGGCAGACCATGTTTCTACAAACATATTTGTATGTGCTGTACGACTGTCTGGATATAGTAGAGCTGACAAAGGACAAGGTTGTGGTGGCTTCTTGGCCACAGCCAGCTACCATGAGAGAGTGAGGAGTTGGACCTATGGGCTCAGGACCCTGGTTGCAGGGGACATCAAGCTCAACTGGCATAACAAAAACACTGTTCTACATCCTACTTTGGTGAGTAGGGACTGGGGTCTTAAAAGCTTGCAAGTGGCCATCTAGACGCAATGATAGGTCTCTCCTCATCTAGAGCAAAGAAGAATGAAGAAAAGCAGAGATGATAAAAAAAAATTAGTTCAAGGGACTAGCAGACCATATGATCCTCAGCCTATATGACCATGAGACCAGAAGAATTGGATGGTGCTTGGCTACCACTGTCAACCACTTGAAAAAGGATAGGTGCAGGATATCCTGGATAGAGTGGGAGAACAATGTAAACAAAACTCAAGATCATAAAAAAAAAAAAAAAAAGACAAGGTTTCCTAGTCTGATAGCGCCTTGTGAGACCCCTGAGACTATGGCCCCTAGTAACCCTTCAGGTCTGGAACTGAACTCAGTCCTGTGGCTTCCAGCCTAACAACAGACAGGCATGTGCGGTGAACACTTACATCAGGTAGATATACTCCTTGGAGCAATCAATCGTGGGAGAACAGAAGGGCAGTGTTTACACAGGGAGACAGCTGGGAGCAGGGTGGAGGAGTGTATGAGAGGAAAGGACACAGGGAAGAGGTAACTACAAGGAGGAAGTGGGAAGAGAGCTGTGTCACATTGTGGGGAACTGCAGTCAATGTCATGAAATAAAATGTGTATGAACTGCTATATGGAAAACAAATTTGCTCTGTAAACTTTCACCCAAATTACATTAAATAATTACATTATACACACACATACACACACACATGCAGTGAGCCCTTTAGGCAGTATTTGCACAGAGAGGCAGCTCAGAGGGCAGGAATGTATAGGAAAGAAGGACACAGGGAAAAGGCAACCACAGGGAGGAAGTGGGAAGAGACCTGGTACCTTGTGGGGACTGTAATCAATGTCATGAAACAAAATGTGTATGAACTGCTGTATGGAAAATTTGTAAACTTTCATCCAAATCACAATAAAAAAGAAAATAAAAGATGTATATGAGATCAAACTGACAACATAAACTCAAAAGATTAGACAGAAACTTTAGAGGGCAGTAAGTTTGTTAATGAAGGAGGAACAGTTCAAAAAAAGGAGGGTGAGAATAGTTGTACAACTCAAAGAATGTAATCACATCACAAAATGGTACATGTAGAAACTGTTAAATTGGTGTATGTTTTGCTGTGTATATTCTCAACAAAATAAATATAATTTAAAAACACAATGAATGGTACTATATACTACATCAATATTTATGCTTATTAATGATAGTAAATGTGAGAATTCAGCCCTGAATATGAACTATGCTCACTTTTCAGGAGTCAGTTATGACACAGCTATCTAGCTAATTAATTTAAGCCTTAGAGGCTTAACTTTTCATTGCTGTGTAACTCTGATTTACTATTTGGATTTGAGAACTACACAAAGTTAACTATCTCAGTATTCTTATCTATAGCTCAACTCCATTTGCAGGCTTTTAGATGACAGTGAACAAAATCATGAATTTCACTCTGTTAAATCAATATAACAAAATAACCCAAGTAACCAAGCTAGGCAACAAGAGCTCAGGGAGAAGCATTCTTCCTTCTTTCCCTGAGATAAAAATCTGAGACACAGACAAAAGCACAATATGCTTTTAAAAACCAATTGTCAGAAGTTGGATAACTAAGAGTGAAATACAGAATAAAGAAGGGGGGAAGAATACCATTTTGTTAATCAACAAAGTGAAAACATAAGCCACAGATTGGGAGAAAATTTTTGGAACCATAAATAAGGGATTAATATCATATATATATATATATATATATATATGTTTGTATGTATGTATACATATACATATGTATATACAACACTTACAATTCAACAGCAAAAAGACAACCCAATCAAAAAACAGGCAAAGGACTGGACAGATAGTTCACCCAAGAGGATATTCAAATGGCCAACAAGCACATGAAAAGATGCTCAACATCAGTAGCCATTATTGTCGTTAGTGCTGCTGAATCAACTCTGACTCACAGTGACTCTATCTATGTATAACGAACGAAACACTGCCCACTTGTGCACCATCCTCATGATAGATGATATCCTTCTCCAGGGAATGGTCCCTTCTGACCACATGACCAGAACAGGCGAGACGAAGACTAGCCATTCTCACTTCCAAGGAGCATTCTGGCTGCACTTCTTCCAGGACAGATTTATTACTTCCTCTGGCAGTCCATGGTACTTTCAGTATTCTTTACCAACACCACAATCCAAAGGCATCAACTCCTCTTCAGTCTTCCTTACTCACTGTCCAGCTTTCACATGCATAATGAGGCAACTGAAAATACCATGTCTTGGGTTAGGCACACCTTAGTCTTCAAAGTGACATCTTCTAAGTCTGTCTTAATCTGGAAGCTCCACTGAAACCTGTCCACCATGGGTGACTGCTGTAGTTAAGTTGTGTGTCAACTTGGCTGGGCCTGGTTTTGAGTGGCTGGGCAGCTGAATGTAGTGATTGCCCATTATGAGAGTGGTAATCAACCCCATGGTGGAATCTATTGTGAGCAGCTGAGTACCTGCCTTAATAATGTGCTGTGCTTCCAGTATATGAGAAGACAGCTTTGAGTAAGGTCCCAGAGCTTTTGGGCATACTTGGACCCTGCGTGTAGTCAAGTCTTCATCTCAATGGCCTGCTGCATTGTCTGCCAATCTTGGGATTGTTAATGGACTTCAATTAGGGGCCTTCCATGTTGCCTGATAATTTTGGGACTGTGCCATTTTACCTGTCAACCTTGGGGTTATCAAGCCTCAGCAGGCAGCAGCTGTCTGAATTAAGAGAAGCCTTCAGCTCCAGTGGGCCTGGAATAAGAGGCAGAGCTAAAGCCCAAGGTCAAGGGGCCTTCACCCAGCCTCTAGAACCGGCACTCTGAATTCGGACTTCTAGCCTCCAAAACTGTAAGAGAATAAAGCTGTTTCTTACAGCCACCCATTTGTTATATTTTGTGTTAGAACAGCACCAGAGGAACACAACAGTGACCCTCCTGGTATTTTAAGTACCAGTGGCGTAGCCTCCAGCCTCAGAGCAACATGCAAGCACCACAGTGAGACATAAATTGTTGCTGTTGTTGTTAGGTGCCATCGAGTCACTTCCGACTCACAGTGATCCCATGCACAGCAGAACGAAACACTGCCTGATCCCACGTCAGCTCCATGATCCCTGCTATACTTCATC
>NW_006921631.1:2362499-2378691 GCF_000298275.1 Orycteropus afer afer | reverse complement strand
ATAGTAGATCACATGGTTGTCTGATTCAAAATGACCAAAAACAGTCCATTTCAGCTCACTAATGCCAAAGATAACAATCTTTATGCGTTCCATCTCATTTTTGACAACTTCCAATTTTCCTAGATTCATACTTCGTACATTCAATGTTCCAATGATTAATGCATGTCTGCGGCTGTTTCTCTTCAATTTGAGTGGTGCCACATCAGCAAATGGGGGTCTCCAAAGCTTTACCTTTTCCATATGAGTAAGGCTGGGTTTACTCAGATGTTGCAGCTCTTTCCCAGTCCTATCTTGCGAGCCTTCTAACCTAACCGGACTATTCATAAAGTTGCGCAGTAATGTATCAGACAGTGTTTCTTTGCTAGTCATAAGGGTTTCCCTGGCCAATTCTTTGAGAAGTAGATGGCCTCTTCCTTCTTCCTAGTCTGTCTCAGTCTGTAAGCTGGGCTGACACCTGTGCACCATGTGCATCCCACTGGGTTTGAAGTACCAGTGGCTCAGCCTCAAAACTCACATCAACACATCACCACAGTAGGACAAACCTACAGACAAGTTTGTCTCCCTGTTGGAAACCTCCCATACCACTCTTACCTGGGTCCCTGCAGCTGACTCCTCCTCTGTCCGGATTCCTGGGCCTTTTAATCCCCTTTCTCCCTCTCTCCCATCCTGCTGCTTTGGGCATGCCTGAGTTCCCTCTCCTCACCTGGATCCCTGTGGCTGACTACTCCTCTGTCCAGGTTCCTGGCTTTTAATCCCCTTTCTCCTGCTCTACCGTCCTGCTGCTTTGGGTGTGCGTGGGTTCTCTCTCCTCATCTGGACCCCTGCAGCTGACTGCTTCTCTGTTCAGGTTCCTGGCTTTTAATCCCCTTTCTCCTGCTCTACCGTCCTGCTGCTTTGGGTGTGCCTAGGTTCTCTCTCCTCATCTGGACCCCTGCGGCTGACTGCTCCTCTGTCTGGGTTCCTGGCTTTTTATCCCCTTTCTGCCACTCTCCCGCCCTGCTGCTTTGGGCATGCCTGCGTTCCCTCTCCTCACATAGATCCCTGTGGCTGACTGCTCCTCTCTCCAGGTTCCTGGCTTTTAACCCCCTTTGTCCTGCTCTCCTGCCCTGCTGCTTTGCGGGTGCCCGAGTTCCCTCTCCTCACCTGGATCCCTGCAGCTGACTACAGCCTGGTTCCTGGCTTTTAATCCCCTTTCTCCTGCTCTACCGTCCTGCTGCTTTGGGTATGCTGCTTTGGGTATGTGTGGGTTCTCTCTCCTCATCCGGACCCCTGCAGCTGACTGCTTCTCTGTCCGGGTTCCTGGCTTTTGATCCCCTTTCTCCTGCTCTACCGTCCTGCTGCTTTGGGCGTACCTAGGTTCTCTCTCCTCATCTGGACCCCTGTGGCTGACTGCTCCTCTGTCTGGGTTCCTGGCTTTTTATCCCCTTTCTCCCACTCTCCTGCCCTGCTGCTTTGGGCGTGCCTGCGTTCCCTCTCCTCACATAGATCCCTGTGGCTGACTGCTCCTCTGTCCGGGTTCCTGACTTTTTTAGGGAGATGCAAATCAAAACTACTATGAGATATCATCTCACCCCCTTAGAACAGCAATGATGAAAAAACAAAATCAGAAAACAAGCGCTGATAAGATTGTGGAGAAACTGGAACCCTCAACTATTTTTGTTGGGAACGTAAAATGGTGCAGCCACTGTGGAAAATAATTTGGTGAATTCTCAAAGAGTTGAATGTAGAATTATCATGTGATCCAGTAATCCCAATCATAGGAACATATCCATAAGTGATGGCAGGAACACAAACAGAAACCTGTGCAGCATGTTCACTACAGCATTTTTCATAATAGCCAAAAGGTGAAGCAACCAAAATGTCAATCAAGAGACAAATGGATACACATACTGTGGTACATAGCTGTAAAAAGAAATAAAGTTCTGATGAATGCCACAACACAGATGAACTCTAAAAACACACTGAGCAAAATAAGTCAGTCATAAATGGATAAATACTCTATGATCTCATTTATCTAAAATAAGCAAATACATAGAAACTAAAGATTACTAATGGTTACCAGGTGTGGGAGGGAGGGGAAAAGGTGAAGTTTCTGTTTCACAGGCATTGAGGTTATGTTCATCGCAGTAGAATGTTTTGGATGAGGATTGTGATAGTAGTGGCATAATGTGAAAAATGTAATCAATGTCCTTGAGCTGTAAATGCAGAAGTTGTGTTGTATATGGTGGATGTTTTGCTACTTCGTTTTCACCACAATTTTAAAAAAGAGAAAAGAATATAATACCATTGTGCTGGTGGAATACCCAGGTGGAAATAAAACCTGGAGCTCTGAAAAAAAGTTTCAGCAGATATTTAATTTGGGGGTAGAGGTGACATGCTTGGATATTTGCAAACATTCAAGGAGAAAGAGTGAGAAAGTGAAGTCTGAACACTATAGAGGGGAGACTAGGGATTTCTCAAGTTATCACAACCAGTGAATCGTACTTGAAGGACAGTTTTCCTGACTGGATAACTAGAAACCTTATAAAAGCACTGGTTTTGATTATGAGATGAAGAAAATCATTTCTGAAAAAGCTGAGAATGTAAGAAAGTCGATGTACAATAGAATGAGAGTTGTAAATTGTATAGGAAAGGGCTAAGAGGGAGAATACAATGTGAATATGAGGAACACACTACAACTAGCATGCCAAGCCCTTTGAGCACAACAATCATTTTTCCTGTATTTTTGGCATACCCACAGAGTGTAGGTTCTCAAATATGTTGATTAGCCCTCCTATACAGTAGCCTGAATCTTCATAGAGAAGAGCCCAAGACACTAAACACAGCATCTGTGTAGCATCTATATACCTATTCCTAGAATCCTAAGTGGCTGCCTAACACAAAGACACTAAACCAAATAACAACCATACTGCCACTGAGTTGATTCCAACACACAGCAACCCCGCAGGACAGAACAGAACTGCCCCCTAGGGTTTCCGAGACTGTAAATCTTTATGGCAACAAACTGCCACATCTTTTTCTCATGGAGCAGTTGGTGGGTTCAAACACCACCAACCTTTTGGTTAGCAGCCCACTGCTTTAACCATAGTGCCACCAAAACCCCTTACAAAGACACTAAGGATTTTTTTTTTTTTATGTTTCTACTTACCATGAAGTCCTAATTGACTGTTTGGATTGTAGCAAATCACAGGAATAAAATTCTGATTTAGGATTTATCGTTCCTAATAAATTACTGGTTAGAAGTGAGTCATCATAACCAGTGAACAAATCACGTTAATAATTATAATTGGTGAACTGAAGAGAAAATAAAAGGTCTCATGAATCTGAACTATTTCTGATACTGTTTTGTGGTCAGAGCTTATATTTGCATTTTGTCTTATTTCAGAGAACAAACAGTGCACCATGATCACTTTATTTACTTATTTTTAAATTTAGAACAGTAGAGAAAGAGTATAATTGCTACCAAGCAACATTTGCCAAGTAAAACACTCCATGTCTGCTTGAAACTGTCATTAAAATTATCAAAGGTAGGATCAGGACCTCAAACGCCAGAGAAAGAGAAGCATGCACTCTAACTACAGTTGTTTTAGTATTTCAAACATGTAGGAAATCAGGTCCCTAAAACCTGATGGATCAAATGCCAGACATTTCTCAAGTACTGTGAGCTAGTTCAGAAACATTCTGATAATCTAAACTCCTTATTATCTTGTTATTATTGCAAATTTCCCAGACACATCTAAGGCTTTCAAAGCCCCAGGATGGCCTGAAGAACTTACAGAGACAACTTTGAACTTTTTGTAAAGACTGAGTCATGGCTTAGAAGGTTATCTATAAGATATTAGAGGGTAAAAAAAAATCATCTTCCTTTCCAAGGTTTGCAATTCCTACAACACAAAGTCCTCAAACATCAAGTGGACTTATATTTTTTTAAAAAACTTTTTAATCTAGGTTATTCAACTTTCTTGCTAAATATACTATAATGGGCAATACAGTTTCTAAAAAAATCTTATAGTCTTAAGAAACAAAATTAAAAAACAACAAAGGTTTTAATTCTCTTGTACCCCACTGGTAATATTCACTCTAAATTACTATTAAAAAATATGTACAATCTTATCTGATGAAAAGAATAGGAAGTATATGAGACATTAAGTGCACATACAGATAAGACATTGAAGGAAGGGGTTATGTCTTTTGCAAAATCTTAATAAAAAGTACAGTAAAACCTGAGAAAGCCATAACCTGTGTAAAGTGGAACCTGTCAGAGAAGGAAAACTCAAATATTTTCCACTAAAACAAGTGATAGAAAGGTGGGAAACTTGTGAGATCTGGAAAAACAATAAACAGGCAACTACCCTTCTTACAACAATGCATCACTGGAAAATGTTTCCTTGAAAGGACTGCTACAGATTGATTTTTCCTTAGGAACCATCATAAGACTGTTAATTCCCTGTCTGACTAAAGACACAACATCAAATAATGAACTGGTGTGACTAATGAAATGCCAAAACCGTATTACTAGTGTAACATTTATAATCATTTTAAAAGAGTAAAAAATCATTTAAAGTAACTTATGAAAAAGATATCAATGTTTTATACCTGTTGGTAGTACAGAGGGACTTAGTAATATAGATCATAACTTTAACAAAATAAAGATATTAAATTCAACCTAGTACTAGTGTTTGCCATTGTATGCAATGCAGGATTACCATATCTTTACACAAATAACACATACGTTATGTCTTTTGCCAACCTCATCCTCACCCCAAGGTATTTTCATAAGTAGCTTATGAAAATACCTTGGTGGGAGGGCATAGTTGGCAAAAAAGTAGAAATGTTATTTGAGTAAAAATATGCTAACAAATACAATTATACTGGCCATTTTAGTAACTTTCTAAGATGACTTGTGCAGCCAAATATCCAAGATGCTAAGCTATACAAGGAAATATCAACTAATATCTCTCTTTTCTTTAATTCAAAAAGATATTTGGAGTCATTTCATTAAAATTGTATTATTCTGAGGCAGTATCATTCTGCTTCAGTACTTTCTTTTAGAAGGATTAGCATAAGGCTGGTCCCTATGAGGCTGAGGTTAAAGATATCCCAAATGTCCAACTTTTCCAAACTGCTGTGCCCACTCCATCATCTCTGACATCAATTCCTCCTCTTCCCCTCAGTACTCTCCCTCTGTCTTGGGGTTCCATATTTCACTGTTAATGTCTCACAGAACTCACAAACTGCCAAGGATATCGTTTACGTGGTTGTGGAGGCTGGGAGGCTCCAAAATCATGGGTAGGTCTGGAGGATTCTCCTCACTCATGTGGTTGCAGGGGCTGGTGAAACCAAACTGGCCGGTCAGTTGACCAGCTGCTGTTTCAAGTCCAGGGGTGAGATGATGACAAACGAAATGCAGGACCAGAGCAAGAGATTGAACTTTCCCAGTACATTCACCCACATACCCTCAAGGAAACTAAGGGTGGTGACTTGAGTCACACTGTCCAGCAAGGCAGGACTCAAGAGACATCCCACCCTAAACAGGCATAGAGACTAGCACCTACAATACATCACAAAATGGAGGGTTAGGCTAGAAGGGCCACATTAAGCAATTCACTGCACTGCATATTCTTTCTAAAGAAGAGGCCAGGGTCACTGGACAGCACATCCGACAGCACACTAATGTACTGCACTCTGCTGGGAGCAGCAGTTACAAACTGGAAGCTAGAAGGGCCTTTTGCCTAAGAAGGACACTGAGGCCTCCAAAAGTGAATGATCTGTCCAAGGTACCTCAACAAGAATTAGAGCACAAGGCCATTAGTTCCCCGTCCAATATTCTTTCGGGGGCATCACAATACCCCACAGAAAGAAAAACAGTTGAAGTTTCATCTTAGGATGTCCATCATCAACACACTACTTAGAAAGCTGTCAATCCCTGAATCATTTTTACTATGCTACGTGGTGTTGTTACGTGCCATCGAATTAGTTCTGACTCAAAACCACCCTATGTACAACAGAATGAAACACTGCCCAGTTCACCATCCTTACAATCCTTGCTATGCTTGAGCCCATCATTGCAGCCACTGTGTCAATCCATCTTGTTGAGGGTTCGCCCCTTCTTTGCTGAGCCTTCACTTTACCAAGCATGATATCCTTGTCCAGGGACTGGTCCCTTCTGACAACATGACCAAAGTAGGGGAGACATAGTCTAGCCAGTTTTCACTTGTAAGGAGCATTCTGGTTGCACTTCCTCCAGGACAGATTTGTATGTTCTTCTAGTAATCCATGATAGTTTTAGTATTATTTGCCAACAGCATAATTCAAAGGCATCAACTCTTCTTTGGTCTTCCTTATTCATTGCCCAGCTTTCACATGTATACGAGAGAAAAACAAACTCACTGCTGTCAAGTTGGTTTGACTCACAAGACTCCTCCTTGGGTTTCCGAGATGGTATCTCTACAGAAGTAGATTGCCCGATCTTCCTTCTGAGCAGTGGCTGGTGGGTTTGAACTGCCAGCCTTCTGGTTAGCAGTCAAATGCCTTAGGAACTATGCCATGAGGTGACTGAAAATATCATGAGTCAGGTCAGACACACCTTAGTCTTCAAAGTGACATCTTTGCTTCTTAACACTCTGAGGAGGTCTTCAGCAGCAGATGTGCCCAGTGCAGTATGACGTCTGATTTCTTGACTGCAGCTTCCATGGGTGTTGACCATGGATCAAACGAAATCCCTCATAACTTCTGTCTTTTCTCCATTTATCATTATGTTGCTAATTGGTTTGGTTGTGAGGATTTTCACTGTTTTTAAGTTGAGATGTAATCCATACTGAAAACTGTAGTCTTTGATCTTGATTAGTAAATGCATCAAGTGTCTTCACTTTCAGCAAGCAAGGTTGTTTCATCTGCATATTGAAGATTGTTAATGATTCTTCCTCCAATCCTGATGCCACATGCTTCTTCATATAGTCCAGCTTCTCGGATTATTTGTTCAGCATGCAGACTGATAAAGTATGGTCAAAGGATATAACCCTGATGTACACCCTTTCTGAATTTAAACCATGCAGTATCCCCTTGTTCTGTCTGAGCGACAGGCTGTTAAAATTATACTAACCCTTTATATTAACCATGTTAAATCAGTTTCCCTAACTTCCTCACAAGAAAATAAAGAATGAAAGAGGGAAAACACGGAACAGAATTTCAAATTCTCATGGACTCTAGACTTTTTGGAGCCATTAGACAAAAACTATTGCCCTGAGATAATTTTGAAACTTTAAACCAAAAATATCCCCTGAAGTCTTTTTAAAACCAAGTAATAGTTTACTTTAACCAGAGAAAAATGTGTGCCTTGAGCACTAAGCTGTTTTAAGAACTATCTACATGGGATCACAGTGACAACTTGAGAGATGAGATAGGAAACTTAGGGGCAGTGAGTTTATGTTATGGGGGAGGAACAACTCAGAAAAGGAGAGCAAGAATCATTGCACAATGTGAAAAATGTAATGAGTGTCACTGAATTGGACATGTAGAAATGGTTGCACTGGTGTATCTTTTGTGTGTATATTCTCAACAACTGTTAAAAAAATAAGAAAGAAAGAAAGAAAGATGATAAAAGCCATCACACTGAGATTTATGATACATTTTGCTGCAGCTTTGGTAATTGACCATGTCGTGCAAGTTGGAGATATTATCATAAAGCACAACTATGTTTTTAAAGTAATGGGTAAGAACAGCATTCCTTATGGCTTTATCTATTTTAATTGTTACTGATTGTACTGTTTTAAATAAAAAACAAGATAGTAAAAGATACTATCATATAGTCACCTATTACAGTACCTTTGCAGCTTTATTAACTTTGTCTTCGTTCTCTCTCTTATACACAAACACTGAAGCGAATTTGCCATCTTGCAGTACAGCTGGATAAACAGCAAGTCCAGAAGGTAAGGTGAATGGTGGTTCTTTCAGTGTGTAGCTTTTTAAAGCACTGTTCTCTGATCCCATCCCTTATGCAATGAGGCTTTATTGCAGCTCTTCCTCAAAGCCAAGCAGACCTAAAAGAAAATATAAATAATGTGCAAACATTATATCTATCTGCAACATGAACAAGAGACACTCAAAATGTGGCCAGACTTAATGCTTCAAACCTACCAGTTTTTGCAATCTTCATAAACAAGGTCATTTGCCAGTATAAATGGTAAATGCTCAGCAAGTTACCAGCAATGCTTATCAATTAACAAGTTAGAGTTAGAGAAAACACACATAACCAAGTATCACATGCAGTTCCTGCCCCATTTTTCTCTTCCCTACACACACACACACTCACAGAACTTTCAGTGAGGAAACGCAATCAAAAATAGAATGAGGTAATTCATATTTCCTACCTACTCACATATTATGCCTCAAAAAGAAAAATGCTGTAAAATTTGATTATTCAAAAATGTTAAAACCTTCGCTCGTCTAAAATAACTTAAAATTATAAAGGAAAACAATACAATCTAGAGAATATTTATAGCAATCATGAAAACATGTTAATAAATAAAGAGCTCATATAAACACTAGAAGAGCTGAAGTTAAACACTAAGACACCAGCAGAATAATGGGAAACAGACAACTCACTGAAGAACAAACAATTTTTAAAAAAACAAACTGACTGCAACCAAGTCAATTCCAACTCATAGTGACGTTATAGGACAGAGTAGAATAAACCTGTAAGGTTTTATAGGCTGAAATCTATAGGAAGCAGGTTGCCAGGTCTCTTCTCCCACGGAGCAGTCAGTAGGTTCTAACCATTGACCTACTGGTTAGCAATAGATCTTTTGGTTAGCAGTCGAGCACTTAACCCCGGCACCATCAGGGCTCCATAACTAATCTACAGTAACTGTCTTAGGCTGGGTTCTCTAAAGCAACCAAACTGGGGAAACGTATCCAGCCATGTGTCACTTAACGTCCATCATACTTTCTGCGAAATAGGATATTATGTGATTTAGACATTGTGCAAACATGCCTAAATCACGAGCAATACTATTCACTGATTTCCCACATTTGTGTTGTTTAATAATCTTTTGTTTCACTTACAAATCAGTAATTCTACTTTGCCTCTTGCTGCTGCTATCACTGGCACTGGTTTAGCTGCATTTGGGAGCCATAATGCACTGCATGGTGATATTTCAGAAAGAAAATTAAACAAAGAGATAATGCTGCAACACTCAAGACATACACAATACATGAGACTGGATGCTGCTGCCTCCAAGTCCAAGCATACACTGTTATATGGTAAACTTTTTAAGTAGGGAAAGTTCACATTAAAATAACAGAAAATACAGTATAGTACATACATAAGCCAGTAACAAGGAGCTCTGGTAGCATAGTGCCTAAGGCACTTGATAGCTAACCCGAAGGCTGGCGGTTCAAACCTATCAGCCACTCCTTGGAAGGAAGGTGGTACCACCTTGGAAACCCAAGGAGGGGTCACTATGAGCCAGGTCCAACTCGACAGCACATAACAACAACAACATAACAAGCCAGTAACATAAGGAGTTTATTATGACTATAAAGACATACATATAGGTTATATACAACTGTACCATTATATACCTGGCAATGCAATTGCTTTGTATAGAAGAGACATAAGATACATGTATTGTGTACAGGACGCTGTTGCATTTGCTACGACCAGCTACATCTGCTACATCCTGTTCTCTGCTTAGGATTTCTGAACTCTACTATAACCTTATGGGACCATGGATGTATTTGTGGTCAGACATTGCCCAAATGGACATTATGCAGTACTTGATTGTATATATAAAAATATGTATGGAGAGAGATTTATTTCAAGGAAATGGCTCATGCAGTTTTGGAGGCTACCAAGTACCAAATTCGTGGGCCAGGCATCAGATCGAAGGTTTCTCCTGACTCATGTGATCACAGGAGCTGAAGAACCCAAAACTAGCAGGTCAGACATTGGGATGCTAGCTCACAAAGGTGGAGGAGCCGGCCAATCCCAAAATCTTCAGGGCAGGCAGCAGGCTGCTGGCTCATGTCCCAAGAACCAGAGGTTAAATGATTACGAATCAGAGACAGGATTGAGAAAGCGATCATTTGCCAGAACATACATATACACTGGATGCAGGCCACACCCACAAGGAAACTTCCCTTATATCAGATCACAAAATGGAGAATAATTACATAATACTGAGAATCATGGCCTAGCCAAGTTGACACATAACTTAGCCATCACAGTGACAGAAAATAGATTAGTAGTTGCCTGGAATGGGGAGGGGACTGGTGGGACAGGAAAAAAGTTCATGAGTGAAGGATCACAAAGGGGCATGGATGGGGAAGCTTTTGAGGGGATGGATATGTTCATTATCTTGATGATGATAATGGTAGGTGATTACAAACATCAAAA
The DNA here is from genome assembly GCF_000298275.1 of Orycteropus afer afer. Taxonomy (NCBI): domain Eukaryota; kingdom Metazoa; phylum Chordata; class Mammalia; order Tubulidentata; family Orycteropodidae; genus Orycteropus; species Orycteropus afer. The sequence goes on along the minus strand of NW_006921631.1, from coordinate 2,368,295 downwards.
CTGAAAGTATACACTTTTAAATATATTCAGTTTAATATTTTTATGTCAAATATATAAAATTTTTATGTCAGTAAAATGATGTATTTAATGTACGGAAATTATACTTACATACAGTTGTTTTAAAAATACACACACACACATCTGAAAAACTCTCAAACTCATTGCCATTGAATCGAATCCAACTCATAGTGACCCCTCCTTGGGTTTCCAAGGTGGTATTGCTACAGAAGTAGAGTGCCCAACCTTCCTTCTGAGGAGCGGCTGGGTGGGTTTGAACCAGTCAGCCTTCTGGTTAGCAGTCAAATGCCTTAGGCACTATAATACCAGAACTACCCCCCCACACACACACACACACAGACATACACACAGACTTAAAAAAATGTACTAAAATATTAACTGAGGTTTGCTGTGGGTAGCTGGATTGTAGGTAATACCTATGTGTGTGTTGAGTTTTTCAAAATCTAAGAAAGTTTCTGAGTAAGAATTAAGTTTGTTTTGCAATAAATCCACTGATTTATTGGAAAGGTACTTATCTACCTAGCAACTTATCTTAAGAATGATAAGAGCAGGGAAAAAAAAATGCCAAGTAACTCAATTATATGTAACAGTCACCTTTCTACTGAGGCCACAAATAGTATTTATGTAGGATTATTAAAAAGAGCAACCATTGTTAATTCTGGAGGCTGCCCAGCCTACAACACATCCCTCCTGAGTGGGGAGGCTCAGGTTTAGTACTCAGGCCTTGCTTTCCACTTCCTGGGCATAGTTAATGGGTCAGGTGCCTACTCTTGGCCAAAGGGCAATCAATCCATTGGTTGGCTATCTACAGGACTCATGGCTTAGATAAAGTGCTAAACGGAGTTGAACTTTGTCTTCCCTAGGAATTTTAACTAAGAAGAGTTATTTTGTCTATTAGCAGCAAAACTGAAGGTAAAAGGATGCCATAAGATACAGTCAGGGCTATGGCAAGCCAAAGCCATACAGAAACCTGGCAAGTACGGAGGCAGCCAGTTAGGAGCAGAAGAACAAGCAAAAAATGGGCAAACAGCTTAAACCAAAACCTCAGCTGCTGTGGAGTCAATTTATAGTGACCCCATGTGTCACAAAGTAGAACTGCTTCCTAAGGCTTTCTTGGCCATTATCTTTACCAAAGCAGATTGCCAGGTCTTTGTTTCATCAAAGAACATTTCTTTCTATGCATAAACCTATTCCTGGGTTTTTATAATAGTGGTGTCATACAATATTTGCCCTTCTGTGTTTGACTGATTTCACTCACATGTCCTCTAGATTCATCCACATTGTGAGATGTTTCCCGCATTTATCATTATTTTTTATCATTGTGTAATCCACTATATATGTGTACAATATAACTCAATTGTATGCACCACTGGGTAGGTTCAAACTGCCAACTTTAAGTTAGTGGAGTCCAAACTATTTAGTCACATTTACAGAGGCATGTTACCTCCTCCATCACAAGGCTATCGGAATCCCAGCTTCAGATCCACTTTCCTCACTGACTTGCCAACACCCTTACAATCAACCCCTTTACCTGAGGGAGTGTGACTGGCTCTATGTTCCTCGATGCCAACTGCCATTTCATTAACAGAAAATTAATCTTTAGCTCCTCTTACCTGAAAAACCTGTCAAACTGGAGGAAAGAATTACAGCATTGTTACTTCGAAAAACATATACTTGGTATGCTCATTGAAAGACTTGCCAAAAGAGTGAAAAGCGAACCTTTTCTGGGAAAAAAAAATTTGGCTAAAACATAAGCAACAAGGGTCTAATCTCTAATATTTATAGAAAATTTCAAAACCTTAACAACAAAAAGACAATCTAATTTAAAAATGGGCAAAAGATATAAACAGACACTCCACCAAAGAAGATATTCAGGCAGCTAACAAACACATGGAAAGATGCTCACAGTCATCAGCCATTAAAGAGATGCAAATCAAAACTATAACGAGATACTGTCTCATCCTGGCAATAATGGTACTGAGAAAAAAACAGAGAACAACAAATGCTGACAAGGCTCTGGGGAGATGAATTCTTATACAGTGCTGGTAGGACTACAAAATTATATAGCCACTATGGAAAACAATATGGCATTGCATTAAAAAGCTAGAAATAGAAATACATAGGTTCCTATAAAAAAAAATAAGAGCCGTAACATGAATAGAAATATGGTTACCCATGTTCACTGAAGCATTATTCACAAAAGCAAAAACATGGAAACAACCTAAATGTCCATCAACAGATGAATGGATAAAGTGTGTCACATACATACAATGGACTATACCGCGATAAAGAATAACGATGAATCTGTGAAACATCTCACAACATGGATGAATCTAGAGGACATTATGTTGAGTGAAATAAGTCAAATACAAAAGGACAATATTGTATGAGACCACTATTATAAAAAGCCAATAATGGGTTTATGCAGAGAAATAACATTTTTTGTTGGTTACCAAGAACAGGTGGGAGACAGAGGGAGAATCACCAACCAGACAGTAGACAAGTGTTAATTCTGATGAAGGGAAAGGCAATATACAACATGGAGGAAGTCAGCACAATATGACCAAGACAAAAAAAGAGAGGTACTGCTAAAATGACATGAGGGCAGCATCTTCCAAATTCCTCCAACATCATGAGGTGGAGAGAGACTCACCATCAGCAGCCCAAGGCTTATTCTGAGGCCAGACATGCTGCCACCCTCCAGACCTTTCACCAATTCTAACACCAACTGTCCCTCCTACAACACTCAGTAGATCTCTGCTTGTTGTTGTTCTTGTTGTTATGTGCCGTCGAGTCAGCCCCGACTCATAGCGACCCCTCCTTGGGTTTCCGAGGCAGTATCACTACGGAAGTAGGATTGCCCAACCTTCCTTCCGAGGAGTGGCTGGTGGGTTTGAACCGCCAGCCTTCTGGTTAGCAGGCAAGTGTCTTAGCCACTATGCTACCAGAGCTCCTAGATCTCTGCTGGATTCAATAATTTGTTGCAATGGCCACAGAGTACTCACAGACAATACTCATGATTATGGAGTTTATCAGGGAAGTAACAGGTTACAATTCAGGTTCAGAAACCCTCTCAGGATACAATTCTTCAATCAGGACAGTCTCCCCTCTGCTATGCCCTCAAGCATGCCTCTCTGGCCCTTGGCCTCTCCGCCTGGCCCTTGCCCTCCTCAGGCAAGTGTTACAAAACTCTTTTAGCTCTGCTGATAGGTACACCTACCCAAAGGTACTCAGCTTTCTTACTCCACAGGCTGACAAGCCTGCCACTCTGTCTTGTGCTTCTTGGTTCTGCTGCTGTGTCTCGGCTGGTCGTCTCTGCCAAGGAAGTCCAGCACAGGGATCTTGGGTCCAAGGACGTGCTGCACTCCCCCTCTGGTTCTTCCCTCTTGATGGCAGTGAAATTCCCACCCCACCCCTTCTACTTCTCACTCACTGTCGCTGAGTAGGATGCGACTCATAGTGATCCCTCCTTGGGTTTCTGAGAAGGTATTACTATGGAAGTAGATTGCCCAGTCTTCCTTCCGAAGAGTGGCTGGTGGGTATGAACCGCCAGCCTTCTGGTTAGCAGTCAAATGCTGAGGGCTCATTTTAAGCTTAGCAGAATGACATAACTAACCACTCCCCACATTAAAGTTCCATACACCTTATTTGAATGATCCCACCCCCACAAGGGTGCCATGTACCTTACTACATTACTCACAAGCTATCCAATCCCCTTTGTAGGCCACAAACACCTTACATTTGCATAGTTTCACCCACTTATCCTGTAGGAATCACAACGACCATGGCTAGGAGAGCCATACTAAGTGATTCACTGCACCACAGGTACACAAGAATAAACGACAACTATAGTAAATGCTACAACATATACAATCCTGCAACAGAAGTAATAATTAACAATAATTTGTGAGTGGACACATATGTAAACACATATGCTAAATATACAGGAGTACACCTGCATTTCTATATACAGGTATGTTGTTGTTGCTGTTATGTGCCGTCAAGTCGCACCCAAGTCATAAAGACCACTCCTTGGGTTTCCAAGGCTGTATCACTATGGAAGTAGATTGCCCAACCTTCCTTCCAAGGAGTGGCTGGTGGGTTTGAACTACCAGTCTTCTGGTTAGCAGTCAAGTGCCTTAGGCACTATGCAACCAGAGTGGGGGATATTTCCACATACATATTTGTAAATGCTGCACATATATTTGTATATATAGCACATAGGAGGCATGGTTATAGAAACTACTTAGATGAACAGACTGAACCACTGGACTTAAAGGCCAAGGACCACAGTCTCAGGGGACATCTATATAGGTCAATTGGCAAAACACAGTTCAAAAAGAACATTCTACATCTTAGTCTGATGAATTGTGTCTAGGGTCTTAAAGGCTTGCAAGTAGCCATCTAAGAAGCAACTATTTATATCTTTCCTCCTAGAGCAAAGGAGAATGGAAAAAAAAAAATGAAGATTCAACAAAGCAATTAATCCAAACGTCTAATGGCCCCCATGAACCACAGCTTCCTCTAACCTGAGACCAGAAGAACTAGATGGTGCCCAGCTAACCACTACTGACCACTCCAAACAAGACCAAAAATAGGTCTCTATTAGACTGAGTAAAAGATTTCAAATTAAAAAAAAAAACAAAAAACACCAAACTTACTGGCCTGAAAGAGATTAGAGGAACCCACAAGACCACTGCCCTGAGACAACTTTCCAACTTGAAACTGAGGACACTCACACACACATCTGAAAAACTCTCAAACTCATTGCCATCGAGTCAGATCCAACTCATAGTGACCCAAATGGACATTATGAAAGGCCACCTTTCAGCCAAATTAAGAGACAGGACTATAAAATAAATAGTCTAACACCCATAAAGAATGTGTTCCTTAGAACAATGAACTATGCAAGACCAAAAGGGCAACATTTTCCTAAAACCAAAGATGAGAAGACAGCGAGGGGCAGGGAAATCTGACAAATGGCCACAGGGAACCCAAGGAGGAAACAGGGAGAGTATCAACATGCTGCATGTTGCAGGGATTATAATCAAGGTGACAGAACAATCTGTGTATGAACTATTGACTGAAAAACTAATTTGCTATGTAAACCTTCACTTAAAACACAGTAAGAGATTTTTTTTTTTTTTTTCAAGCTTAAGAATGAAAGCCACTGTGCTTAGCTGTTGGAGATAAAATCTTCAAAAAGGCACACACATGGTTTCTGGCCTTATGCAGCATACACTCTAGAGCAAGCTGCATATAGATTATAATTTAAAGAACAAGAAACAGGGAAGAAAAAAAAATTCTACAGCAAGCTTGAAACATGAGCAGTTTGAGCCAAAAACTGTAGAAAGTTTGAAGTTGAGGGAAGAACAAGTACAAAATCCCTGAATGAAAGAGTAAAGCACACATTTAGGAAACCAAAGGGGTTGACAGGTAGATGAGGAGTGAAAGGAAGGGAAAGGGCTGGTACAAGATGAAAGGCAGAGGTAGATGGGTGCCAAACCATGAAGAATATTAAAACTTTTGGATGTTATCCTGAAGTCATGGGGAAATCATGCATCTTTTTAAATTTTATTTTCATCAAAGTACTAGATGCATGGTAATATATTTGATTACATGGACAAGTGCATTCTGTAAAACTATGTCATTGTGTGTGTCCACACTTCCATGTCGACAGTACCATTCTTAATCTGCAACCTTTCCCACCTAATTCTTATTATAGGACCCTTGAGGGCTTCCAGCTCCAAATGAAAAGCTTATTTCTTTCTTTCTTTT
>NW_006921631.1:2331357-2335191 GCF_000298275.1 Orycteropus afer afer | reverse complement strand
AAATTCTTCTGCTAGTTGGGGTTTAGTCCACTTCTGTATCCTTCCCTTCAAGGCTCAGGGGTCCAGGATTATCTTCTGTGTCTGTGTTAATTGGTTATCCTTTTCTTTGTTGAAGAGGGTCTGTGCAGTCCTTCTGCCTTGTCCGTCATCTTGCGGGAACTCCCTTGTTTTGTTTTTATGTTAATATTTATAGTGTCTACTTCACTGTCTTGGAAGAAGTACAACGGTAATGCTCATTAGAAGTGAGAAAGACCAGACTTCATCTCATGTACTTTGGTCATGTCAGACCAGTACCAGGAGAAGGATATCAGGCTTGGTAAAATATGTCAGCAAAAAAAAAGATAAGACCCTGGAGATGGATTGACACAGTGGCTGTGAGATTGGGCTCAAACATAGCAGGATGGTGCAGGACTGGGCATTGCTTTGTTCCGCTGTTCTTAGGTTGCTGTGAATTGGAGCCACCCAATGGCACCTAACACCACCTACCATAACTTCACTGGGTGAGAATTATACATGATAATTTTAAAGCAGATATGGCACATAATAAGGACTCAATATATGTTACTATCATCTTCATGATTGTAATAGTAACATATTACCACTTTATGTCTAACAGTTGATGAGTGATCTAAATCATTTGGTCATCTAAAACTTTTAGGTCCTTTCTAGTCTATCACATTAGCTGAAAAAGTTTGAGAGATGTTGGGTGTCATCTAGTCTGCTCTAACTCATAGCAAAAGCAGAAGGAACACCACCCAGTCTTGCACCATGCCCACAATCCCTGTTAACATACCTGAGCCCATTGTTCCAGCCACTGTGTCAATCCATCTTATTGAGGGTCTTCCCCTTTTTCTGTGACCCTCTGCTTTGGGAAGGATGATAACCTTCTTTAGGGAATGGTCCCTTCTGACAATATGACCAAAGTAGGTGAAATAATGTTTGGCCATTCCTGATTCCAAGGAGCATTCCAGCTGCACATCTTCCAGGACAGATTTGTTCATTCTCCTGGCAAGACCATAGTATTTTCAGTATTCTTCGCCAATACTACAATTCAAAGGCACTGAACTCCACAATTTTGTCACCCAGTTAAATGAAAGCAAATATCAGACCAAATCTTGCCTCTTAACAGAAATCTGTTAAATACTTACCAGGAAACAGGCATAATGAGTAATTATGCCCATTTTATAAGCTTGATGAAGTCAACTTACTGTCCTAAGTCAGCTGTTTCCTATTGAAATAGAATGGGAGCCACATATATAATAATAAGTTTTCTAGTAGCCATATTCAAAACAGAAAAAGGAGATGAAGTTGATGTTAATATTGTATTTTCCGAAAAGATTATCCTTTAAACATGCAATCAGGAAAAGTTATTAAATGTTTTACGTCCCCCACCCCCCCCACCCCCACCCCCCCTTTTTTTTACCACTATCTTTAAAACTCAACATGTATTTTTCACAGTTTGGACCAGCCACATTAGAATGCTTGATAGCCACATGTGGCTAGTGTTTTGGTTCTCAAGTGTTGCTGTAACAGACATACTACATATGTAAGGCTTTAATTAACAGGTATTTACTCTTTTACAGTTTTGGAGGCTAGAAGTCCAAGTTCAAAGTGCCAGCTCTAGGGGTTGGGTGAAGGCCCCTTGACCTTGGGCTTTAGCTCTGCCTTTTGCTCCTGGTCCACTGAAGCTGGAGGTGTCTCTTCACTCAGGCAGCTGCTGGCTGCTGAGGCTGACACACCCAAGGTCAACAAGTGAAATGGCACAGTCCCAAGATTATCAAGCAACATGACAGGCCACTAGTCCAAGTCCAAAAACAGTCTCAAGATTGGCAGACAACATGAAAAGCCACTGAGGTGAAGACTTAGCCAAATGCAGGATTCAGATGTGCCACACAGCTCAATACCTTTCTCAAAGTATCTCCTTATACACTGGAAGCAGACCACATCCCTAAGCCAGGTACTCAGCTGCTCCAGCAGATTCCACCATGGAGTTGATGACCAGTTTCACGGGGAATACTACATCCAGCTGCCCAGCCATTCAAAACCAGGCCCAGCCAAGTTGATTAACTACCACAGCTAGTGACTACCATACCATGGAGAGCAGAGTTCTAAGTGGTCTGCCTATCACCTTGCGTTAGAAAGTTCAGAAGCAGAGGTAACAGTGCTGCAGTGTCAGAATTCTGTTACTATCATAATCTTCACCAGCATCTGGCAACTCAAAATCTTCCGGATTTTGAGTGGTAGAACCAGAATAATTTTGGGATGAAACTTTGGATGGCATCTGCAAGGAAAGACTGAGGCCTCCTTGAATTCTTAAACCCTCTGCCCTTGGGTCAATTCTGACTCATAACAACTCTATAGGACAGAGTAGAACTGCCCCTATAGAGTTTTCAAGGCTGTTAATCTTTACAGAAGGAGATTGCTGCATCTTTCTCCCATGAAGTGGTTGGCGAGTTTGAACTACAACCTCTTGGTTAGCAAACAAATGTTTTAACCACTGAGCCCAGGGCTCTTCCTTGAATTCTTAGACCCTGCTTATACAAGAGTGGAGAGCATTGTCTAAAATATTCTAGCCAAACCACCTGTTATGAATCCTTTTGACTGAGCACCCATTTCTAACTTTCATCATGATAATTAATAAGCTCTTATTTCTGCCAGTAAAAATCCATTTCTCGCACTCACCACGATAATTAGCAGCACATCTGGTGTCATCAGAGATCAAGTTGGCTGAAGTATTTATAGATCCATCTCAGGAAGTTGGCCTTTCTGGTATAAAGCTAGGTGACTTCCTTGGAGTATGGATTTCTGATACTAGAATGCCAGCTACTCCTGGGACATAGCTTCAACCAATTGACCCACATAGAATATCACACTGTCTATGCAGAAGTAATTTAAAGTCAATCACATGGGGTTTTGTGAGGGTTGTGTTGCTATTGTAGGGAATATTGGCCTACTTTATAAATTTCAAAACAGTATACAAATATTAACTTACAACTTCATGTTGGAAACCTGTGGTAATTCCACAGATGTTTAATACACACATTCTCTATCAGACACTGTGCTACCCACCAAGAAAAGCAGGAAGAAAAAGACAGAATCATTGCAGAATATTGCATTTTTTAAGGGGCCCAAGGAGCTCTGGTGGTGCAGTGGTTAAAGCATATGACTACTAATCAAAAGATTGGTGATTTGAAACCACCAGCCTTGTGGTGGGAGAAATATGAGGCATTCTGCTTCTGTAAAGATTTACAGCCTTGGAACTGGGGCTGTTCTACTCTGTCCTATAGGGTTGCTATGAGGTGCAGTAGACTCAACTCAATGGCAGAGGGTTTTGGTTTTGAGGGGCACTTAAATTTCTTTAAGTGATCGAACATGTGTATCTTAGTGCTAGCAAATTTATTTTAGTTTTGAAGTGACCAAAATCCACCAGCAACACGGAAATTTCAAACTACTGTGTATGGTGCTAGATATGAGAAAAATGACTGTATTTCCCTGGTTCTTCTCAGGCCTCTCTCACATTCACAGCTAGAATTAATAAACTATTACGCTTTGTTTTTATATGCATCGGTCTTTTTAGGTTTGTTTTATAGAGAACTAGGTTATATCTGGTATTCAATCCCTCAATTCTAGCCCACCAAAGCTGAGGACCAGACACGAATATAGTATCCACAACATTCTGGGGCCATCCTTTAGAGACATGTCTGGGAGGCATACTGGCATTCCTCAAATCGCACCCTATAGTCTTTTTTTTTTTTTAGGATTTGGGTGAAGATTTACAGAGTAAATTCACTTTTCATACAGCAGTTCACATATACTTTGTCTCATGTCATTGAC
>NW_006921631.1:2325499-2331090 GCF_000298275.1 Orycteropus afer afer | reverse complement strand
ATCTTCTGTGTCTGTGTTAATTGGTTTCCCTTTTCTTTGTTGAAGAGGGTCTGTGCAATCCTTCTGCCTAGTCCGCCATCTTGCTCCGCCTCTCCCTATAGTCTTAATTATGCAACTTCTTCAAAACCCCAGCACCACTCTGATGAGAACCCCTCCAGCTCTCTCCCTACTTTGTTGTTGTTGTTAGTTGCCATTGAGTAGATTCTGACTCATGGCAACCTCATGTGTGTAGAGGGTTTTAGAGCTGTGACCTTTCAGAAGCAGATTGCCAGGCCTGTCTTCAAGGCATCTCTGGGTGGGTTCTAACCCTCAAACCTTCAGTTAGTGGTCTAGCGTTTAACAGTTTACGCCATTCAGGGACTCCTTCCCTATTTCACCAGTGTAAAACTGTTTTCAACTCTTTACATATTGTCTTACGATAAAGTGGTAGGCTCTGATGTCAACTGACCTGGATGTAGAGCATTTTGCTGCTCACTATCCTTGGGCAAATTCACTTTGCTCAGCCTCCATTTTCTTAGGTGCTAAATGGGGATTAAAGTAGTACCTGCCTTATGGGGTTTTGTGAGGATTAATAAGCTAAAACATATCAAGAGGTACTACTTGTTGAGCACTCAGTACATGTTAAATGTGATTATTGCTTGTCCATGACCCATCCAGATCCCAGGGTGCATGACTTTTTTCATCAGGGATATCATCCGTTCACTCTTGCACCGTATGCCTTTCTACTACACTAGCCCTAGATCAAGCCATCATCTGCTCTTTCTATAACTGGTGAAGAAAGCCAGGCAATCCCATGTTTGCCCTACCACAGACCCCTATCTCCAGCCTCAGTGGACCCTTCACTTTGCCAGCACACTGCAGAACCAGTTGTTCCACTTCCACATCTCACCACTGAGCTTGTACGTAATCAGCTACCCTCCCGGCCCCATTATCTCTCATAACTTCCAACTGGTTATATTTTCCTATTTTGTAAAGAAAATTAACACCTTTAGACCTGAACTCCTTGAACTTTTTCCCATTGGCCACAAAAGTATATCAGCATTTGTTCACACCAGTTGCATATACTATAGCTTTCTTGGCTCCAACACCCATTCCTATTCCTCCCCTCTCTCCATTGGTCACCTTCACTATAGAGGTTAAAAGACCTGCTGGGATAGTCACATGCACAGTTCTGACCAGTGAGTCTGAAGATGGGATGGGCACTGCACTTTTGCCTCCCTGGTAACAGAAATGGGTATGGCCATCTTACTACCATTAGACAACAAGCCAACATGCTGAGAATGTAGAGTTGAAAGATAAAAGGAGAAAGATAATGTGTTTCACACAATCCCTTGAGAGTTCATATTTATGTTTTCTTCTTTTTATAGGATTAGAAATGAGTCTGTGTAACCAGCACATGAAATTTCCTGCGGTCTACCTGCTCTTTACCTGCCCTACCCAGTATCTTCACCTCTGAGTTCTTCCTGGCATTCCCATCCCATTCCTTGCTCCCTAATCTAATCTGTCCAGATGTGGCTGAGCTTCTAGGAACACTCTAACCTCTTTTCTGCAAGCTGGGAAGCAGGACTCTACACTTTTTCATTACCTCAAGATAAGCACATTCCCCCAAATGTTAATGACAAAAGAGTCTTTTACTGCTGATTTAGTAAGAGAGAAATGGGAGGGAGTTTACACACTCAGCACATCCCCTTCCCCACAAGTTCTCTTCTCACTTATTTCCTCCTCCCATCATTCAGATCTCTGAACAAATGTCAACTGTGAAGACTGTTGATTAAAGATTCAAGATACACTGAAGTTACAGTTTAACATGTAGTTTTGGGTTGGAGAGGGATGCAAACAATTCTGTCTAGAGGAAAAGATAATCCCAGAGGTTATCATTATTACACTATAGGACATTACTCGTTTTTTCAAAAAATATCTAATCTAGTAGTAATAACATATGAGAGTCTAAATTCTGAGGCACTTGTGTATGTAAATAGGGCAGCCTAAAAGCGGAGACTCAACTCCATCTTAAGTCTTGACATTAATCTGGTATCCATGTTGAATTTTAAAGTTGCCTTTTTAACAGCAGTATTTTTTTTTCTTTCTTGTGCTTAACCATACACTCCAAAGAAAATCTTTTTCCCTGTGATGCAGGATGTCAACAGCCTGTTCCCACAGGTTCTTTCCTCTGTAGTCAGACAGATGCAGGATGTGATAGCCTGTGCCCAAAGGGTCTTGATGAAAAGCATTATCAACAAATCTCCTTTACAGCAGACCCCCAGGAAAAGAGATGCTTGATAAAGCAGGTTTAATAACATGTTCCCAGAAAAACATGTCCTGCAATTGTCCTGTGACCATATTGTAAATCACATGAAAAGCAGGCACATATGCTTACGATTACCTACACTTAACCAATCATATAATACCACAAATATGTTATCTACCAATCTCCACTAAGCCTCCACTTTCAGATAGCCTGCCTTCAGCTTTCCTCATCGCCTTTCAGCCAATCATGATATTATAGCTTTGGTTCCTGATTTAACAGTATAAGAGTGCTTGCTTCTTTGTTACTCTCCAGAGCAGCCATCTTCCTTCTGTGAATTTGGATGTTTTCTCTGGTCCACATTGTCTCTGGACTTTCAATAAATCACTCTGAGTTTACTTTTACAGAGAGCATTTTCAATCTAGGTCAGTATCCTAGTATTTCTTTATTAAATTGCCTATCAGTAACTAGAAGCTCTGGTAGAGTAGTGCCTAAGGCACTTGACTGCTAACCAGAAGGCTGGCAGTTCAAACCCACCAGCCACTCCTTGGAAGGAAGATGGGGCAATCTACTTCCGTAGTGATACTGCCTCGGAAACCCAAGGAGGGGTCGCTATGAGTCAGGTCTAACTTGACGGCACATAACAACAACATCAGTAACTAGCTTCTCAAATGCTCTTTGAACCAGCTTAAAATAGTTCTGGTTTTATCAGTAAATAATGTACTAATTTTATATTTGTGTAAGAGTCATGATGATTTTATAAAAATTCTGCTTTAACACCAATTATCAGAGACAGCTTCTGTGATGATGCTATCCTATCAGCTCCTGTCTTCTGACTCTGCTTTATTTTTCATCCTAACAATTATCACCAATTCACATACTTATTTATTTGGTTGTTCAGCATAGCATCTCTGTCCTACATCTAGAATGTCACCTTCCTAAGAACAGGAATTTTTTTCCTTCGTACCTGCCTGTCTGCCTGCCTTCCTTTTTCTTTCATTTACTTCCATATCTTCATGAAACAAAAGGCCTAGAACACGGTCAGTCTCGACCAAAAAACCAAACTCACTGCCGTTAAGTTGGATCCGACTCATAGTGACCCCTCCTTGGGACTTATGGAAGCAGATTGTTCAGTCATCCTTCTGAGGAGTGGCTGGTGGGTTTGAACCACCAGCCTCCTGGTTAGCACTCAAATGTCTTAGGCACTACACCACCAGAGTTCCCCCATACACACACACACATACATACATACATACATAAAACATACATATATTTGCTTTTCAAATGCTATTTGGACTGGTTTTAACATTTACTGATTCTCTAGTTACTGAAGGAGTTAAATAAAATCTTTGACGCTCTCATTTTATATTTGCCTGTTGCCTGAGATAACTCATTCTTTTTTAAAATGTTGTATTTTAATGATTTCTTTCTTCCCTCCTAGAATTTAAGGTGTGCAAGGAAAATATCTCTGTTTGTTTTGTTCATTGGTCTTTCCTAAATACCTAGAACAATGCCTGGGACATTGTAGGTGCTCAGCAAATATTGATTAATGAATGAATGAATGGAAGTATGGAAAGATAAGCAATAATCTGTTAACATTCACTCTGTCTGTGGGGTAGTGGTAGAGAAATGCCTTTTGTTTTCTTTCTATACCTTTATGTTATTTTATGTGTTATGTTGTTGTTGTTGTTATGTGCCGTCGAGTCAGCCCTGACTCATAGGGACCCCTCCTTGGGTTTCCGAGGCAGTATCACTACGGAAGTAGGATTGCCCAACCTTCCTTCTGAGGAGTGGCTGTTATGTGTTATAGTGAGAATATATTACTTTTTAACTTTTAATATAATTTAATAAAGGAATAAGAAAGTGAAATATAAACTTTGTAAAGGGACATTTGAAAATTGAGGCATTTGGCATAACTGACACAGCAGACTCTAGGGTAGGCTGAACTCCATCTTTAATTAAACTTTGGCTTGTCCTAACTCCTCCTTTCTGTCTCCCTAAGAATAGAAGCTGTGATTTAGATCCTTAATGACATGTAATTTCTTGTAAAACCTTACCCTCAGCAAGCAACGCAAGGTTTGTGAAGGAATTTTTGTCAGGAAAATGTTTGCTGAGATGGTTATAGGAGAATGTTTATGCAGCATGGCCCAGAAGGAATGTATACGTAGATTTTCAGAACAGCTGTTTGCTAGGGTAGCTCTAAGAAGTCTATGTTAGAAAACTAGTCAGTTAACCTTGCAGAATTTTAATTTGCTATTGTCTTATGGCTGTACAAAATTTCAAGCCCTCATGATTGTGGTCATGTACACCCTACCCCTACTTTTCTGTGTAAAATTTCTCCTCTCCCTCAGAATGTTGGAACACTTGGTATTTTCATTTTGTACCCTGTGTTTCCTGGTCTGGACTGTATTTTCATCCTCAATAAAATTCTTTTCTTTTCTTCTACAGAGCAGCCTGTTTTACTCTTTGATAACTTAGATGGGAACTGCTTAAAGTCTTTAAAACTGTGCCTTAATTCCTCATTAGATGTGGTAACAGTACTGGTGACCATGTGATAGCAGCTGCAAAGCATTTGATAGGAAAGACCAAGGGGCACAATATGTGACATCTCCTGATAAGGTGAGATGGCCATTGAGTTAATGCTATATGCTTATGCCAAGAAATAGTGTCATGTGATCCTCTATTAGTTTCTTAGTTTTCTCCACAGCTGTGTGGCTAGCTCATAACAATATATACACTTTTTGTTTGGTTTCCTTAAAAAAAATTTTTCCTTGTGAAGATGAAGGAATAATCAGCCAAGTGACACAGACTCTCTTCAACAAAGAAAAGAAAACCAATTGACAGAGATACAGAAGATAATCCTGGAGCCCAGAGCTTTGAAAGAACTATACAGAAGTGGATTAGGCACCAACTAGTGGAAAAACCTGAGCGAAAACAGTGAGTACAGAGATGATCAGAGCTGTGGACTGTCAGCTACTCTGACAGGACCAACAACCTGAATATTTCCAAGTGGTGTTAGGACTTGAGAATTGACCTAGAGATCAGCCCTGGTTACCAGGGGCTGCAGATGACTGTGCTGGTGGTCCATGACTAGGAAGGGAAACAGCAAGGAGGGAAACAACTTGAGCTGTTGACTTTCCACTGTCGAGAGGGCACAGCCATTTTGATTATTTACATGCAGCAGCCATTTTGGATATTTAAAGTGACTGAGGGTGCTTTTTTTTTTGTTGTTGTTGTTATTTGCCATCGAGTCAGCCCCGACTCATAGCGACCCCTCCTTGGGTTTCCGAGGCAGTATCACTACAGAAGTAGGATTGCCCAACCTTCCTTCCGAGGAGTGGCTGGT
>NW_006921631.1:2318200-2324556 GCF_000298275.1 Orycteropus afer afer | reverse complement strand
GAAAAATTAGAAATGATACAAAAGCTACACACAGAAGTCCAGAAGATTAATACTAAATTTTCAGAAATAGATAAGACATTGAGTGGGCAAAGGAGCAGAATTGAATCAATGGAAGACAGAATTAGGGAGATTGAAAGCAAATACCTGAACACTTCTTTGGAAAGATATAAATCAGAAAAAAGATGAAAACACAATGAAGAAAGGCTAAGGTTCGTGTGGGATACCATCAAAAGGAATAACCTACATGTAATCAGAATTCTAGAACAGGAAGAGACAAATAAAACCACAGAGAAAATTGTCGAAGATATATTGGAAGACAATTTTCCTGGTATGATGAAAGATGAGAATATATCCATTCAGGAAGTCCAACGAACCCCATACAGGATAGACCCCAAATGAAAATCACCAAGACATATAATCAAACTCACCAAAACCAAAGACAAAGAAAGAATCATGAGAGCAGCACAAGAAAAACAAAAAGTTACCTACAAGGGGCAACCAATAAGACTAAGCTCGGATTTCTCGGCAGAAACCAAGCAGGTGAGAAGACAATGGGATGGTATATATAAAACCCTGAAAGAGAAAAATTCCCAACCAAGAATTATGTACCCAGCAAAATTGTCTCTCAAATATGATGGTGAAATTAGGACATTTCCAGGTAAGGAGAAATTAAGGGAATTTTTAAAAAACAGACCAATCTTACAAGAGATGCTAAAGATAGTCCTTTGTCTAGATAGAGAACCAACAACAGCAAGCAACAACTGACCATTAGCACACATGATGATATAACCCAGAAACCAACCCAGTTATGGAAGTATCCAAAGTAAATTAGCCTACAAGATTATAAACAGGGAACCAGAGACATCAATTGACAAATGAGGACAACTACAAACCAAAAAGAGGGAAAAAACTGTGTTGTTACGGAACTTCTAGATGGTAGGGAAGTCAAGACAATTATAAGATAGAATGGACTGTTCTAAACTTGAGAAGAAAATTATAAATCACAGGGTAACCTCAAAGAAAAATAATAAACCTTCACATAAAAATAAAAAAGAGGACCAGCACCAATATTTACCAAATACTAAAACAGTAGTAACAAAGGAAGTGATAACAGGATTCATAAACAAAATGAGCTCAACATAGAAAATAATATGGAACAAAGAAATCGACACAAAAAAGCACATAACAAAAATGACAGCAACAAATTCATATTTTTCAATAATTACATATCTGGCAAGGGACTTATCTCTAAGATTTATAGAAAACTTCAATGTCTCAACAGCAAAGGAATTAACAGTCCAATTGAAAACTGGGCAGAAGACATGAATAGACACTTCACCAAGGAGGATATTCAGGTGACCAGCTAATTAATACATGAAGAGATGCTCACGATCACTGGTCATCAGAGAGATGCAAATCAAAACAACAATGAGATACCATCTCACCTCAGAACTGATAGCAAGGTTCAATGAGATAGAAAATAACAAATACACTGCTGGTGGGACTGTGAAGTGATACAACCACTGTGGAAAGCAATATGGTGATTCCTTAGAAAGCTGCAATTGGGGATACCATTTGACCCAGCAATCCCATTACTAGGTCTATATCCTAGAGAGGTAAGAGCCAGGACAGGAACAGATATGTGCACACTCATATTCATTGCAGCACTATTTACAATAGCAAAAAGATGGAAACAACCTACATGCCCATCAGTGGAAGAGTGGATGACCAAACTATGGTACAAACACATAACCCTAAAGAATAATGTAGAGTATGCGAAACACCGCATAACATGGATGAACTTGGAGGACATTATGCTGAGTGAAATAAGTCGATCACAGAAGGACAAATACAGTATTAGTTCATTGTTGTGGAGGGTCAAGGAAAGGTTTATGTATGGAGGGAAACTTTCCTTGTTAGGTTGCCAGGGGTGGGCAGGGAGAGGAGGGAACACTGTGGGAAAAAAAAAATGCATTGTCCCACATCACTTTAGTTTTGTGTATTTCACTGTACATAAATTATATTTCAATAAAATGTATTTTAAAAAAAAAAGAAAATATTCCTTGTTGCTCACCATGTCACTCCCCATGAGTCTTTCCCAAAGAACCTCAGAATCACATCTCTCCTGAGTTTCTCTCTAAAAACCCCACTCCAGTCTAATTTCAAATCTCCGGAAGCAGAAGCTGGACTAGTAACTGAGTCCTTGTGGGAGAAAGGAATTCAGTGAAGAATCTGTTCCCTGGCTGCAAAACGAAAAACAAGTATACAATAAATTATGGAGATTTTAGGACTTATCTTACAAGTTTTTTTCCTCATGTTTGAAACTAAAATTTCTTACAACATAATGTTCTCCTTTCTTACAGCAAGTGTTTTCTTCACTGATCTCAATTCTTTAATTTACCTCTTTTCCCCCCCCCTTTATTAGTAAATAGAGTCCCAAAGCCAAAGTCATTGCCATGGAGTTGATTCTGACTCATAGCTACCTTACAGGACAGAGAATTGTCCCATAGTGTTTTCAAGGCCTGTATCTTTATAGAAGCAGACTGCTTCAGCTTTTTCCTGGGGGAGGGGGCCTGATGGGTTTGAACCATTGACATTTTGGTTAGCAGCCAGACATTTATCCACTTCATCACCAGGACTTCTTAAATAGAGTCCACCAGACAAGAATTAGTCCAGTGACACTGTTATCAGTAAAGGTTATACTATTGTTGTTGTTATGTGCTGTGTAGTTGGACGCGACTCATAGCGACCCCTCCTTGGGTTTCTGAGGCAGTATCACTATGCAAGTAGTTGCCCCATCTTCCTTCCGAGGAGTGGCTGGTGGGTTTGAACCACCAGCCTTCTGGTTAGCAGTCAAGTGCCTTAGGCACTATGCTACCAGAGCTCCTAGTGTGTGCAAATAAGCAGACACTGCAAGACACCTCTGTCACAAAAGTGACAACAGATAAGACGAAGGTGGAAAAGGAAGGATCTATTTGCCTTTCTTATCTTCTCCAAAAAGCATGAAAGTAAAAAAACAGTTAGAAGAATGAAACAGGAATATTTTGAAATCAGAGCAGCTCTAGACCAGGTGTATAATCAAGGCATTTTAATAACAGAAAATTAGGCCAAGGAGCAGCTAACTAGGAATTACAGGAAAATCTGATCACACTGTGAGGGTTTTTGGGAGAGAGAATGGCTAAAACAGGAGGCATTGCAAGATTAACTCTCAGAGCAAAGGCAGGGCTGGGGATGAGGGTGGTCATGTCTCAGAGCAAGAGCTCAATTCATTGGTGCTCTTCTGTGCCCCATGGTGGTATAAACAGAGGGAAGACTACTTGTCTGTATGCATTTGAAATTTTGCTATGTCTTCATTTTGAGTACTTTTATTGTTGCCTTAAGGAGCCTTGGTGGTGCATTGTTAAGTGCTTAGTTGCTCTCTGCTGCGTTCTCTAACAAAAAAAAAAAAAAAAACTCAAACCCACCACCATCGAGTTGATTCCAACTCACAGTGACCCCTATTAGGCTTCCAAGGTGGTAAATCTTTATAGAAGTAGATTGCCTCATCTTCCTTCCTTGGAGTGGCTGCTGGGCCTGAACCACCAACCTTCTGGTTAGCAGTCAAATGCCTTAGGCATTGTGCCACTAGAGCTGGGTTCTCTAGAGAATCAAAACCAGTGAAGCTTATATCTGTCTATCTATCTGAAGGAAATGGCTCACACTGTTGTAGAGGTTGGCAACTCCCAAGTCCATGGGTCAGACATCAGGCTGGAGGCTTTTCCTGACTCATGTAGCTGTGGGGGTGGGGTGGGGGAGGGATGAACCCAAGATCAGTAGGTCAGACGGCAAGCTGCTGGCTCACAGGCTTCAGAAGCTGATGAATCCAAGGTTAGAGGTAAGAAGGCAGGCAGGCAATCTATGACAACTCATAGGCTTTGGATGCTAATGAATCCTAAGATCAGCAGACAATATGGTAGACTGCTGACCGAAGTCTAAAGAACTAGGGTCAGATGATGACAAGCCATATGCAGGATCCAGATTGAGCAAAAAACCCTAGAGTTTTGCCAGAATATCCATATATATTTGAAATAGGCCAAACTCCTGAAGAAACCCCTTTCAACTGATTGGCTGCTCATCACAGATCTCGTCATGGAGGTGAGTTAGATCAGATCTTATCATGGAGAATGGCTACCGCATAACTGAGAAACTACTGAGAATCATGGCCCAGCCAAATTGATACATAACCTTAACAATCACAGCTGCTAAGAAAAAGATCAATAGTTCACACCTACAAGGCAATCTGCAGGAGAAAGATGTGGCACTGGAAACCATATGGTTCTACAGTTCTACTCTGTCCTGTAGGGTTGTTATGAGTTGGAATCAACTTGGAGACAATGGATTTGGTTTTGGATTTATGGCTGCCTAAAAAGTGGCACTGGTAGCATAGTGGCTAAAGCACTTGACTGCTAACCAGAAGGCTGGTGGTTCAAACCCACCAGCCACTCCTCGGAAGGAAGGTTGGGCAATCCTACTTCCGTAGTGATACTGCCTTGGAAACCCAAGGAGGGGTCGCTATGAGTCGGGGCCGACTGGATGGCACATAACAACAACAACAACAAAAAGTGGCACAGAGTCATTGTACAAAAAAGAATTGGTCGATGTTCAACTATTTCAAGATACATGATCAAGAAACAATGGTACTGAAGGAAGAAGTCAAAGCTGCACTGAAAGAATTGGCAAAAAACAAGGATCCAGGAATTGACAGACTACCTGCTGAGATATTTCAACAAACAAATGCACACTGGAGGCACTCACTCATTTGTGGCAAGAAATTTGGAAAACAGCTACCTAGTCAACTGAATGGAAGAGATCCATGTTTGTACCTATTCCAAAGAAAGGTAACACAACAGAATATGGGAATTATTGAAAAATATTATCACACACAAGTGCCTAAGCAAATGAAAGTTGTGGTGAAGGCAGAAGGAGAAATAGGTACAAAGGAACTAGATGAGTCATACCTGGTAAAGATGAATAAGACAAGAAGGGGACACTGAAGTGTAATAGACAAAAATTGTATTTACCTTTTTGCAACAATCTGGGAATATCTACCCAATTAATTGTATTATGGATGATAACATTTCTTCTAACCAGTTGGGCAACTCAACCCCCTATTTGTAATGACCGTTAGGACAGCTGCTTTTGTATGTACTGCACTGTGTGCTTCTGCATACTTTTATCTTCTATGGAAACAGAACCCCTCTTAGTGCCTGAACGACAGTAATCATAGTGACATCACAACATCAGCATCTACCACATCTGCTGGAATAGCTATAGCATGTACCAGCACAGGAATGTGATGCTCACATCCCTACTCTCTAATAATTTGGACAGCAGCTTATCATTTAAATGAAGGGAAAAGCATGTGGCCATTTACATAAACCTGCTTGTCATGTGGGAATCCCTGTATATTTCTTGGCTTCAGATACTAAGGATACACTTACCAGTTGTTGTTAGCTGCTGTTGAGTTGACTTGGAAGCATGGTGACCTTATATACAATGGAATGAAATGTTGCTGGGTCCTGCATGAGTCTCACAACTGACATCACATTCAAATCTATCACTGTAGCTATTTTGCCACTCTATCTCACCAAGGGTTTTCTATGCCCTCATCGGCCCTCTACTTCACCAAACATGATGTCCTCCTCTAACTACTGAACCCTCTTGATTGACTCCTTAGGAGACTTCTCCCTCCTTATCCAAAACCCAGGCTGGATGGACCATTTCTTTTCTATGCCATACTGAAGAGATCCCTGCTTTATGCTCCCAACTGCTAACTTTATCTGGATTCAAGATCCTACTCTCCTGTCTCCTGAATATATTTTAAACTCAAGGCTTCAGATATCCACAGTTAATGTCCTCAAGGTAGCTGTGGCTTTATTGCTCACTTAACCATGATGACTCTTCAGATTCCTTTCCCTTCAGATTTGATCTCCAACAGTTTCCTTAGTTTTTTGCAAGCTCTCAAAACGTTATTTCTTCAACCCATTTCTTGAGATTTAGAACCTTGTCATCATTGAGTTATTTTTCCATATGTATTTTCAGGAATAATGCTTAATATTTGCATTCAGTTTTGTGATTATTTAGATTTGTGAATAACTGCTTTCAATAGCCACTACCAGTCATTTAACGACTTCCTAATTTTAGAACTAATTTGCATTATTTTAAAAATCAGAACAATTTTCTCATTAATGTTGAATCGTTAAGTGTATTTTTTGAGACTTTGCTTAAGAATATCCAGCTGCCTTCAAAAACATAAGACAAAATCCATGACAAGAACAGATATATGCACACCCATGTTCATTGCAGCACTATTTACA
>NW_006921631.1:2315374-2316828 GCF_000298275.1 Orycteropus afer afer | reverse complement strand
AAAGTATATGTGAACTGCTGTATGGAAAGTGAATTTGCTCTGTAAATCTTCACCCAAATCACAATTAAAAAAAAAAAAGACTTAAAAAAAAAAAAATTGGTCAAGTATGGTAATTTTGAGGTGTTAAATCTATTCCCCACCAAAACCAACCAAGCAACCAACTCTACTGATCACACTCCACTGTCTTCTGCCACTCAGAGTCAAAAGTCTAAGGGCATTCTGTTTCCTTGAAGGTATTTTGTCTTTCTTTCTAGGATGTTTGTAGAAGTTTTCATTTATTTTTCTCAAGCATTTGTCAGAATATGTCAGGGTATTAAGACTCCATTTTTTGAAGAGGCTCACTATATCGTAAGAAAAAAAACAACAACACTTTTGAGCTCAGGAATATTTTATTCTACTATCTTTGGCTATTTTGCCTCTACCTTTTAAAAAAGATTCATTTATTGGAAAGCCAATTAGCCAAATGTTGCTGCTCTGATTTTTATGTTCTGTATTATTTAATCTGTGATCTTTGTCTGTCAGAGAGCTTCTCAAAATTGTCTTCCCTATCACTGATTATTTTCCCCCAGTATTATTAATTATTCCATGCTTCTCTATTTCAGGCAAATCTTTAGTCCAGAGTAGTGAGGTTCTGCTCTAGCCCAAAGAGAGGATATGCTGAACTCTAATTCATCACCACTTTGATTTTGTAGCCTTTTAAGTACCTGCCTAGAATGTGTATGTGAGACTTTAGATATGTGAGGTGAGACCAGTATTTCTCAAATTTCCTCTCAACTAATAACAAAGACACAAAAGAACAAAACTCAACTCACTGAGAACCTCAATGCATCCTCAGTAATAGAATTTGGGAAGACTTGCCAATAACCAGGACAGTTGGTTGGATTTAGGAAAAAAGCTGAGGCATTACAACCTGGGCAAAAAGTAGGAAGAGAGTTCCATTTCTCTCTTATTCTGTGTCCCGAGAATTACATTATACAGGATATCCTGAAGACTAAGTAGTTAGTAAAAATTAATCATTGAACAAGTAACAAAGACTCAGAAGGTAGGCTTTCATTTGGGTCAAAGAAAAACCATCCTTTTCTATGGGAACTTCTGACAATTTGGCCCAATTCTTTTTATTTTTAAAAACTGCATTTTATTGAAATATAATTTATGTACAGTGACATACAAAACTAAAGTGACATGAGTCAATGCATTTTTTTTTTGCAGTCTTCCCTCCCCTCCCCTCCCCCCCAGCAACCAGTAGTTTCCCTCCATATATAAACCTTTCCTTGACCCTCCACAACAACGAACTAATACTATATTTTTCCTTCTGTGAATGACTTATTTCACTCAGCATAATGTCCTCCAAGTTCATCCATATTATGCGGTGTTTTGCAGACTCTACATTATTCTTTAGTGCCGCATAGCATTCCATTATGTGTATGTACTGTAGTTTGGTTATCCACTCGTCC
>NW_006921631.1:2278294-2314269 GCF_000298275.1 Orycteropus afer afer | reverse complement strand
TCATATTTGAGGGACAGTTTTGCTGGGTACATAATTCTTGGTTAGAAATTTTTCTTTCAGGGTTTGACATATACCATTCCATTGTCTTCTCACCTGTGTGGTTTCTGCTGAGAAATCCCAGTTTAGTCTTATTGGTTGCCCCTTGTAGGTAACATTTCGTTTTTCTTATGCTGCTCTCAAGATTCTTTCTTTGTCTTTGGTTTTGGTGAGTTTGATGATGATATTACTTGGTAATTTTCATTTGGGGTCTATCCTGTTTGGGGTTCATTGGACTTCTTGAATGGATATATTCTCATCTTTCATCATACCAGGAAAATTCTCTTCCAATGAATCTTTGACACTTTTCTCTGTGGTTTTATTTGTCTCTTCCTGTTCTGGAATTCTGATTACATGTAGGTTATTCCTTTTGATGGCATCCCACATGAACCTTAGGCTTTCTTCATTTTGTTTTCATCTTTTTTCTGATTTCCAAAGAAGTGTTCAAGTATTTGTCTTCAATCTCCCTAATTCTGTCTTCCACTGATTCATTTCTGCTCTTTGCTCATTCAATGTCTTATCTATTTCTGAAAGTTTAGTATTAATCTTCTGGATTTCTGTGCGTAGATTTTGTATCATTTCTAATTTTTCAGTTATCTTGTCATTTTATTCTTGTATTGTCTTTCGAAATTGTTGTAGGGTTTTCTCTGTTTTCCTCAATTTTGTCAGTGTTTTCCTTCATCTGTCTCTCAGTTCGCTGAAGATACCTAAATATAATTCTTTTGAATTCCTTTTCAGGGAGCTGCAATGCTGCATCTTCCTCAGGACAGTGTGTTTTGGGTCTGTATTCTGGTCCCATTTCTCCTGCTTTATCTTGGTTCTTTGTGTGGACTGTGATGCTCTGTTGTCTCCGAGGCATTGTGACGTTTTTGTGTTTGTACTTAATTGGTGATTGTATGCTGGAGTGACTTGCTCACGATTTTCATTTTCTTTGTATGTTATCTACGCAAGCAGGGTACTGTGCTGTGCTCCTCTATTCACTAGTAGACAGCACTATACACTCACCACCTGTCTCCTTTCCTGTTGTCAGCCTCTTGTATATCCCTGCCAACCTTGGCAAACAAAGCCTATTCTTAGGTCCCTGGAATCCAAACCACTTTAAAATCTAAAGTGGTTGCCACTTGTAAAGATTTAAAATGGCTGCACCCTTGGTCACTTAAATATCCATTTGCCGTGTATAAACACTCAAAATGGCTGCGCTCTCTGTACAGTGGAAAGTCAACATCTCAGGTTGTCTCCCTTCTTTCTGTTTCCCTTGTCACAGGCCACCAGTGCAGTCATCCCTGCAGCCCTTGGTGACCAGGGCTGATCTTTAGGTCAATTCTCAGGTCCAAACACCACTTGGAAATATTCAGGCTTTTGGTCCTGGTAGAGTATCTGACAGTCTGCAGCTCTGACCGTCTCAATACTCACTGTTTTCGTTCAGGTTTTTCCACTAGTTTGTGCCTAATCCACTTCTGTATAGTTCCTTTCAAAGCTCAGGGCTCC
The DNA here is from genome assembly GCF_000298275.1 of Orycteropus afer afer. Lineage (NCBI taxonomy): Eukaryota > Metazoa > Chordata > Mammalia > Tubulidentata > Orycteropodidae > Orycteropus > Orycteropus afer. The sequence continues at coordinate 2,312,745 of NW_006921631.1, read as the reverse complement.
AGGATTATCTTCTGTATCTCTGTCAATTGGTTTTTCTTTTCTTTGTTGAAGAGGGTTTGTGTCGCTTGTCTGGCTATTTCTCCATCTTACCAGAAGTCTCCAGTTTGTATTTTAAGATCATTTTGGCTTCTGTATAGAGCGTAGAAGGTCAGGCCCAATTTGGCCCAGTTTTGACTTCTGAAAATTCCTGAACTATCCCTGGTAGGATGGGGTAAGTTAGGCCTGGTATGTAAGGCCAAGTGGGGAGCCTTATGAATGTTGTCTCTGATCATAAAAACCAAACCAAACCAAACCAAACCAAACTCACTGCCATTGAGTTGGATCCAACTCATAGCAACCCCTCCTTGCGTTCCCGAGGCAGTATCACTACCGAAGTAGATTGCCCCATCTTCCTTCCGAGGAGTGGCTGATGGGCTTGAACTGCAAGCCTTAGGCACTACACTACCAGAGCTCCTATCATAGCTACAACTAATAGTAGTTAAGTTATTTTTTGGGATATATCTCTTCTATCATTACTGAAGTCTCTGTAAAGGCCTGATAAAACATACAGTTTGAGTTCTGTCATGCTGCCCAGAATTAAGTAATAGTTGTGTCCTGTATATGGAAGGAGAAAAAAAGGGAGAGCAATTTTTTTTCCCCCAGGCCTGACTGGAGGTAGTGGTGGCTCTCCCTGTGTGTAGTAGTCATAGTTAAACAACAGTATGGGACAGGAGGAGGAGACCACACCTGAGGAATCTATTTCGAGTCCTTAGTGAGAAAGCACCTTAAAGCACTCTCAAGAAGGGGCAAAGCACTTTTGAGAAGAAACAATTTCTAACCATAAACCATGACTTGAAAACACAGCAATTTAGTTAGTAAAGTAAATGTGACCTGAATTTGTAGTCAAAATCTAGTGATGGCAGGATATTTGACTTATGCATAAATTGTACTTCTAAAAATGTTCAAGGCTAAAACCTTTTGTTCTCTGAAGTATGTAACAATTTTAGATATTCTTCATAATTTCTTTAGATAATGTTCTTTCATAAATAATTAAAAGGTAAACCCATCCATGGTTCAGTGGAAAGATCACAATTTCTAAATTTGTGGAGTCCTGAAAGTATGGAGGAAAAAAAAAAAAAAAAACGGAGGGCGAGTGAGCATGTGCATGTAAGCCTCAGCGAGCACAGCCCTGGAAATGTTATCAGTTGCTGGGGATGTTCTTTGTGAATCAGTTTATGAAGGAAGTTAAAGCCACAGAATGTTTGCTTTGCTTTTCTATTAGTGTAACTTCTTATGCATACTTGTATTTTGTACATATGGCAAATAAATAATAAGGCAAGATAATTAGCACTGAGGTTATTGGACTGGAAGCAAAGAGATGATATATTGACTAAATATGTACATAAGTGTGGGCAAATCATTCAACTTCTCTTGGCCATAGTGTTTTCAACTGTAAGAGTGAAGGCATTGGACAGGGATGCATCTAAGAGTCTTTCTTGTTTTAATATTCTATGGTTAAAATAGAAACCAAATCAAATAAATCCATGTTGTCAGAAAGATCAACTAAATTATAAGTTTAAAGACATAAACCTTATCTTGGATTCACATATTCCCTAAGGAACATCATATATTTCCTTACACAGAGCAGGTAGTAAAGAAAATCTGTTGGTGACATTTAGATTGTTTATGTGATTATCTTCTCCAGTTATTAGATGGATTGTTATTTTTGAGATCCTCCGCATGCTTAAAATATAAATCAGGCCAAATAAGTGAGTGTAGCTAGATAGGTCAATGAGATTTTAAATTTGAGGACAGAAGCCTTGTTTTTGATCTACGTATTCTTTATAAACCTCATTAAATTCCTTCCATGGCAGGTGCTCAAGGCAATATTTCTGGATTATAGTTATTTATTTTATGTGGTTGGTTTCTCAAGTAAATTTTTCAACATTACAGGATTGAGATATTTTCAAACCTTATTAGTAATCATAATGTCTATATCTTTCTATCTAAATCTATTTTATAAAAACAAGTGAATAGGAAATGAGTATTTAAGTGAATAAAAGATTCTATTCCTTAATTTTCTTCAAAGAGCTTTATAATTAGCTCTTCCATAGTTTAGATCCCAAATTTCACGACGAATTAAAGTTAAAATCCTATTAACCTTATTTCATTTATATTAGTTATTCCAGATTTTCTTAAGGAGATCAGGAAAACATGACTTCAGATTACTAAAGACTGTAGTTAAAGATAACGTAATTTAAGGCATATGTTTCATTGTTAATTGAAAACTGATAGCCCTACAAACGGGAGATAAAAAAAGGTTACATTCATTTTATGAACGTTAAAGGTAGCATATATCACATGAATTACTAAAGTTTACAAGTGGAATAAAGAGCAGAAAGTATACAGTTCATGTGTACCATGTATAAACATGTAACTACTAATGACATGCATTAAATACAAACATATGACTTTTACTCATTCATTTGCGCTTTTATGCTTCTTTTTAATAGAAATTAAATCAGTCACTTAATATACATAATGCAGTGTTTGTTTTCCAATCTAGTAGCTTTTCAACATTCAATTTTCAGTCTCATGGTAAATGTAAATGTAGTCCATTAGGAAGATGTGGTTTGAGGAGTGAGCAGGGTCAGCATCAACTGTACTTACTAACACAAGACAGAAGGGGTTGGAGTTAACTTGAAGCTGACAACATGGAAAAATAAAACAAACAGAGACCCACAATAGTATCAACATGCATTATTAAGCCAAGATTCAATGTTAACCCAACCACACAGATTTCTTCTAAGCCGAGAGTACATGTGAGAAGGGGTGACTCTATCGAGATCCATAGCCATAGTAGAAAGGTTCATCAGTGCGGAATCCATAAGCTGTGGTGGGGCGTCCAAGAATGCCAACAGATGGGCCAAAGCCATCCATTCCAAGGCTAAAAAGAGAAAAAGGCATTATAAGTTATGTTTTATCACACATCCACAATGTAAGCCAAATAGAAGTCCCGAGTTTTACACATCCATGATTTTCTTCCTAGCAGTGACAGTGAATTATGTGGGAATTATTAACCCTATCTTATGTTAATACAGCCATAAAAATGTGTCTAATAAAATATTACTTCTAACAATGTGTGTTAAAAGTGTTGGGGAACTCTGTCAGCAGGTACTGTTTAAGACAAAGTGAAAAAATCAGGTAAGAGCACTTTTATGTAATAAATAACATATATGGCTTTTATGTCAGAGTATGAGGTAACATACTGCTAGGGAATAATAACATTAAAACTGCAGTAAAGTGAGATTTGCTAATTTATAATGTTAGAGTGTCCTTTTTATATGAAGATATAGGACTTATCCACTATTCATAGGGACACATAACTTGAGTTTTAACAGTAACCTCTCATCCAGGGAGAAATCAAACCATGAGTCTATGACTGAAAGAAAAATACAAGAAATTCTCCAAAATTTGAATATTAGCTATGTTGTATCTGTAGATCCTACTGACTTCTCAGAGTAAAAAATTACTGAACAGAACATGTTTCTTTTAAGTGACACTGAGAGAAATACACACACTAGTTCACCTTATTCTATGGAAAATAAGAACAGCCCAAAGATAATCTATTTTGGCCTAGTAAAATGCTTCCAGTCTGTCACATGCAGACATACACAGGGTCGCTATGAGTTAGAACCCACTTAATGTCAACTAACAACAATAGAGAGTATTAGATAGTTGGAAGCATGGGTATATTTTATGATTATTATTATTGTTCAAATTATTATTCAGTCTATAAAGAAATTATTTAGAAGAAAATTGTTCTCCAAATCACTTTTTAAGGATCATGGAATTATTCAACACTTAGCAAAATGAGAAAACATTTACCTAGCCAGGCAAAGAAGGCAACTGTAACATGCTCATGCACAGCTCATGCAGTGAATGCCAGTGAGCTTATGTCCAATCAAAGAAAACCATTTACAATGCAGAAATGTAAGCTTTGGAAAAAATAATTGGATTTAAATGATTTGGTATTTGAGATTGCACTAGATGCAAAGACGCTTTTCTTTTTACCAGCAGAATCTCAATATGACTAAAAAGTTTACTCACAGTCACTAACTTCTCACAATTCAAAGTGAGATTAAACCATTTTAGAAGGAACTATGGAAATGTTAAGGTCTTGAATAATTAGTATGTGGTATGTGTGCATGGATTGGGGTGAAATTAAAGACTAAATGTAAAGAATCACAGTACGTGTAAGGCATGTTGTTCCTGTGGCTCTTCCTCTGGAGAAACAAACGTTCTGAGAGATGTTTCAGGGTAGCATTTTTATGAATGCTCCTGGAAAAATCAATCTTTTTGTGTTCCTTCTATATAAAAAAAAAACAATGTATACTTTTTAAAAATTGGTTGAAATTTTTAAGGCTGAATTTTATTTTGAAATGGTAAAAAATAAGCACTCCTTTTACTTGCTGGCCCCATGGAAAGAGAGGGAGATTAATTTTTATGATGAAAACAGTAAGGAAATATTATTCTAGAAATACCTTTCAAGATGTTTCAAAAATTAAGAGCTAAGATATATATTCCTGTATCATTTTAACACTTGAGGAAAAGTTGGTGTTGAAATTTTTTCTCCTATAGCACTAAGTAAGGGTAACAAATACTTGTGTATGCAAGTAATTCTTAATTATTTTAGGACTGATTATATAGCTTGTGGATTTCAACTTCTTTCTTCTTTATCTTTCTATTTAAAACCTGCCTTAGGCCACTCCCTACATTTTCAGAGCCTCTCCCAGGCTGAACAGCAGCAGACTTGTGGTGAGACCTGTTTCAAGAACTTGGAAACAAGAAACACACAGTGGATCAGGGAGGAAATATGCAAAGACACCTTTCAAAACAGAACAGCTCACAGAGGACCATATAATAATATGACTGTAATTCTATGTAAAAGATGATGATTATCAGAACAGAGTCTGTCAGCCAAGATGGCACAGAACAAGTAGCAACTCAGAGGCAAAGTTGGTAACACCAACCTAAGCATTGCTTGGGGACATGGTGACCTGTAATTTTTTTGCTGGGCTCATTGTAATTAAGAAGGGGGACTTAACAAGTTCACAGAGTCTGAGACCATCATACATCCAGATTGTATAACTCTCTCTGTTTTTAAATTTCTATGATCAACAGGCAAACTTAATAATCTCTTCCCATGCGGCTTGCCATTAGGGCAAAATAATAAACTGAGATATAATCTAGTCTGCTTGATGATTATACATTTCAATGTAGATTAACAAATGAATATTGTCTTTAAATTTTAAATATGCTAATCACATTAGTAAGAACACAACCATGTCAGTGAAAGTAAAACTGACCCTTGAACACTGTAAGTGTAAGTTTCTAAGCCTGTGGAGCTCAGCTCTCAACCAGTCTTTAAACTATTGTGGTCAAAATTTAGTTATGTAGTTGGCTGTTCACCAGGAGACACCTGTGTGTGATACAGTGTACAGAGTATGATTCAGTTCTTTGAACTTTCATAGCTAGCACTGGGGAAAAATTTTCAAGGGTGAAAATTTGAAATGAACTGCTAAAATGAGTGTTTCTGGAATTACCCATCATGTATCACAGATGAACTTGCTGTTTAAAGAATATTTGAAACAGCCAGTTTGGAGGGTACTCTGACATAGGTCCTAGGTCCTTTTTGTATTATGGAAAATCAACTATCCATACAATTAGTATCTTAAAAAAACTGACTCTGCAGCAGAATAGCATGTTTCTTTAAAATATCTGATTACTAATATAGTGGGACAATTGGTTTGTTTAGGCTGCTACAACCTGGAGACAGATACTCTTTTGGGACACAGGTATCTACTCTACTTTCTCTCTTGAGATAAAGACCTAGCCTTGCTAATGCTGAGTCTGGTTCAAAACCAAAAATACCTAATAGGAAGCATTCCATTAAATACAAGCATATAGATTCTTCATGTAAGTTCTTTTGGAAGGTAAGAAACCATGAATATAAAAAAGGCATGTGTCACAGCAAAAACTGTGCTATCCTGATCCAGTAAGACTTGATGGAGATCAACCTTATCACAGGAAGTCACAGCCTTCATTAGGGACCCTGATTACAGGGAAACTATGCTGTAATATCGAGCACCTGCTTTCGCTCCGTGCTACCATTTTGCTTCAGGTAAGTGTATATTTAGCTATTTATATTGGAATTTAATCCATCCCTACACTAGATACATCAATATTCTTTTCCTGTTATCCCTAACACAAATGAAAAGCTGTATGTCCCTCTAGACCAGGATATGCCACTACTATACTATTTTATATATATATATATATATATATATATATTTAAAACAGGACTAATTATTTAGTGTAATTTAACCTTTATCTTCATATTTTAACCTGTGAATTGGAAAAACAACAACATGCAATATCTCTTCTTGAAAATACAGAATTCTAGTCCAAATAAAATGTTACTGTTTGTTGTGAAATGATATCTAGGACAAGTAAGGTCAACACACCAATCTATTAAGTTTTAATTCTAAGAACAATGATTTCTTTGTATATGAGAGAGAGAGATGGAAAATTCTTTATATATAAAATTTATATTTAAAGTTCATCAAGTATAAAAACATATGCAGAGTTCGTTTTTAAACAAATTTAGAAATGTAATTAAAATGAAAATATAATTCAGAAGACTGAATTATCTATCATGTTTCTAAGGCTTCAAACAAGTTTCTAACAGCATTCATTAGAATTCTAAACTTGAGCTGATTCATATGAGGAGAAAAGAAACCCCAACATGAAAAGTGGTGTTTTGCATGCAGCACATCACATGGGGATGGCAGCCAGTTAAGAAACCCTAGGCATTCTCAGGCTCTTAGTCTATTCGTGTGCCAGAGCTGACATTCCTGCAGAAAGGGAAGAAAACCACCTACCTCTGGCTGTTTGTGAGGCTTAATTAGTGCATATTTGTAAAGCACTTTGAAATCCTTGGATGAAATGTGCTGCATAAGTGAAAAGTATTATTTTATTAAAATTAGATAAAAGCATCACAAATCTTTTTCTTCTAAGACATTTCTAATTCAGTAATATGAATGCAGAGCAAATAATGAAATAGTGGATGGAAGAGAGAGAGGGAGAAAGAGAGTAAGCAAGAGAGAAAATTCAAGCCAACTTCTCTTGGAATCTTCGACTTGAAGAAATATGTAGAAATAATCGTGTGTACACTTCCATTCACAACATACCCATGTCCTGTCTGAATATGTCCAGGGATGGATGCTCACTACTATGTTCCATTTATTCAAACTGTTGGAAAGGTATTCATTACACTGATTTGAACTCTAGCTCTATTTGTCTCTGGAGCCAAACAAAGAGTCTAATTCTTTGATATGAAGGCCTCAACTCTCTTTCACTCACTCCTCATGACATGGTCTCCAAAATCTCTACCATCTCATCTGCTCTCCACAATCACTTTGATTTTCCAATGTTTATTATAAAATTAAAAAGCTGAAATTATCATGAGACTTATGACATGGTCTGAAACCAGTACAGAATATACTGAGATCTTATTATGGCCCGCAACTAATGGAGGCTAAAACTCCATTGACCATAAATAAAAATGTTAAAAGATCATTATCACAAAGTTAGCTTATATTAAGTGTGCATATGTAACTGTGACACATAATTTTCACTTATGACTATCAGGCTGAATTTCATGTTTTTAGTTTAGGTCTGTCTTTACACATATATGCTCCCTAAGACAAAATTCTTTATGATGATACTTACATTTAAAAACAGAGAATAGTGATTCTTAATAATTATCCATCTTTTTGATTCTTAAGATAATACTAAAGGCTAGAATTCTTTTGGGATCAGCAAGAGGACTTAAGATGAACTAACTCTCTCGCAAGGAATCCAGTATGTTATAGCACTGTCAGGAGCTCTGGTGGCACAGTGCCTAAGGAGTTTGACTGCTAACCAGAAGGTTGTTGGTTCAAACCCACCAGCCACTCTGAGGAAGGAAAATGAAGCAAACTACTTCTGGAAAGATTCATTGCCTTGGAAACACAATGAAGATCACTATGAATAGAAATTGGATGGCAGTGGTTTTTTTTTTTTTTTTTTGGTATGAAATGATATGTTAATAATTTTCTGAAGAAGTTCACTCATTTTATCAATTACTCCAATATATTGATCATAGAATCAAAACCGTATGTTTATCATCTTTTCTAACAGATTATAAATCAGTCATCAGAGTAATTTCAGCTTAAGTCTAATCTGTCACAGAAAATTTAGAACTATGTAATAATGACTCTTTACATATCTATATTTTAATCCATCCAACCATAGTAGAAACGTTTATTGAATTCCTCCAATGTGGTAAGTGTAGTGTTGGGAGCCAATGAAAAAGAAGAAAGACATAGTTCTGGGAAGGCAATGATGAATAAGAAACAGGCACTGACCACAGGGACTGGAGACAACTAATAGGTAACGAATACTCTGATAATAAATGAACCACCAGCCTTCTGGTTAGCAGGCAAATGCCTTAGGCACTACGCCATCAAAAAAAACAAAAACAAAAACAAAAACAAAAAAACAAAACAAACGCACTGCCGTGGAGTCTGATCTGACAGCGACCCCTCCTTGGGTTTCCGAGGTGATATCACTACAGAAGTAGATTGCCCAACCTTCCTTCTGAGGAATGGCTGGTGGGTTTGAACCGTCAGCCTTCTGGTTAGCAATCATATGCCTTAGAACTCCCTATATGATCTTTTATTACCCCTAAAAAAAAAAAAAACAAACAAACCTCACTGCCATCGGGTTGGTTCTGACTCATAACGATCCATCCCTCCTTGGGTTTCTGAGGTGGGATCTCTATGGAAGTAGATTGCCCACCAGCCTTCTGGTTAGCAGTCAAATGCCCTTAGACACTATGCCACCAGAGCATATGTATAAATTGCTACAAAAGAATAGAGGAGGACCAAATTTTTAATATAATGTGAGGGTAATATCAGAGATATGTACAAATTGCTACAGAAGCAACTAGGAAACTAAAAAGGCCTTATATTTTAATACTAATGCATTTACCACTTCCTGACATTATATTTTGCTTGTTTACTGTCTTTCTCCCTTACCAGATTGTAAGCATCATGGAGGGCAAAAACTGTCTTATTCATTGCTCTATCCCTACCATCTAATACTGAATATGACTTGGAGTGACCATTCAAAAAGTATTTGAATGCATGAAGGGATGAATCTTAAAGCACAAGTAGGATTTCACAAATGAAGAGAGGAAATTCCTGGTAGAGTGAAAGACTAAGCAAGAGAGAGAAAAAGCTGAAGAAAGCAAATGGTTTGTTATGGTTAGTCTTAGGTTTATGATGTAAGCAAGTGGCAGAGGTAAGGCTAGAAAGGGAGGTTAGCATCCTATTTTGCAGCTCTTATGTGATGCTAACAACTATATACTTTTGGTGGGTTGTCAATGATTTATAAGAAGAATGGCTTAGTTCTGTGTTTTAGAAAGATAATTGTGGTAGCAAAGGGGGCAGAGAGGCAAAAGTATGGGGAACACTTTAGAGACTATTATGGCTGGCTGTGTTTCAGGTAAATTAGAGCCCTACAGGGGCAGTGGCAGAAATAATAAATAATGATCAAATAATCTACGTTTTGCAATGAAGAATGGCATCTTACCTCTTTTCAGATGGGTTTCTAAGTTATATCTTTACCAGCTGGGAACTGGTAAAGGGAAAAGAAAAAATCTCAAAACTGTCCAAAAATATAAAGGTTACAGTTAACTGAAATGTTAAAATTAAAGTTGCCCCTTTAATACAATGATAAGAGATGAAGAGACTGTGGTATTCCACGTAGATGAAATCAGAATCCAGTAGCAGCTTATTTCTATACTCAATAGGAAGGGCTGGGCTATTCAGGCAGAAAAGAAATTCTGCTCTTAAAATTCTCAAATATAGTAAAAGAAGTATAGACCAAATGAGATAATACCTACAAAATAATACCTAACATCTGTATCCCACTGCTGTGAAGTCAATTCCGACTCATAGGATAGACTAGAACCACCCCCTAGGATTTCCAAGGCTGTAATCTTTAGAGGTTTCGACTGGCCAATTCTTTGAGAAGTGGATGGCCCCTTCCATCTCCTGAATCTTTCTTAGTCTGGAAGCTCCACTGAAACCTGTTCACCATGGGTGACCCTGCTGGCATTTGAAATATCAGTGGCACAGCCTCCGGCCTCACAGCAACATGCAAGCTACCACAGTATGACAAAGTGACAGATGAGCAGACATGTCTCATCTTTCTCTTGCAGAGTGGCTGGTGGGTTTGAACTACATTTTGCAGCCAAGCGCTTAATGACTGTGCCACCAGGGCTTCTTCAACATTTGTACATGATGCATTATTAAATCTAGATATAAATGTTCGTAATTTACAGAACAGCCACTAGATGGCGAGCTTGTCTCACCATTGAGTTTCATGTACTTCTATTTTTAAATAAAAGTTTTGAAGCAAGGTTTATTGAATTTAAACTTCTCAGCATGTTTAACATTCACAGAATATGGTTTCCATTGCTTTCTCAGATAATCAGTGTCTTTGTTTTACAAATGTGAAGTAATTTAGAGCAAAATAAGAAGGCTTTTCTATCAATCATACACAGAAATATTTTATGAATGTGGGCATATGAAAATGATAGGTTAGAAGAAAAGATGCTGATTGTCTTGGACACTGAAAAATGTAAGGTAAATGCATGTTAACGTACTACTATTACAAGATAACTTCTAAAATTTTCCTTGCGCCTATGTCAATAGCATCTTGTTTCTATATATTAAATGTAATAAATATATGTTTTAGGTTGCTCAAAGGTATTACTTATCACTTTGGACTTAAACTTTTGTATCACTAAGAAAATGAAATCCAAGAGCACAGTTAAGCAGTCTTTCATTAATTTTCATCAACTTTAGCTGTCATTAGTTTTTTTAATTCTTTACCTTTTATACACACAATTACAAAATTTCTTTTTGTTATGATAAAACTAATGGCTAAAAAATTATAAAGAATCATATTTTCAGTGAACTCAAAATGTATTTTTTCAAAAATCCAGGGCAAATGATAAATGGTAGGAGTAATGTGAAGCTGTATTTATTCATCTGGAGTTTATAAAAATTAAAATTTTAGTCATCTATTGGTTCTAAGGAGAAAAAATCCACCTTGCAAACAGATAATTTAGTTATTATATTGAGATGCTTCAGATAAAAACTTGGTACTAATGAGGGAAGGAGTATGTGTTAAGTATCACAACTTTATTCCAAATGGTAAAGAAATGCCGTCTTTCATGACTCTTACTCAATTTGTACTTATTATACATCCTACTCAGTTGTTTAGCACATCTCCAGAGTCTATTTTAATGACTATATTTTTCATGTCGAGAAGTTATAGTCAGTACTTTTTCATATCGTATCACTGCATTACGTTTTCTATTCCTTTGTATTATTTGAATTTTACAGTCCCAGGAGATTCTTCTATTAACTCAAGTTCTTAGAGTGTCTTCACTCTCACTTGTTCCATCTGATGACTCTCTTTCATGATGGTCCTTTCTTCATTGTTCTGTAATTTTTATTGTGCATTTACACCTTCAGATTTGTTTGTTTGTTGTCTTTTGGCCTTTGGGATGTGGAAATATTTCTACAGAGTGGTTCTGTATTTGTTTGTAATATATCAAGGCTCTGCAGTTTCACCATCCTGAATCAATTTGAATGGTAATTTCTTGAGTTGGGGTTCCCTGAACCAGATATATAGAATAAATTCTAAACCCATTCATGTGCATGGAACAAGTCTGTGGTTTCTCTTTCTCATGGGTGACTACCTCTCCTGCCTCAGGTAAATTTTGACCACTATTCAAGGGCTGGTGAATTAAATTCATCTAGTCATCTTTTCAACTGATGAGAAAAAGGCAGCTGTTTAAAATTCTACCTTCCTGTACCATATATCCTGTATCTATTTCAACATTTCTGTGGGGGGTTCTTTTTTTTTTTATTTTTTTGCATTTGGGGTATTCTATATCTTTCTTTTCAACTTGGCTATGTATTAGAATTTTGTGTTGTATTTTGTCTGTCTACTACTTCTATACATATATATAGGACGGGCTCTTTTAAGTTACATCAGTTTACCATCTGGCTGGAAGTTCTTTTTATTTTACTCTTAGTAAGCAATAAGAGTAAATTTTCTCTGCAAATTCAAGGAAACAATTTATAAACCCTGTATTTTTGCTACTCAAAAACTGGCTTTGTTGAAGAGAACATCAACTCAAAAGAAATACTTTGTGGTATTGAAAGTGTCCCTCCCCTTGCTTGTCCTCATTTGTAGCAATTAACAGAAAAAAGAAATCACTATAGTAGGTTATCTAATGGAAGTTGTCAGAAGTGATTACCAAGCTGAATTAAGTATTTACTTAAACCTGTAATAGATTCAGGCATTTTATCGGAAACTTTTAATGAAGGTATACCATCGAGTCACCTTTAACTTACATTTCTTCAATTAGGGACAAGGACTCCTTGAAATTGGCAGTTCTGTAATATCAAGCAATGCCTCATTTCATACCACCAAATGTTAAGGGAACTTACTGAGCTGCTTAAATAACCCCTGGGTCAATAAACTGAGTCATTAGCACCTCCTTTAGATAATTGTTTGTCTGTCACTGGTTCAATATTTATATAATCTGTCAAAATACCTTGGTTTTTTAAGGTACAAAAATTACTGCTGTAGGCTTAAAGTAGAGAATATCATGTAAGTAGCAATATTTTCTCACTGGTTTGAGAAAAATGGTGTGGTATACTGTCTGGTACTGAGTGAGTTAAAGCCTGAACACCACAACTAATTACTATGTAATGCTAACCTTAGTTGCTGGTTCATTTTGAGACTCTTTAAAATATGAACTGTGTATTTTACCCCTATGCACTCTCTTAATGATTTGTTTTTTTAGACTGAAATCACTTCCAGCCATCAGTTATACTCTTGGTCTTTACATATGCACTTCTCCAAGCACAAATATTTCTTTTTCCTATTGGTCTGCCAGCCCTGTCAGAGCAAATTTTACTTTAAACTAAATGCTATGATACTTAAAACCTCTTGGATTACTCAGGCTGCTAGTGTGATCTATGACCTTCCAAGAATGACAGCTGAACTTTCCAATTTGCTTATACTGCTTGGGGATCTAGAAAGCACATGCCAAAGAGGAAAATGTTTCTGATGTTGAACAGAGAGGGGAGTTCTTGTAGAAGGTGGGGGAAGGAGACTATTAAGTACTGAAAAATACTAATAAGAAATGAAAAGAAACTAAACATGCTGTAAAATCTAAGACCTCAAACATAATTCAAAAGTTAATGCTAGTACTAAAAACTCTTTAGTCCAGTTTAAAACATGAATAATGACCTTAGGTTACTGAAATTCAAGCACCAACCAGAAATTTAAAGTAATAAAACTGTGAAAATGAACAAGTTCAGGAGATGGAAGAGTATCTAAAATTATCATGAGCACTATATAAAATGGACTACATCAACTCATCTTTCTTTATAAAGCAGACAGAAATCTGACATGTGCACATAATCAAAGAGGTAATAGAGCTATCTAATATACATGCTACCCGACTGACACAGTATCACTCTCTCTTAAATGAAAACTTTGTGTTAAGTTTCTGTTAAAATTCATGTCTTCAAAGTCCTTAAATAAATAATACAGTCTGGCAATATTTTGGCATATTTCTGAAACCTTTCATTTTCTTTTACTACCTCACATAAGAGGTAGACTGATGTTTGTCTTAAAATAACATCTCAAGTAGTTACCAAAGGAATCTTAATACAAAGTTTCCAACTCATGCCACAGTCTACTTATTCATTTATTTGTCTCAATATTTTTTAGGCCAAATAATCCACAAATTTTAAACATTAAATATATATGTTTCTAAATAGCTAAGCATACAAGTTTGACAGCTGGAGTCCAAATGAATTTATAATTTCAAATCTGCAACAAAAAGGCATTTTCTTGCCTTCCTACTCAGGATATTCTTAAAGATTTATGCTGGACAGTGTCAGAATATATTTGATACCGGCCGTCACTAATTCAGTAATTTCAGTAATCGATATAGGTCAGATAGGTATTTAACAGTTATTTACTCCAGCACTTGGGATCTCAGAATACTGTGCAATATACCAGCACTGCATTTAGCACTAGAAGAACAAGCACTGAAGTACATGCATCTCTGCCCTCAAATTTCATAAATTTTCTTGGTTCTTGAGAATAAATTTGACTGCTACATAATGGGTTTATTTTAAAAAGTAAACTCAATTCTTACTTAGGTCTAAGGTTAATTTTACATCATCAAGATACAGATTAAATGTTTTAAGTCTTTTTGATCAAGTAGATTGGAAGCCCTCTGAGGATGAAATGAGGTGTTTCTGTATTATCTTCATGGAAAAGGGCTAAGCACCCTGGGCAAACACTGCATTAAAACACCATTTTAAAGTATATGAGCCTACAATTATTTTTCTAACTTGAACATTATGATCACATTTTAAATTAAAATTATTATTTCAAAGTGGCATAAGGAAGTACCATACCTGCATTTTTTTTTACCACTAATGTATATGGACACATTTGACCTTTAATTTTAAGGACTGAGAATTCTGTTCATTAAATTTCATCAAAACTAACTTAAGTCTGAAATTATCACTAACTCCTGAATTTTATTAAAGCTTGTAGGGTACAATAATCTCAAAACCAAAATATCTGGATATGCTTTCTGTCTCTACTGAAATAACATATTGCAGTATATATCTGTAACTCTCTTTGTCATGATTTCTTCCTTTGCAAAATAAGAACTAAAAGGCTATCCCTTCTAACATCTTTACGCCTTGAGATATTCCCAAGTCTTTTATAAAAATGGTAGGCACTCTTACAGTATATATTTGTGTTGCCATTGTTGTACCACATGAAAATCACAATGGAGCCTTCCTCAAAAAATGCTTAGGAAATTCTGGCTCATGCCATACAATCTAGAAAGTTAAGAGATACTCTATTATACTTGGCATGCTTCTTAAACATGCCTTCTGTTTGCTTTTACAAGACTCTTACATAATTCATAAAGATTTATGCCTACACATAGGCATACTAATTGTTCTTGCATTAAAGTAATGCCATGGGCAATCATATCTTCCTTTACTGTAGTGAAACTGGACTGCTTGTATAAGTAAAGTTATTCAATAAAAATCCTTCAGATTCTGTCATGGTTGACGTAAATGATAGAACACCTTTAGGGATGAAAAATACCTGGAAAGTCTCTTTATATGCTTTTCCATCTTATTTTATATATTAAGTGAGTTTATTTTGAAAGCAGTAAATCAAGGATAAGGTTTTTAGGTATCTGACACAAATCACCCGTTACCACATTGCATACATTCCCATATTCAGGTTTACTCCTATAGTCGTGGTTTCTCTTAGAAAAGGGCACAGGCCATGGAAACGTTTAGGGTGCAGTATTTTCACTCTGTGATGTTCACAATGTCTTTGGGGCTGTGGCAACCTGATAATCTGGAATTTTTATAAGCAAAGCTGGGCAACTATGAGGAGAATTCTTCAATGAGATGGAAATGGACTATGGATTTTTGAGATTATTTTATGACATGTGGGTTTTAGGCAGTAATCCAAACTAGCATAGAGGTATATCTATATTATTTTAAGTATGCATAACAAGGAGCGGTTATAAACTGATTAAATTTAAAATGACTATGGTGCCTGCTTGCTGATGGCAAATAGTATCTTCCTTCCCCGCATTTTCTGAGAAAAAGGCAAGATGCAACTGTTGAGAAATTGTAAATGTTTTGTTTTTCCCTATAGCATATACAGATGACAAATTATGTTACAACAATTTGATATTTATAAAGGCCTTAACTCTCAGAAACCTTTCTTTAAAAATTTTTTTTTGAGACTTAAGAACTCCTGTTTAAAAGAGATCTCAGCATGAAGTTTGAATACCTGTATAAACACAGCTTTAGGGGATATCTTTCATCAATTAGAAAAGATGGTAATTTTTAAGTTACTGTTATAATTTAAAAATTTACTTTCCTAATTATATTCATAGAAGCCTCCTCTTATCCTTTAACATTTGAGGGGCTCTAAATGAGCCACTTGATATTGTCCACACAAACTTGGATTCCTTTTTAAAATTGCATTGCCTATTTAATTTTCTGACAGGCCAATATGGAGGTGCTTTGTTTTAGGCTGGAAAAACCTGAAATGAAAGAATTTCTGAAAAAATTGGGATGTACCAACTTTTGATATATATTTCTTCTAAAACTAAACAAAGACAATAGGCTTAAAACTATATATATATAAATATGCTGTACAACTTGAGACAGAATACTGACTTATGTCCACAGAAAAGAAGATACATCAAGAACTTATTAATTATGCTTCTGTTTATAAGTCTATTCAAAAGATTAATTATTTAATATCTTCAAGGTAATCAAAGGGCACAAGAAAGTATTTGTTGATTGTGGCTCTTAGTGTGAAAAGAGACCATAGTAATGTGTAGCTTTCACTTAAACCAACAAAGACATACAATGCTTTTATGTACACCAATAATTAACTTTAGTAATAGAAGTGTAAAGTTTAGAAAATTACTAATCATTCTCAAATAGTAAAAGAAAAGAATGTCACACTTCTCTTTTTGAAGTAGGTCTGAGTTCTATTCAAAGGCAGCGAGAACTTTTGAGATAATAGAGTGATTTGGACTACTATTCAAAGAATGGCCTCAAATTCCTCTGGGTAAAATCTATAGGATTATAGCCCCAATTAATCTCCTTAACTTCAGATATCTCCTCTATTTTCAAATAATCATCAATGGAGGTTTATCACCCTTTGTTTTAAATGGAAAACCTGGTACATTTTAACAAATCCTTTGTAATCTAAAATTCTTTCAATTAAAAATGTATTTATAGGAATTCATCAATTGTTTCATGTCAGCGTTAAGAGAAATTCAAAGACTAACGTGTTTTGTCATTTGTCTCCTTGATTTATCTATCCATCCATCTATGTAAAATGCGAAGGTCAGTTTCTAGTTAGTAAATCTTTGCCTATGAGATGAGAGAGGCAGAGGAAATCAACATTTACATTAAACTCCTGGTACAACAGTTCTCTCCAAATGTCACCATCATTCAAATGACAATCTGTAGGAAAGTGCTGTGTTTCTAAAGAGGTAATATCTTTATTACAAAGCCATAACAAGCTATTGTCTGGGTTAACCTGTCCAAACTGCCTATTGTTATAATGAAGTAACTGAACAATGAAGACCATGAAAATATATGTTTTATTACATGGCTTATATAATTCAGGAGGTTATATTTCTATAATAATGCGATTCTTTGTCAAATATTGCATTGCTTATCTTAAAATGCTACAATATTGGAATCTATACATCTATTTACTTTTTCTGAAAACAATTCACCACATTATTTAGATTGCTGTCTTTTCTGTAAAAAAAATAATACTAAAGATCTAAGCTTTTGTGACAAAATCAAGTTAATGAATAACACTCCAAATAGCGTGCTCTTTTAAAAAATGTGTTCATACTTTAAGATAACATGGCATGCTTTACTAACGATAATTAATTCTGTTGCCTTGAATGTTAAGCACAATTGAGAAATCACTTCTGATATGTTTATTCCATGGGAATTTTACACACACACAAAACACAAATATTTAATCAAGGTAAAGGAGTAACAGAAAGTAGACAGGAACAGGTAGAATACTAATGTCCAAATCCTGACACTGTAAAAGGAATACAGTGTATTAATATTAAAAGAAATTAATACTAATTCCTTTTCTATGCCCAATAATAAAATACTATGACACTTAAATATTTTCAAAAAAGAAAGTTGCAGTGAAGAATAATAAACAGGATGCTTTAACTTATCTCAAAAATTATATGTGAACTGTGGAACAGAAACTTCTCAAAGGGAGACTACTACTCAATGATACCTGTGTTCCCAGGTCTCATGCAAGTGTTTGTCAATTTAAAAGATAACTTACTGAATAAATGAAGGAAGTTTTAAGTACTAAAATATAACACTAAATACATGTCTTTGCCTTGATTATACCTTTATTTTATACTCTAATCTCATTTGTTATCACAGAAGTTTTAAGTAAAATTTAAGAGTATCTTTTGAAAATAATCACCACCTCAATCCCCCCAATAGTACCTATGCTATACTTCTGACTATCAATAGGTAATTAGTTAAGATCTGATAACAGGAAAGAAACAAGATAAAAAAAACTAAGTAAGTGTGGGGTAGAATCTGGGGCACCACTACACAACATATGCTATTTGACATGCAAATTTTTATAATATTCTTATGGCACCACTCCCTGTGTAAGTCAAAGAGCTCTAATGTCCTCTTTAAAATATTCTTAAAACAAATTTTCCTAAATGTTTGTATGGAGCCATTTCTAAGGCACAAAAAAACTGAAAAAGATATTTATTTCAAGTCAACAATAGGAGTGACTGTAACTGAAATTATCTGAATTCCAAATATATAGTCTACTCATTTTCTCCATAAAAAAATCTCTACTACAAATACATTATTATTTGAAAGAATGCTTGGGCAATTCTAAATAGTTGGATGCTGCTATTAAACATGTGATGCTAATCAAATTATTTCTTCTTTTGTTATGGTGAACCTATGGTATTTTTCAGTCTAGATGAAATTAGATGGCCTATTAATGTGACTTTTTCACACTAACTTGTAACAATGGGATATTACTAAGTGTTTATTTTGGAAGTAAAATTAGAGACTGTTTACATTCAGTATAGAGGAGTACTCAGTATATTCAATTACATATGAGGTAGTATATAATACATGTATTCTAAGAATTTTTTAAACTGGATCTTAACTATAACGCTAAGCACCGTTATTTATCTACAATGTGCCAATTCAAAAGACAGTGCTTATTGTACTTAGATTATTAATATTTTCCATATAGGATAGGTTCCTACTAACAATTTTGTAATATGAACATGCCAAGAAACTCAAAGGAAATATAATTATATTCTAAATACCTGTAAAGCAACTGTACAATACTATATTTTTATGTATTTAATCTTGGTTTCACAGAGCTCCAAAAGACTCATTTCTTTCTTTCTTTTTCTATGTATACACACACACACACACACACACTCATAAATAAAACTCTACTGATTATGCCTAAGGCATGTGACTGCTAACCAGAAGGCTGGCGGTTCAAACCCACTAGCCACTCCTTAGAAGGAAGATGGGGCAATCTACTTCCATAGTGATACCACCCTGGAAATCCAAGGAGGGGTTGCTATGAATTGGATCCGACTCAATGGCGTGAGTTTGGTTTGGTTTTTGGTATTCATTGTACATTGAAAGAGTGACAACAAAACAGCAAAGACTAAAAATAAAATTAAGGAATTGGAAAAAGAAAGTTAACACTAAAAGTAAAATAAAGCATATTGAATGGATTAAGACATTACTGTGTTTGAATACTGGCTGTGACCTTTATAATTCATTTATTAAACCAAACATCTATTGAGAACCTATTCTGTGTCAGGCACCATAGACACAAATTTGAATAAGACAGTCAAAGTCCTTGCCCTTCTAAGAGACTATATTCTTGCAGAAGGAGGCAAATAAGCAATGAACCAAAAATATAAATGAATAGGGTGCTATATTAAGAGAGTAACTGAAGGATGGGGAAGAAAAGATTTCTTAGAAAAATATGAAGGAAAAGACTCACTGAGGAAGTAATATTTGAGCTGAGACTTGAAAAATAAGAAGCCAGTTATTCAAAGAGTTCAGGGAAGAACATTCACTTAAGTACAAAGACAATGAAGTAAAAAAGAACTTGATGCATGTCTGAGGCAGAGAAAGAAGCCCAGAGAGGGTAGAATTAGTTAGTAATTGGGAAATTTGTAGGAGATGAAGCTGGATAAGTAGGAAAGTATGGGATAACAAAGGACTTCATAGGCTATGGTAAGGAATTTGTGTTTTATTATGGGAGCACGGGAAGGCATTGAAGGTAGGTGGCAGGTATGATCTGAGTTACACCTTAAAAAGATCATGATGGCTACTGTGAAAAAAAAAAAAAAGTTGCATGGGAGGGTATGTGTAAAAGCAGGGAAATTAATTAGGAGGATATTGAAGTGATCCAGGTGACAGATGATGGCAGCCTGGACTAGGGTACTAGCAGTGAAAATGTCTCAAATTATTTGAAATGTGGAAATGAGAATGACAAGACCTGCAGATACTCTGCTTGGGGGAGAAAGAGAGTGTGATGAGAAAAAACAGTGGACTCACAAAAGACTCCAAAACTTATGGCTTGAATAAATGGATGGGTAGTGATGACATTTACTGAGATAGAAGATTGGAGAAGGAACCTGTTTGTGTATAGGATATGAAAAGTTACATCTGATAAGTTCTTTAAATATTCAATGTATATGTCAAATAGGGTGAGGGATAGGGTGAGTGATAAGGCTGGTGCTCAGAGGAGAGGCCTCAGATAAAAAATATAAGCTTCCATATATTTAAAGCCATGGGATCTGGATGAAATCCTCTAGACAGTGGGTGCAGTTAGAGAGGCCAAATACTCACTGCCATCAAGTTGATTCTGAACTATAGCGACCCCCATTGGCTTTCCAAGGCTATAAATCTTTATGGAAGTAGATTGCCTCATCTTCCTCCTATGGAACAGCTGGTGGGTTTGAATTGCCAACCTTCTGGTTAGCAGCCAAATGCCTTACCCACTATACTACTAGAGCTCCTTAGAGAGAAGAGTCCTCAAAATAGGGTATGATAAAGAACAGGGACAAAACCCTGAAATCAACATTTAAAGGCACAGAGGAGATTGAGAAGGAACAGAGAAGGACTTAGGAGAAAAATCAGAAAAGCGGGCATCTTGACATCTGAGAAAAGGGAGTTTCAAAAAGCAGTGTCTGGGCAACTGTATCAAATACTGCTGAAAGTTAAAGATGAGAGAAGTTCACTAGATTTGGCAATATGGAAATTGGTGATTTGGTAAGACTGGAAAAGTGAAGAGTAAATGGGAGCCTTTGGGAAGTTCTGCATGAAGGGAAGTCAGAAATGGGATGCTGTTGTTGTTATACGCTGTCGAGTCGGCCCCAACTCATAGCGACCCCTCCTTGGGTTTCTGAGGCAGTATCACTACGGAAGTAGATTGCCTAACCTTCCTTCTGAGGAGTGGCTGGTGGGTTTGAACTGCCAGCCTTCTGGTTAGCAGTCAAGTGCCTTAGGCACTATGCCACCAGAGCTCCTAGAAATGGGACAGAACTGGGAATATGAGGTATGACCAAAAAGAGTTTAACTTCGGAGATTCCAAGATCATGTTTATATGCTCACATCAATTATTCAGTAGAAGGGAAAAGAGTGGTGACATGAAAGGAATCCTTGAGAAAGCAAGAAGAAATGAGTCCAGAGCACAAATGGACAGAATAGACTTTGTCTAAGAAAAGGACACCTTTTCCATTTTAACAGAAGGTTATATAAGTAAACCACCCAAAAAACCCACTGCCATCAAACTGATTCCAATGTCAAAGCAACCCTATATATAGGACAGATTAGAACCGCCCCATAGGGTTTCCAAGGCTGTAATCTAATGGAAGCAGACTGCCACACCTTTCTCCCATGGAGAAGCTGGTGAGTTTGAGCTACTGACCTTTTGGTTCGCAGCTGAGCACTTTAACAGTGGTGCCAAAAAGGCTCCTTATAAAAATAAAGGTGAGTAAAAATAAGAGTTTACGGATTGGGTGGTGGAAGATAACTAGCTTCATAACCTTGGGCAAGCTTCAGTTTTCTCAATAATAATGTCTCTTGCCATGAGCTGTTGTGAAGATTAAATTAGATAAAGCTGTTATAAATAGCAACTAGTATACTTCCTGGCATTCAGTAAATATATTTCAAAAAATTCCATCTATTATTATTAATCAATACATCTCAGATTATCCACAGATTTGAAACCATTTTAGGGAATAATGTTCCAAATCATCATCATCATCATCATCATCATCATCATCATCCTCATCCTCAGAATCCAGATTAATTCTGTATGGCACTAAATCATGCATTGCTGCTATTCCTTTCCAATAATTTCATTTAAAACTGAACTGAAGCCTGGCTACCAACCATCTAACCAGAGATGCAACAGAAGGTCCTGGACAGGATGAGAGAAAATTGTGAAAAAAATTAAAATTCATGAAAAAAAGGGCAGATCCAATGGATTGACAGAGACTAGAGGAATCTCCGAGAGTACTGTCCTAAAATACCCTTTAAACTTGGAACTGGAGCTATTCCTAGAGTCATCTTTCAACAAATAATAGATTGCCTTTTAATACCTGTGAAAAATGTGCTCCTTTAAACAATTAACTACGTGAGACCAAACAGTCAACATTTACTCAAAAGCAAAGATGAGAAGGGAAGCTAGATCAATGGAAACAGGACAGTGGAAATAATAAAAATGCTGACACACTGTCAAAATTGTAACCAATAACATAGAGCAAATGTACAAAACTTGTTAAAGGGGTAACAAAAAACTGAATTGGATTGTTCATGCTCAAGAAACAAACTCTTTCAAGCTTCAGTTTAATTTTGTTTTTAAGAACAAGAACACAAGCTAAAAAAAAAAAAAAAAGAAGAAGCTTATTTTATGCAAAAATTTTCTTTGGACTTTGAAGTCTAGAATTTTGGATGGATTATGGCCTAATGGTCTTATGCAGATTTAGAAGTATAGAAAAAACAAAGAAAGTACAGAATAGGCCCCAGATACTCAGTCTAAAATACTGCTTTTTATTTTCACATACAAACTATGATGTGATAATTTAAGTAAATGTAGAAAGGTTTATTTAAAAACAAAATTATTCTGAGAATATAAGATATTATGTTAAATTTCAACATTTCTAAACTATACCTAATATCTTTTAAAAGGTTCTAAAGCCTGTCATGTACTTCCCTCTCTCTCTTTTAAAATTTTTAAACCAATCCTCTTTCTTACCCTACTTTTTTTTACTGGAATAACTAACAATTAGTACTTTCCTAAAAGTGGATCCTCTATTTTATCATCCCTTATTTTTTCTGTCCTCTCTTTAGATACATTCTTCAGGGTTGACAATATGTTTTAGCTATTGTTTTTATGACAGGTATGTAAATCAATGAATGGGTATTATACATTATCTCAACATTTTGATTCTTTTGAGAATGAAAATTAATATTTTTGTGAAATCAACTGGCCCTAACAGTAACTGTGACTTCAATGGTGAGAAATTAGGAGCCGATTTCTCTTATATCTCATTAATATTACATACATATATATGCAAATATATATAAACATATAGTATTAATGAAAACATACATTTATCAATGAATACAATCTATATGGCTTTCTGAGGGTGAATTTCTTGACAGTGATAAGAAATTGTTAAATTTCAGTTGTCAACCATAAAATACAGCATTATAAAAGAAAGATAAAAGGTGTATGTACAAAATAAATTTAACAACACATATAAACTGAATAATTAATGCCTCGACTAAGAGGTTTCCTTCTAGTAAAAAAAAGAAATGATAAGATTTTACTGTACTTCACTATGAAGATGCATATATTATATTGCTTAGTAAATGTGATTTTGAAATTCCATTGATTTATTCAACAGATATTTATAACATTTCCATTATGTATAAGCATCCATTTGATAAAAATGATAGTTCAGTGGATGTTTATAACAATGCTATTTTAATTTTAGACTAGCTCTTATAATGTAGAGATCAGTTTTTGAAATTTTTTAAATACTATGGTATGGTCTATGTAATCAAAAGTGAAAATAATGTTCTGACTTATTTAATAAACTTATTAAGTGCAAATTTATGTTGAAACTGAACATATAATGTAACCCAAATAAATAAACCAGTTTATTTGAAGAAGAAAGGTTTGGTCTTTAAACAATTTAAATCTTAATGGTAATATATACACACATGTGTATACCTTCCCTACCTCTGCCAAACACACACGCATCTTCTCCTCTCAGTTTATTAACATTCTAAATCTTTACTCCAAGTTTGGACTTGCAACCACTTGATTTGATAAAATAAGCCACTTAAAAAGGAAGAAAGCTTGATAAAATGAATTACAAACACAAGATTAAACTGATTGCACTGTTTTCATATATTGTAGCTGAAATTCTGCAAATATGCAGTTGGCTGTGGTTTGGCATTTAACAGCATGTGATCAGTAAGGAGGAGGAAATTTTATTCTCATTAACTGTTGCAGATTTACTGCAGTGAAAAAGGGCTATGTAACTTGAGATGTGACAGTACAGAAAGATCAAAGCCATGGACTGGAAACTAAATAAACCCTCCGGCTACTTCCTGCAAGGAAAATTCACTCTGGCAATGTGAAACAGAGCCCAGTTAAAAACCACTCTGTTTTATGAGCTGTCATAGCGGCTCAAGTGGTTTGGACTGACTGAGTTTAGAACATTTTATTTTTTTGTTTTTTGCCTTAGATACTTCTGTAAGCAGTTTTATAGACTTTTTCTTTTCTTTAAAAACTCAACAACAAAAAAAACTTATTTTTGGGGTTGAAACTGAGAAGGTAACCACTAAACTCATTAAAGTAGGCAGGTCTTCATTTTCACATTCCTTTCTCACTTACTACAGTTTAATATTTTGCTCTTAGATTTATTTGGCAACACACATTTACTTCAATAATTCATCTGCATTCTGTACAATTTCTATTCAAAATAAGTGTAAATCAGTTTACAGACCCCATATGGCTCATACTGGAGGAATGAGCTATTTGTAAAGCACATCTGGAAGGATTATGGGCCATATAGAGAATATGGGCATTAATTAATATTATATATAGAAACTTACAGGCCTAAGTCTCAGCTTAAAAAAAAAAAAAAAAATATATATATATATATATATTTGAGCCTTTAGTTTAATTTTACTGATAGAAAAAATGTTCATAATACTTAAATCACATTGTTTTATCAATCAGAACATAGATGGGCTAGAATAAATCAACCATAAATTAGAAAATATACTTGCGTTTAGGCGTAAACTCAGTATTATTGAATCCAGACTTAAAGGAAGTAAGAGATGATATGCTCTAGGACACTTTCACACTTTTTTTTGAGAGTGGTGGTGCTTACCAATCAAACTGCATAGAATTTTGTTGTCCTCATTAAAATATGAATAAGTAAGCCTGTATAATGGTAATTTGAATCCTATTCCCTTAAGATAGATCCCTTTTTTTTTTTTTTTTTTAAAAATAAGGGCATTTAATAGGTCAAATAGGTTGTAAAAGCAGTCATCTTTGCTTAAGGATGTTCCATTTTTTCCTATTTAAATTTAGAAGTAATTTTTACATATCTATACAGCCAACGAACTGCTATTAATACATGTAAAAACGTATAAGCTTTAATATTAGACAGTAATCCTCTTAAATGGTGGTAATAAAATTAATCTCCCAGTTATGACTGGATTAACTCACATGTCAATTCTTCTAGTACAAAGCTACATCATAATTAAGGTGTTAACATTTTTATAAGTCTAGTCATATTCAGATTATGGTTTTCATTTACAGACTCAGTTATGCTGAATTTCTTATTCTTAATGAAATTCCTGAAAAGTGACAATAAATTTGATTTTCTTTGGAGCATCTTTGGACTTTCACATACAGCTAATGTGCATGCCTTCAAGAGTTTTGTTCAGCTCACCAAATTGAAAATTAACAGAAACTTGATGAGTTCTGTAGTTCTTTTCTTGCTTTCAAATTTCCAAAGGAAAGTAAATCACTTAAAATATTTTTCCAGGTCAGGATTATAACTTCTCTAGGATAAAATATCTTCCAAAGTTTCCAGAACTCTAAGCTTTGACTTTTGGCTCGTATTCCTATATTTCAGTAAAGTTTACAATTAGCTAATGCTGATGTGTGATAATCTAATAAAATCTGGCCTTAAAGGTTATAGGCCCAATTTACTAATAAAACTTAATTCAATTCTCCTTGAGAAATGCAAATCATTAATGTCCAAGGAGTGGATCTGAATTTCCTTGCCCTGTGAAATGGTTGGAGAGAAGTCATCTCTACAGTGGTGTCACTAGGGTTGGAGTCATTGGGTAATGGTGTCACAACCCTTCCCCCTGCCTCATGGACCTCCTCCCATACCAGACTATACAGAATCCTTGATAATATTTGTTATCAATTTTAATCATAGAATAATATATGATAAATACAGTTTAAACTGCTTAAATGTAGTATTTCTCAGATTACATGAATACTAACAATGAAACTGTTTTGTAAAATCTTTCCATATTGTATTACAACATTATTAGTTACAATATTATCAGTAACTGAGTGGAAGTCTTTATTTTTCTCCTTTTTTTTAAAATGACTACTTCATTCTTTAAAAAGTTACTGACACAGGTTCACAAATACTAATTATCAGAATATTGTAGGTAAAACATCAGAAAATTGGACAAAATCAGCAACTATAAAAACACTGGCAGCAACAAAAACAACAACATATGCTTGTAGTGTGTGCAGATGAAACCACCTGATGTGAAGTGTCACTGTAACTGGGTAATAATGACAGGTCTGACTGGAGCACATTAGAAGATTTAAAAAGTAAATTAGCACTGTTTTAGTTTTGTAGGTGTATTGATACATGTAAGCTGGCTTACAAAAAAATGTTTTTGTTGTTATAACTAACTACAGGGATGTTTTATAAAAAATAATAAATTTTTGCTGAAACACTGCACAAAAATTTTATAGACAGTCATTTTGGTGTCACTTCTCTGTCACCTGGTATGGTCTGTACCTTCATACTCCCTAGTGACACCACTACATTTCTATTAAAAATCTAAACAAATAAGACTAACTGATAATAAGTCCATGAGGATTCATTTACAGGCACAAAACAATAGCATCATATACTCAGAAACTTAGATTGATTAATCAGCTAAATAAATAATTTGCATGAGACATGCAACACTTCTAGACTGAGATTAATCCACTAATTTCATCCTTATTTTTTATACAGCTGGATTCACTCTCAAGAGAATTAGTTTTGTTCTATTATACATAAGGTTGACATGAGTTGAAGCTGACTTTACGGCATCTTACAACAACAAACTACTCAAAAGAATTTAACTCTGGTGAATTAACTACCTGTGCGTAAAGAAACTTAACGTGGAACAAAATCCAAAAACACAATAATGACCAGAATTACTGGTCAGATGGAGTCTGGTGAGACCCCCATTACTATGGTTCTAGGTTACATTTTGGGCCTGGAATAAAATTTATTCCCAGGGGCTGGCTCTCAGCCCAATAGTAAACAAGATGTACATGGAGACCACTCAGGGTGACGCACCCACATACTCTACGGAAATGCATCCCTTGGAGCAATCAACCACAGGGCACCAGAGGGGCAACATTTGCAGAGGAAATGAGGAAATGCAGACATGCAGGAGTGCATAACTATGAGGGGGGTGTTACTGGGCAGGAAGGGGAGGAGACTGGGTTAGGGTTGGGGATAGTAAATGGGGAGTGAAACTAAATGTACGTGAAATGTTGAATGTAAAACAAACTCTGCTTTGTAAACCTGAACCTAAAACGCAATAAAAAAAAAAAATTAAAGAAACTTATTTTAGCAACTTATCTCCAAGCAAATCTGAAGTACCAATTAATAAACCGTGTCAAATATATTAAACCAAAATAAATAAAAAGATCTGTGGTGCTGTACAACACAGCTTACAGATCTTATTTTGAATTTTAATAACATTTACTCTAAACCTTTCTAAAGCACAGTTTGATGACAGACTAATAGATTGCTTGTCATTTAGAGGCTGTATGGTGTAATAGTTAAGAGTATAGGAGCACTGGCTCTTACCAAGTTTAAAGGCTTCACTATTTATTAGCTACATGGTTTTGGCTTGTTTGTTGTTGTTGTTGTTATGTGCCGTCAAGTCGGACCCAACTCACAGCGACCCCTCCTTCGATTGCCAAGGCAGTATCACTACGGAAGTAGATTGCCCAACCTTTCTTCCAAAGAGTGGCTGGTGGGTTTGAACTGCCAGCCTTCTGGTTAGCAGTCAAGTGCCTTAGGCATTATGCTACCAGAGATCCCGGTTTTGGCTTAGTCTCTTAAATTTTTTTTAAGCCTTTATTTCCACATTTGTTAAAACAAGGACAGTATCTCTTAAATTTTTTTGAGCCTTTATTTCCACATTTGTTAAAACAGGGACAGTATTACTTGTTGCCCTATATACCTGACATACTTGTTGATGATCAAATGAGATACATGAAGATATATTAATAAATTGGTAAAATGCTAAATAAATGCAAATTATTAGTCTCTGTATACTTAGATTTAATTTTTTTTGGAACTTTTAGAGGGCTCCTAAAACAGTCCATGTTGTTAAATAAAAAAGTAACTGACAGAATTGCTATGAGAGTATTCAAAAAAGAAAAATGAGATTTAATGTAAAGATTGCATTAGAGCAACAGTCCCCTAGTGAAAAAACATTTATTTGCATGGGTTTTATTTTCTCACCAGAACTGTGTTACAAAGCTATTTTGACTCTTGTTCTACTGCTTCACTATTTCAAAAGCTGAAGAATGAAAGGCCACTTCATTACCTTGTGTATAATTTTACTTGTTGCATGGTATTAGTTCTTATGAGTGGTTTTAATCATTTCAAGGAATATTACCACACATTTCTACTTGGTTAAAATTGATGAAGATGTTGTTATTAGGTGCCGTCGTCTGGGCTCTGACTCCTATCCACCCTATGTACAACAGAATGAAACACTGCCCAGCCCTGCACCAGCCCCACAATCATTGCTATGTCTGAGTCCACTGGGGCAGCCACTATATCAATCCACCTTGTTGAGGGCCTTCCCCTATTACACATGATATCCTTCTCCAGGGAATGGTCCTTTCTGACAACATGACCAAAGTAGGTGAGACGAAATCTGGCCATTCTCGCTTCCAAGGAACATTCCAGCTGCACTTCTTCCAGGAGAGATTTGTTAGGTTCTCCTGGAAGTCCATGGTATTTTCAGCATTCTTCACCAACACGACAATTCAAAAGCATTAACTTTTCTTCAGTCTTCCTTATTCATTGTCTGGCTTTCACATGCATACGAGGTGACTAAAAACGCCACGGCTTGGGTTAGGCGCACCTTAGTCTTCAAAGAGACATCTTTGATCTTCAGTACTTTAAGGAGGTAATTTGCAGCAGATTTGCCCAGTGCAATATGCTGTTTGATTTCTTGACTGCTGTTTCCACTAGTATTGACTGTGGAACCAAGGAATATGAAATCTTTGACAACTTCAATCCTCTCTCCATTTATCATGATGCTGTTTATTTGTCTAGTTGTGAGGACTTTTCATTTTCTTAATATTGAGGTATAATCCATATTAAAGACTGTACTCTTTAATATTCATTAGTAAGTGCTTCAAGTCATCTTCACTTCCAGCAAGCAAGGTTGTGTCATCTGCATATTGCAGGTTGTTAATGAGTCTTCCTCCAATCCGATGCTGTGTTCTTCTTCATATACTCCAGCTTCTTGGATTATTTGCACAGCATACAGATTGAATAATTATGGTGAAAGGATGCAACCCTGACACACTCCTTTCCTGATTTTAAACCATGCAGTGTCCCCTTGTTCTGTTCAAATGACAGCCTTCTGGTCTATATACAGGTTCCTCATGAGTATAATGAAGTGTTCTGGAATTCTCATTCTTCTCAAGGTTATCCATAATTTGTTATGATCCACACAGTAGAATGCCTTTGCATTGTCAATAAAACACAAGTAAACATCTTTCTGGTATTCTCTGCTTTCAGCCAAGATCCACCTGACATCAGCAATGATATCCCTCATTCCACATCCACTTTTGAATCCAGCTTGCATTTCTGGAAGTTCCTTGTCAATATATTGCTGCAACCACTTCTGAATCATCTTCAGCAAAATTTTACTTGCAGGTGATATAAATGCCATTGTTTGATAATTTGATAATTTCTACCTTCTGTGGGATCTTTGGAATAGGTACAAATATGGATCTCTTCCAATCAGTTGTCCAGGTAGCTGTCTTCCAAATTTCTTGGCATAGATGAATAAGTACCTCCAGCACAGCATCTGTTCGTTGAAACGTCCCAGTGGGTATCCCATCAATTCCTAGAGCCTTGCTTTTTGCCAATTCCTTCAGTGCAGCTTCAGCTTTTTCCTTTAATACCATCTGTTCTGGTTACCTAGTGTCGCTCTGACAAGACTATACCACAAATGGGATGGCTTTAACAAACAGGGGTTTATTCTCTTACAGTTTGGAGGCTTTAAATCTGAGTTCAAAGTGCCAGGCTCTAGGGGGCTGGGTGAAAGCCCTTCAACCTTCGGCTTCAGCTCTGCCTCCAGCTCCCAGCCCACTGAAGCTGGAGGCTTTTCTTCACTCAGCTCCTGGCTGCTGAGGCTGACAAGCCCAAGGTTGACAAGTAAAAAGGCACAGTCCTGATGTTACCACCCACACAGCAGGCCATTCATTCAAGTCCGTTGAAAGTCCCCAGGTCGGCAAAGCATGGCAGGCTGCTGAACAACGACATGGTTACATTCAAGGTTCAAGTGTGCCATAAGCTAAAGACTATTCCCCAAGGCTTTTCCTTATATACAGGAAGCAGACCACATCCCTGTATCAACTACTCAGCTGCTCACAGTAGATTCCACCATGGAGCTGATTACCAGTCTCATCATGGGGAATACTATATCCGGCTGTCCAGCCCCTCAACCAGGCCCAGCCAAGTTGACACACAAACTTAACTACCACAATTCTACCCCCTGTCAACTTGGCACCTGTACAGATCTTCAATGGGTAGCATCCATACAGATCTCCTTCACTGGGTGGCTCTAATCCCCTAGTCCCTAAGTGGTGACCTCACCCCCTTAGCCTGGCAGGCCCCATTCCTCTATCTCTTGGCCAGCGGCTATGGCTCCATCCCACTGGCCCACATGAACGAGAAGCCCCACACTCCAGAACAAAGCTGGTGAATGTCTAACTCTTTGAAACCTAGGGGGTATGGTGGCTCCACCTCCGGAGACCATGGTCCTACCCTTTGAGGCTGAGGCAGCTCTGCTTCCCATTTCCTTGGTCTCTCTGCTTCTGCTGATTAATGCCAAAGGTAACCCACTCCTGGGAAATCTTCCTGCCCCCCAAACATTCAGCTTTCTTGCTCCATGGGCCAGCCAACTGCTACTCCATTTCATGCTGGTTTCTTCTACCAATTAATGCCCAAAGGCAATCCACTCCACCAGGAAGCCACCTGTGCAATGGCATCCAGCTTTATCCTCTGTGGGCTGGTAAGGCTGTTGCTGTCTTATGCTGGTCCTCTCACCTCTGCTCCTGCCATCTCTCATGCCATCTCTCCTGACTCGGTTCCTGCTGTATATCATGCTGGTCTCTTGGCTCTGCTCCTGCTGTCTCTCAGGCTGCATGCGGGGGTCTCTCTGCTAGGGTCTTGGGTCAAGGACACACTCCACTCATTTCCACATTTTAGGCATCTGTCAGAGAAGCACCACACTCTCTCGGTACCATATTCTGTTCTGGTTAGCTACTACTGCTCTGACAAGACTATACCACAAATGGGATGGCTTTAACAAATGACTTTATTCTCTTACAGTTTGGAGGCTTTAAGTCTGAGTTCAAAGTGCCAGGCTCTAGGGGCTAGGTGAAAGCCCCTCAACCTTGGGCTTCAGCTCTGCCTCCAGCTCCCAGCCCAATGAAGCTGGAGGCTTTTCTTCACTCAGCCGCTGCCTGCTGAGGCTGACAAGCCCAAGGTTGACAAGTAAAAAGGCACAGTCCTGATGTTACCAAACCACATGGCAGGCCATTAATTCAAGTCCATTGAAAGTCCCAAGGTCAGCAGAGCATGGCAGGCTGCTGAACAATGACACCATTATATTCAGGGTTCAAGTGTGCCATAAGCTAGAGACCATTCTCAAAGCTGTTTCTTATATATGGGAAGCAGACCACATACCTAAAGCAGCTACTCAGCTGCTCCAACAGATTCCTCTATGGAGTTAATTACCAATTTCACCATGGGGAATAATACATTTAGCTGCCCAGACACTCAACCAGGCCCAGGCAAGTTGACACACAAACTTAACCACCACACCATCAGTTCTTGATCATATGCCACCTCCTGAAATGTATGAACATCAACCAATCCTTTTTGGTACAGTGACTGTGTATTTTTTCCATCTTCTTTTGATGTTTCCTGTATCATTCAGTATTTTGCCCATAGAATCTTTCAATATTGAAACTTGAGGCTTGAATTTTTCTTCAGTTTTTTCAGCTTGAGAGATGCCAAGCATGTTCTTTCCTTTGGGTTTTCTAAGTCTTTGCACATTTCATTATAATAACTGACTTTGTCTTCTTGAGCCACTCTTTGAAATCTTCTGTCCAGCTCTTTCATCTTGTCATTTCTTCCATTTGCTTCAGCTACTTTCCATTCAAGAGCAAGTTTCAGAGTCTCTTCTGACCTCCATTTTGGTCTTTTCTTCCTTTCCTGTCTTTTTAATGACCTTTTGCATTCTTTATGGATGCTTTTCTTGATGTCATCCCACAGTTCATCTGGGTTTTGGTTATTGGTGTTCAATGTGTCCAATCTATTCTTTTGACGAGCTCTAAATTCAGGTAGGATATACTCAAAGTCATATTTTGGCTCTCTTGGACTTGTTTTAATTATGTTCATCTGCAACTTGAACTTGCATATGAGCAACTGATGGTCTTTTCCACGGTCAGCTCCTGGCCTTTCTTTGGCCAAAGATAGTGAGCTTTTCCATCACCTCTTTCCACAGATGTAGTTGATCTGATTCCTGTGTACTCTATCTGATGAATTCCACATGTAGAGCTGCTTTTTATGTTGTTGAAAAAAGGTATTTGCAATGAATAAATCATTGGTGTTGCAAAATTCTATCATGTGATCTCTAGTGTCATTTCTATCACCAAGGCCTCATTTTCCAACTACTGGTGATTCTTCTTTGTTTCCAACTTTTGCATTCCAATCACCAGTAATAATCAACATATGTTGATTGCGTGTTTAGTCAATTTTAGACTGCAGACGTTGGTAAGAGTCTTCAATTTCCTCTTTAGCTTTTGTAGTTGGTGGGTAAATTTGAATAATAGTAGCATGAACTGGTCTTCCTTGTAGGCATATGGATATTATCCTATCACTGACAGCACTGTACGTCAGGATAGATCTTGAAACGTTCTTAGTGATGATAAATGCCATACCACTCCTCTTCAAGTTGTCATTCCTGGCATAGCAGATCATATGGTCATCTCACTCAAACTGACCAAATCCAGTCCATTTCAGCTCACTAATACTTAGGATATTGATCTTTATGCGTTCCATTTCATTTTTGACAACTTCCAATTTTCCTAGATTCATACTTTGTATATTCCATGTTCTGATTATTAATGGATGTTTGCACTGTTTCTTCTCATCTTGAGTCATGCTGCATCAGCAGATGGAGGTCCCAAAAGCTTTACTCAATCCATGTCATTAAAGTCGGCTCTACTTTGAGGAGGCAGCTCTTCTCCAGTCATATTGTGAGTGCCTTCCGATCGGAGGGGTTCATCTTCTGGCACTGTATCAGACAAAATTTCAAAGCTATTCATAAAGGTTTCCAGTAATATATCAGACAATGCTTCACTGCTATTTGTAAGGTTTTCACTGGTCAGTTCTTTGATAAGTGGATGGCCCCTTCCTTCTTCTGTCTTTGTCTGGAAGCTCCACTGAAACCTGACCACCACGGGTGACCCTGCTGGTATTTGAAATATCAAATACACACACAGCCTCCAGCCTCATAGCAACACACAAGCCACCATAGTATGACACAGTATGACAAACAAGTGGTGGCTTGAGGAAGGTAGAAGAACTTAAAATTACTTCTGTTGGTTAGGCAATTATGCGTAGGCATAGCATTTATCAATAGCCTTCAAATAGATGTGTATCTATATTTAAAACAATGCCATTTGGATAACTTAATACAATTATAATAAAAATTTGCACAGATCTGGATATTTTCAGACTGAATTGTATACCCTGAAACAAAGCAACTTTAAAAAATAAACAGGATACATCCTTTTACTTAACCCTATTGTTGCTATTAAGGAGTTCTACTGTATGCATTTCAATTATGATTGAACAAAATTCTATTTAAACTGAGAAACAACTTTTGCAAATATCCCAACATAGATATAGATGTTGTTGTTGTTGTTATATGCCGTCGAGTCGGCCCCGACTCATAGCGACCCCTCCTTGGGTTTCCGAGGCAGTATCACTATGGAAGTAGGATTGCCCAACCTTCCTTCCGAGG
>NW_006921631.1:2255875-2277984 GCF_000298275.1 Orycteropus afer afer | reverse complement strand
TGAACCGCCAGCCGTCTGGTTAGCAGGCAAGTGTCTTAGCCACTATGCTACCAGAGCTCTCATATTTAATAATAGGCTATCTTAAAATGTACTACTATCTTAAAATGTACTACTTGTCTGTTGGTTTATCGTACTGTGGTGGCTTGTGTGTTGCTGTGATGCTAGAAGCTATGCTACTGGTTTTACTAGCACTGTCAACATGGTGGACAAGTTTTAGCAGAACTTCCAGACTAAGATGAGACTCGGAAGGAGGACCTGGCAATCTACTTCTGAAAAAACAGGCCAGTGAAAATCTTATCAATAGCAGCAGAACACAGTCTGATATAGTGTGAGAAGATGACACCCTCAGGTTGAAAGGCACTCAAAATTATGATGAAGGAAGAGCTACCTGCTCAAAGTAGCATTAACCTTAATGACGTAGATGGAATAAGACTTTCAAAACCTTCACTTCCTGATGTGCCATGGCTCAAAATAAGAAAAAATAAGAATGTAAGAAGTATGAATCTAGGAAAATTGGAAGTCGTCAAAAATGAACTAGAAGGCATAAAGATTGATATGTTAGGCATTAGTGAGCTGAAATGGACTGGTGTTGTCCATTTTGAATTAGACAATTATATAGTCTACCTTTCTAGGAATGACAAATTGAAGAGGGATGGTGTCATATTCATCATCAAAAAGAATATTTCAAGATCTATTGTGAAGACACTGAATTTAAGATTGAATTCAATATTCAATATAATGATATAATATTCATAAATATATATTATATATATATAATATATCCATAAATCTAGAAGGATAATATTCATAAATCTACAAGGAAGACCTAAGAAGTTCTGGTGGTGTAGTGGTTAAAACGTCTGGCTGCTAACCAAAAGGTTGGTGGTTTGAACCTACCGCCACTCTGTGGGAGAAAGATGAGGCAGCCTGCTTCCATAAAGACTTAGCTTTGGAAACCCTATAGGGCAGTTCTACTCTGTCCTAAAGGGTTGTTATGAGTCAGAATTGATTCCATGGCTGTGGTGGGTAGAAGGAAGAACAGTTAATGTGACTTTTATCCAAATTTACATACCAATTGCTAATACTAAATATGAAGAAATTAAAGTTTCTACAAACTTCTGATATTGGAATGCAGAAGTTGGAAATAAAGGAGGAGGACTGGTAGTTGGAAAATATGGTCTTGGTGATAGAAATGACACTGGACATTGCACGAAAATTTTGCAAGATCCCACTTATTCATTGCAAATATCTTCCTGAATAACATAAATGGTGACTATACACATGGACTCACCACACATAATATGCAGGAATCAAACTGCCTACTTCTGTGGAAAGAGACGATGGAGAAGGTCACTATCATCAGTCATAACAAAGCTAGGGGCTGACTGTGGAACTGACTAGCAATTGCTTATATCCAAGTTCCAAGCTGAAGCTGAGGAAAATTAAAACAGGTCCTCAAGAGCTATAGCACAACCCTGAATATATCCCACTTGAATTCAGAGAGCATGTTAAGAATAGATTTGATGCACTAAACACAATTACTGAAGACTAGATGATTTACAAGATGATATCAAGGACATCATGCATGCAAGAAAGCAAAAGGTCATTATAAAGACAGGAAAGAAAGAAAAGACCACATGGATGCAAGACTGAAACTTGCTCTTGAATGTAGAGAAACTAAAGTGAATGTAGAGTAACTAAAGTAAATGGAAGAAATGATGGAAAAAAGAGCTGAACAGATTTCAAGGGTAGCTTGAGAAGACAAAGCAAAGTTATTACAATGAAATGTGCAAAGACCTGGAGTTAGAAAATCAAAACAGCTCAGTATTTCTCCAGCTTAAAGAACTGAATAAAAAATTTAAGCCTTGAGTTCCAATATTGAAGGATTAAACAATGCAGGAAGTATCAAAAGAAGAGGACATAATACACAGAGTCACATGACATTCAACCATTTCTGGAGGTAGCATATGATTAAGAACTGACAATACTGAAGGAAGATGCCTAAGCTGCAATGAAGGCATCGGTGAAAAACAAAGCTCCAGGAATATGGAATATCAATTGAGATATTTCAACAAATGTATGTTATACTGGAAATGTTCATTCATCTATGCCAAGAAATCAAGAAGATAGCTACCAGGCCAATTGACTGGAAGAGATCCATGCATGTGCTCATTCCAAAGAAAGATGATGCAACAAAATGTTGAAATTATCAAACACTACCATTAAATCACATGGAAGTCAAATTTTGCTGAAGATAACTGAAAAATGCTTGCAGCAGTACATTGACGAGGAACTGCCAGAGAGTCAAGCCTGATTCAGAAGAGGGCATGAAATGAGGGATATAATTGCTTATGTCAGATGGATCCTGGCTGAAAGCAGAGAATACCAGGAAGATGTTTACTGTGCTTTACTGATCATAAAAGTCATTGACTGAGTGGATAAGAACAAATTATGGGTAACATTGATATGGATATGGTAACATTGAACATGGTAACAGGTTAACATTGAAAAGAATTGCAGAACACTTACATGTACTCACTGGGGACCTGAACATAGATCAAGAAGCAACTGTTTGAACAGAACAGGGGGATTTTGCATGGTTTAAATCAGGAAAGGTGTGTGTCAGAGTTCTATCTTTTCACCATATTTATTTGATCTGTATGCTGAGTTGGATTAAATGAATAATAATTCAGGATTCAGGATTGGAGGAAAACTCATTAACAACATGCAATATGCAGATAACACAACTTTGCTTGCTGAAAGTGAAGAAGACTTGAAGCACTTACTGATGATCAAACACTACAGTCTTCAGTATGGATTAAGCCTCAACATAAAGAAAACAAAAATCCTCACATCTGGACCAATAAGCAACATCATGATAAATGGAAAAAAGATTTAAGTTGCCAATGATTTATTCTTACTTGGATCAACAATCAATGCCCATGGAAGCAGCAGTCAAGAGGGCAAATGAGGTACTGCTTTGGGCAAATCTGCTGTAGAAGAACTCTTTAAAGTGTTAAGAGCAAAGATGTCACTTTAAGACTAAGGTATGCCTGACCCAAGCCATGGTATTTTCAATTGCTTCATATGCGTGCAAAAGTCGGATAATGAATAAGGAAGACCAAAGAAGAACTGATGCCTTTGAATTATGGTTTTGGTGAAGAATACTGAATATACCATGGACTGTCAGAAGAACAAACAAATCTGTCTTGGAAGTAGTACTGCCAGAATGTTCCTTGGGAAGGAGGGTGGCAAAACTTGTCTCATGTGTTTGGTCATGTTATCAGGAGGGACCAGTCCCTGGAGAAAAGCATCATGCTTGGTAAAGGAGAGGGTCAACAAAAAAGAGGAAGATGCTGAACAAGATGGACTGACAGCATGGCTACAACAATGGGCTCAAATACAGCACCAACTGTGAGGACGGCACAGGACTGAGTGATGTTTCATTCTGTTGTACATAAAGGTCTCTATGAGTTGGAAGCAACTTGATGGCACCTAACAACAACAATTTCAAAATGAAATATCTTTATAACATCAGCAAATCTGTTATTATGTTAAAGCACATGCAAATGAATATAAATGGAATGACCAAATGTCCCTAATCATACTTTCTACTTTCAATTATTAGAATTAGAGACATAGGAGTGCTTACCCAATTTTATGCTATTAAAACATCACAGATGAATATACATTTTTTACATAAAAAAGAAATTATTAATAAGGAAGTAAACTGGAAGTCCTCTGTGATCAATATTTTAAAAAGTGAAGAATTT
Organism: Orycteropus afer afer; assembly: GCF_000298275.1. Lineage (NCBI taxonomy): Eukaryota > Metazoa > Chordata > Mammalia > Tubulidentata > Orycteropodidae > Orycteropus > Orycteropus afer. The sequence goes on along the minus strand of NW_006921631.1, from coordinate 2,274,211 downwards.
TATGTAAGGTGAATTCTACTACTAGATCTATCAATTTTAACTTTCATTAGGTTTACTTAAAATAGAATATCTGTAAAAAATATTCTAGTATGTGGCAAAATCATGTGGCACAAAGTAAGTGATAAAAAATGTTTACTATTATATAAATGTACCTCAGTACACTCATTGTACCTATTTTCTTTTACATACATAACTTTATTTAACCAGTCTTTATCTTTGATTACTTCATAAGGACAAATTCTTAGAATTCAAATTGAGTTAAAGGAAGCGAACAATTTAAGTTTCTTGTTTTACATCCACAAAGTTTCAAAAACTTAAATTCTCATCAGAGGCTTATCAGAATACTTCTTTGCTCCTATGTGTGGGTACTAGCATTAAAAAAATCTTTGGCAATTGATAGGTGAAAAAATGGTATCTGGATACTTCATTATGTAACTACCATATTTAGAAGAATTACTAAAATTAGGAGTTTTTTTTTAAAGACCTAATGGAGCATGCTTTCTCTTGAGGAAAATAAATTCATAAATAACAAAAAGACTATGATTATCTCTGCTAAAAATTTTATAAAACACTAAATAAACCAGTATTGTCATTAATGACCATGTTTAAAATTTTTCATAATATTTACCAATTAATTTAGTCCTTACAATGCTGTGAACAAATAGGTTACTGGTCTCAATATTTATCAAAGGAAATGGTTGTGGGAGATTCTTTTCACTTTAATTCTTTCATATAATTTCTATACTCTGATAGTAATGAAGGTTATTGAAACTTAAATTAGAATGAACAGAAAATTTCGGTTATCTATTAAAAATTGGTAAGGGACTTTATAGGTATAGTTACTTTCCTCTCACTATTAAAGAAATTCTTGCTTGAAAAAAAAAAAAAATATATATATATATATAATTTTTTTTTTTTTTTTGCAGTGTTCCTTCCCCTCCCCTCCCACCCCTGGCAACCAACAAAGAAAGTTTCCCTCCATATATAAACCTTCCCTTGACCCTCCACAACAACGAACTAATACTATATTTGTGATTGACTTATTTCACTCAGCATAATGTCCTCCAAGTTCATCCATATTATGCAGTGTTTTGCAGACTCTACATCATTCTTTAGTGCTGCATAGCATTCCATTATGTATGTACCATAGTTGGTCATCCACTCTTCCACTGATGGGCATGTAGGTTGTTTCCATCTTTTTGCTATTGTAAATAGTGCTGTGATGAATATGACTGTGCATATATCTGGTCCTGTCCTGGCTCTCACCTCTCTAGGATATATACCTAGTAATGGTATTGCTGAGTCAAATGGTATCTCCAATTCCATTTTCTAAGGAATTGCCATATTGTTTTCCACAAATGTTGTATCACTTCACAGTCCCACCAGCAGTGTATGACAGTCCCAATCTCTCCACATCACCGACAGCATTTGTTATTTTCTGCCTTGCTGAACTTTGCCATCAGTGCTGGCGTGAGACAGTATCTCACTGTTGTTTTGATTTCCATCTCTCTGATGGCCAATGATTGTGAGCATCTCTTCATGTATTAGCTGGCCACCTGAATATCCTCCTTGGTGAAGTGTCTATTCATGTCTTCTGCCCATTTTTCAATTGGATTGTTAATTCCTTTGGTGTAGAGGTGTTGGAGTTTTCTACAAATCTTAGAGATAAATCCCTTGCCAGATATGTAATTATCGGCAAATACAAATTTGTTGCATAACATTTTTGTCATGTGCTCTCTTGTGATGTTGATTTCTTTGTTCCATATAATTTTCTAGGCTGAGCTCATTTTGTTTATGAATTGTGTCATCATTTCCTTCACTGTGACTGTTTTAGTATTTGGTAAATATTTGTGCTGGTCCTCTTTTTATTTTGATGTGAAGGTTTACCATTTTTCTTTGAGGTTACCCTGTGATTTATAGTTTACTTCTCAAGTTTAGAACAGTCCATTCTATCTTGTAGTTGTCTGGACTTTCCTACCATCTACAAGTTTTTCCCTCTTTTTGGCCTGGAGTGTCCGCATTTGTCAATTGATGTCTCTGGTTCCCTGTTTACAATCTTGTAGGCTTTTTTACTTTGGATACTTCCATAGCTGGGTTGGTTTCAGGTTACATCATCATGTGTGTTAATGGTCAGTTCTTGTTTTCTGTTGTTGGTTCTCTGTCCAAAGGACTCCCTTTAGCATCTCTTGTAAGGTTGGTCTGGTTTTAAAAAATTCCCTTACTTTCTGCTTATCTGGAAATTTCACCATCATTTTGAGGGACAGTACTGCTGGGTACATAATTCTTGGTTGGAAATGTTTCTCTTTCAGGGTTTTATATATACCATCCCATTGTCTTCTCGCCTGCATGGTTTCTCCTGAGAAATCCAAGCTTAAGTCTTATTGGTTGCCCCTTGTAGGTAACTTTTTGTTTTTCCTGTGCTGCTCTCAACATTCTTTCTTTGTCTTTGGTTTTGGTGAGTTTGGTGAGGATATGTCTTGGTGATTTTCTTTTGGGGTCTATCCTGTTTGGGGTTCGTTGGCTTCCTGAATGGATATATCCTCATCTTTCATCATACCAGGAAAATTCTCTTCCAACAAATCTTTGACAATTTTCTCAGTGGTTTTATTTTTCTCTTTCTGTTCTGGAATTCCAATGACATGTAGGTTATTCCTTTTGATGGTATCCCACATGAACCTTAGGCTTTCTTCATTTTGTTTTGATCTTTTTTCTGATTTATCCCTTTCCAAAGAGGTGTTCAGACATTTGCCTTCAATCTCACTAATTCTGTCTTCCATTGATTCAATTCTGCACCTCCTTTGCCTATTTAATGTCTTATCTATTTCTGAAAATTTAGTATTAGTCTTCTGAATTTACGTATGTAGATTTTGTATCATTTCTAATTTTTCATTTATTTTGTCATTTTTTTGTTGTATTTTCTTCCAAAATTCTTCTTGGGTTTTGTCCATCTCTCAATCCTTTGAAGATACCAAAATACAATTCTTTTGAATTCCTTATCAGTAAGTTCCAATACTGTGTCTTCCTCAGGGATGTGTTTTGGGTCTCTATCCTGGTCCCTTGTTTCTCCTGCTTTGACTTGATTCTTTGTGTGGACTGTGATGCTCTGTTGTCTCCGAGGCATTGTGATGTTTTTGTGTTTATATTTGATTGGTGATTGTATGTTGGAGTGACTTGCCCACGATTTTTGTTTTTTTTTCCTTTGTATATTATCTACACAAGCAGGGTACTGCGCTGTGCTCCTCTATTCACTAGTTGACAGCACTTATCACTCACCACCTGTCTCCTTTCTTGTTGTCAGCCTCTTGTATATCCCTGCTGACCTTGGCAAACAGAGCCTATTCTTATGTCCCTGGAATCCGAATGAGAATGCTGTCACCTTAAAATCCAAAATGGTTGCCACTTGTAAAGATTCAAAATAGCTGCTCCCTCTGTCACTTTAAATATCTGAAATGGCCACTGCTTGTAAACATTCAAAATGGCTGTGCCCTCGGTCACTTTAAATACTCAAAATGCCCACCGCTTTTAAACATTTAAAATGGCTGTGCCCTTTGGTCACTTTAAATATCCAAAATGGCTGCCATTTGTATACATTCAAAATGGCTGTGCCCTCCAGACAGCAGAAAGTCCACAGCTCAGGTTGTCTCCCTCCTTACTGTTTCCCTTCCTAGTCATAGGTCACCAGCACAGTCATCCCTGCAGCCCTTGGTGACCAAGGCTGATCTTCAGGTCAATTCTCAGGTCCCAACACCACTTGGAAATATTCAGGCTATTGGTCCCATCAGAGTAGCTTCCAGTCCCCAGCTCTGACTGTTTCCATACTCAATGTTTTCATTCAGGTTTTTCCACTAGTTGGTGCTTAATCCATGTCTATAATAGTTCCTTTCAAAGCTCAGGGCTCCAGGATTATCTTCTGTATCTCTGTCACTTGGTTTTTCTTTTCTTTGTTGAAGAGGGTCTGTGTCATTTGTCTGCCTATTCCTCCATCTTACCAGAAGTCCCTTATTTCATATATTTTAAGAACATAATTTACATGTTCTATTCAGTACCATTTCTAAATGTGCAACTGAGTAACATTTCAACTTAATTAATTTTTTGATTTGATCAACTTAATTTATTTAATGTTTAAATAAAAAGTAAATTAGGGAGACCAGAATAAAGGTATATATGTGTAATATATAATACATATAACTCTGAAAAATGTTAATACTAAAGTATTCTAAGAAACAAAAAAAATATTAAGTCAAGCTATAATACACAGAGAGAAAATTAAAGTGTCAGAATCTATGTACACATCTAGTTCATCTTTGACCCCAGTGAAATGGTCAGTAAATGACATCACTGTGCCAACCACAAAGAAGAACTGCAGACCCTCTGAAAAATATTTTTCAAGGACTCTACATTTTTTTCCAGCTTATGAAAATTGGATTCCTATAAAAGAAAAATGGTCCATTTTTACTGCAACAAAAACTGATTTGTAAAAGCTGGAAGCAGTTTAAAAATACTCTTAACATAAGGTTCTTGTTAGTCTTGAAAAGTAAGAGTTATAATAAAAAAAAGGTCCAAAAATATGGTGTGGATATACAGTATATAAGGGGGGATAAAGCTAGTCTTGCTCCTATTATTTTAAATTAGCTTCAATAGCAAGTTCCACTTTACTTTCTAACACCAATTCAGATTTGGGCAGGGGAAGGTTTACATCTGACACTCTGGGATTGGCAACTCCATAGCTAATGCCTTTGAGCCCTAATGCATTTTGCATTAGCTCTAAATGTCGGGAAATCCTGGCGCCAAGAAGTTCCAAACGATAGTGACACATGTCTAAAACCCAAGATTCGCTGTCCAACTGCCAGCATCTATTTTATCAAACATCCAGTCTCACTTGTAGAATGGGATAGATGAATTTAACAGTTTCCACTGTTTCCAATTAAACTGCCTTGCTATATTACAAAAATGCAGGCATTCAGATTATGAAGGACCCCTGACTCGGATTTTAAGGAGGTGGGGGGAGGGGAGAACAAAAAACTAAATTGAACTGTTTGAACAATTTTCTAAAGCTGGCTTAGTTTCCTCATTTAAAGATTTGTCCTATTACTGAACATTATCTATTATAGAAAGAAAGTGAAGATTTTTCTGTAGACAAAACTAAAAACAGTCATACAAATTACCAATTTATTCTTTACTTTGCAGGGACTTGGGATCATCTACCTTACATGAACACACTCAAACTTAAATGTTAAAAAAAAAAAAAACAAAGACTGAAAAGTCATGAATCCTTGTTGAAAAGTCATGAATCCTTGGCACTGACACTGTCTGTCTGTTTCATCTCAAATATTACTTGCATTAAAATCATTAAAAACAATAGTAATGATAAAAGTTTTCATTCTATGCATTAATCTTTATTATATTAGTCTTCTTCCAGATAATGTGGTTTATTCATCAAAGACATGCTAAAGCAAAAGAATTTGCAAGTCATCTAGACAATTTCTCTGATTTAAAGAAAAAAAAAACCCTACAAATAGATAACATTTCCTCTTCCTAAAGGCATCTAGAGAATAGTCTATCAGTTTTTTCAATATTTAAAAGTCAATCAAAACATTTTTTTTATAAGAAACTTCATGTTCTGTGGGAAATCTGTTTTTTCTCATCTTCACAAATAAAGACGTTCAACAACTTCTGTTTGATGAGCTTGTATTCCTTGAAAACTTTTCCAATTGTGCTTAAAATCAGTTTAAAAAATTTTTTTTTCAAAAATAGTGTTTGGAGTCAGTCTTATTTGATCCAATGAGCTTTAAATTTACCTACTTGATATCTGAAGTTGAAAGGTAGCCACTAGTTTAAAATTTCACATCTGGGGTATTACACAGCAAAATTATCATATAAAAATATGTGAATAATTATATAGCAATTTAAAATACTTAAGTATTCAGAATTAAAAAATATGTCAGATTTAATATCTATGGTTTGTTCCAATGAAAGAGCATAAAAATCTTATTAAAAGGAAAATCCTAACCAACGAAAAATGACTGAATAAAGAAAAAAGTTAATTATTGTAGAGTAGGTTAATAAAAAATAATATAGAAAAGAACTACCACGACTCTTGGCTATACTGTATATTCTGTTTGTGTCTCTGCCGGTACAATTTAGAATCCCTTTTCATTTGATCTAGCACCTACAAGAAAATTGAGGAAATTCATTGTAAACTATTTCTTCTAGAAATAAAAAAGAGAAAACAATATGGTTGTGTGATTTAAGGCCTGAACAATTACAAAAGACAAGAGATGAAAGACTTAACTATCTCCAGGAAGTTTCTTTTAAAGAGCAAACAGTTCTCAAGTCAAAATGATTATAATAAGTAAGTGTACTGTTCTTTCTCGGAAGGAAGATGGGGCAATCTACTTCTGTAGTGATACTGCCTCGGAAACCCAAGGAGGGGTCACTATGAGTAGGGTCCGACTTGATGGCACATAACAATAACAACAACAACAACAACACAACAACTGTTCTTTAGGGGAGCTCTGGAAGCATAGTGCCTAAGGCACTTGACTGCCAACCAGAAGGCTGGCGGTTCAAACCCACCAGCCACTCCTCGGAAGGAAGATGGGGCAATTTACTTCCATAGTGATACTGCCTCGGAAACCCAAGGGGGGGTTCACTATGAGTTGGCACATAACAACAACAACAATTGCTCTTTAGATTTGAAAAATAGTCTATGGTAGGTTTTATTAACAAATCCTTTAAGCTAACATTACTATGACATGACTTTTAGGAAGTAAAATAGTTGCTTAAATATTTTTATTCTTGAAAAGAAACTTATGATACAGAGGTAAAAAGATTTTCCCGAAGTCATTTTAAAAACAGTTAATAACAGAATTGAGGAATGAAATCCTGAAATCTTTGAACCCAATATATAACAGCCATTGAGTATTAACTGTCTCTCAAAGAGTATTTATTGTTTCATACTATGATCATCTTTGAAAACCAGAAATGAGAGATTTTGGTGAATTGATGAGTTGCTAAGATGAATAATTTATATATCCAATTTTAGTGAAAACTTTAATTTCTTAAAAATCACATAACTATATTAAAAAAGCAAATTTTTTTCCAAGTACAAAAGTACATGATTAGTAGCAGTCTGCTTTCTTCATACTGACAGTATTTGAAGAAGATACAAAAATAATGTTTTGCTCATGGTGAAACATATATCGAAGAATACTTAATATTAGAAAAATTCTTCGATATAAATATATTAGGATCATATACCCAAATTATCTCTCCCTTTTCTAATTATGTTTCAGAAAACATCTGGACAGTAAATTGTCACATGAAGAAATATACCAGTTATAATGATTAAATAGAGGCTTTATTTAAGAAATTATAGACAATATACCCAGAAGTATCAAAGGTAATAAAAATCCTTATGCTTTCTAGTGTTTAACCATCTTTAGCTTTTCTTTCTTTCCTAAGGCAAAGAGTTTCTTATTATGACAATTCGGTATAGCAATACAACTTTATTTCAGTTGCTAACCAAACGGTCAGCAGTTTGAACCTACCATCTACTTTGTGGGTGAAAGATGTGGCAGTCTGTTCCCGCAAAGATTTATAGCCTTGGAAACCCTATCCAACAGTTCTGTTCTGTCCTATAGATCTCTATAAGTCAAAACTGACTCGATGGCAATAGGTACAGAAAACTCCACCATCCATTTGTCCATTTGCTGAACTGTAGAGGCTTGTGTGTTGCTATGATGCTGTAAGATATGCCACTGGTATTTCAAATTCCAGTAGGGTCACCCATAGTGGACAGATTTCAGGGGAACTTCTAGACTAAAATAGACAAGGAAAAAAGGCTTGCTGGTCTACTTTAGAAAATTAGCCAATGAAAACCTTGTAGATCACAACAGAATAGTGTCCTATTTGCTGGTGGAAGATGAGTCCCTTAGGTTTTAAGGCACTGCACAATAGCTTCAACATTACCAACAAGAGACTGAAACATACCAATGGTCATGGTATAAGGACCAGGCAGTATTTTGTTCTATCACACATCAGGTCACCATGAGTGAGAGTCAACTTGATAGCAACTAACAATACATTTGTTTTTGTTGTTTGCCGTCAAGTCAGCTCTGACTCATAGCGACCCCTCCTTGGGTTTCCGAGGCAGTATCACTACGGAAGTAGGATTGCCCAACCTTCCTTCCGAGGAGTGGCTGGTGGGTTTGAACCGCCAGCCTTCTGGTGAGCAGTCAAGTGCCTTAGGCACTATGCTACCAGAGCTCCTAACAATACATAGTACTAACTATATACAAGGTGCTTTATTATCTCATTTCATGTTTTCCTATCATGCTTTTTAAACTCTGGGTTATAACCATCAATGAATTATGAAATCAACCTAGTGGATTACAATCTGCATTTAAAACACAAAATAAGATAAAACAGACTCTATCGGGGGCATTACAGGTAGTAAGAGTAAGTATTGTTTTGACATTTTTGTGTTACGTATATATGTGTATCTTTGTTTAGTGGGCCATAATATGAAAGGTATTTCTTAAGGTAGGCTGTGGTCAAAAAAGGTAAACGCTACTATTAAACAAACAAACAACCACTGCCACTGAGTTGATTCCAACTCATAACGAACAGCTCCACAGAGTTTCAAAAGGCTGTACATCTTTCCAGAAGCAGATTGCCTCATCTTTCTCCAATAGAGCGGCTGGTGAGTTTGAATCACTAACTTTTTGGCTACCAGCTCATGCTTTAACCATTATAACCAGAGGTCCTTTAAAAACTACTCTGTTGTCATTGTTAGGTGCCATCAAGTTGACTCTGGCTCAGAGTGACCCTATGTAGAACAGAATGAAACACTGCCTGGTGCTGCACCATCCTCATAATCCTTGCTATGCTTGAGCCTATAATTGCAGCTGCTGTGTCAATCCATCTCACTGAAGATTTGCCCTCTTTTGCTGACCCTCTCTTTACCAAGCATGATACAAAACTACTATAGTATGCTATATTTCCTTTCAAAATGCTGCATGTTATTCTGGAAAGAATATAAGCTTTGGAGATATATAAACCTGAGCTCAAATTCTTGCTCTACCATTCTACCTATATGGGTTGGTTACTTAAATTTTCAGAGCCTTGATTTCTTCATCTGTAAAATGGCTGTAATAATTCCTGCTTTAAAATGTTGCTGTGTAGGTTAAGATAAGTAAGATAAATATTTGTAAACAGATTTTACAACTAGATGGTCAGTAATGGTAGCAGTATAATTATTATTATGGGATTAAAGTAGCTTATTGCAAGTGATCATTAAGTTTTATAACACACTGGTCACAACTCTATTCTTTCATTCAAAAAGTAATTCATAGAAATATCACCTGATCTGAAAATACAAAAAAAAAAAACAAGAACAAAAAAAAAACCCCCAAAACCACTGCAGTTGAGTCGATTTTGATTCATAGTAATCCTATAGGACAGAGTAGAATGGCCGCACGGTGTTCCCAAGGCTGTAATCTTTACAGAAACAGACTTCCACATCTTTCTCCTTCAGAGCTGCTGGTGGGTTTGAATCACTGATCTTTTGGTTAGCAGCTGAGTGCTTAACCACTGTGCCCCTCAATCTGAAAACAGCTTATGTTAGTTAAAATGATTTTGTTGTTGTAGTTGTTATTTGCCGTCGAGTCGACCCCGACTCATAGCGACCCTTCCTTGGGTTTCCGAGGCAGTATCACTACGGAAGTAGGATTGCCCAACCTTCCTTCCGAGGAGTGGCTGGTGGGTTTGAACCGCCAGCCTTCTGGTTAGCAGTCAAGAGCCTTGGCACTATGCTACCAGAGCTCCTAAAATGATTTTAGAAAAATAAATTAAATGAATAATTTAAAGGAAAGGAATCAACTGTCTTATAGGCAAAGAAATCTGTATCTATTCCCTGGACTAAATGTAAAATTTTAAGTCAGCCTTAATTAAAATATTACACACCTCTCAGAATGATATAAAGGGGAAAATACTCTTCATACTTTCTGGCAAGCCTTTAAAAATATGATACTAATAATGAAGCTGAGTATCTGCTGGGGCAACTTTACTATAATTCTAGAACAATACTAGCATGTCAGATTCTTTTCTTCCCCTTAACTAATTTACTTGAATGCCACGTAGGAAGGAAAAGTCTTTCATTTAACCGAAGCACCAAGACTTTTTAAACTCTTGTTTTTACATGCTCTCGAATCAATTCTGACTCTGTGATAATGCTATGCAATACAGATTAGAATTGCCCCATGGGATCTTCTTGGCTGTAAGCTTTATGGAAGCAGATAGTCAGGTGTTTCTCCCATGGAGCTGCTAGGTAGGTTTGCACTGCTAACCTAGTGCTTAATTTTTGTACCACCAGGGCTCCTTTTTAAACAGTAATGTCTGAATAATTGTGAAAATACGTGTCTTATATTCTTACTTTCCATTATTTTCACTAACATAGGAAAGCACTCAGGAAACAATCTTTGTTCATTAATTTGGCAAAAGGATTTTTTGTTTTAGTAGATAACCTTTATTTTCCAAATGATGAAGAATATTTTTTTCAGATTTATGATCTCCATTTGTTTTACACAGAAAATGTGATTTCACTAAGGTAATTAAAAATCAATAAACCCCTTTTTGAAAAGACTGAAGTTTTTTTTTCTCCTTAATGAAAAACAAACAGAGAAATAAGGAATAAAGGAGAATTCTAGCTTTTCAAAAACAAGGGAAAGTATATTTTCCTCCAAACATCATATAATAAATTTTTCTTAGAAAACTGCTTACCTGCCCGGAAATGAATGCTGCCCCACTACATCTCCATTTTGAAGGTGAAAATCATTGAAGAAATCTGGACTTATGGCTCCTTCAGAGGCAATTAATCCATCTAGGAAAAAAGAAAATGTTAAAACAGTGAAACAAATTTGTAGGGAATAGAAACGCAACTCTAAAAGTAATACAATAGAAAAAAACCTGGCATTTAATTTGGAACAAAAATGTTAACATGACATGATATTCTCCCCAGGAGTCTGAACAGAAGACTATATATACGTAAGTGTTTTGCTGTGTATCAGTTCAGCACAACAATCAACAACTATTTATTGACCATCTACCACGTACTGAGATGCTTTGGTGGTACAGTAGGTAAAGCATTTGGCTGCTAACCAAAAGGCCTGCCGTTCGAACCCACTAACTGCTCTGCAGGAGAAAGATGAGGCAGTATGCTCCTGTAAAGATTTACATCCTTGGAAACCCTAATGGGGCAGTTCTACAATATCCTATAGGGTTGCTTTAAGTCAGAATCAACTTGATGGCAGTGGGCTTACTCTGTGTAAGGTACAATGCTAGATAAAGAGATGAGTGAGTAAGAGAGCCTCTAACTTCTTTGGAGAAAAAAAGACACAAAAAAGCTAAGAGGGTGAGCAGTGAGGTAGGAAGGAACAGTAAGAACAGTCCAAGCTATGGAAAGAGCAAGGGTAAAGTCAGAGAGATACTAAATGGTACGTTGTTGGTAAAGAACAACAGTAGTCTGTAGTATATATTATACTTCGTTGTTGTTATGTGCCACCGAGTTGGACCCGACTCATAACGACCCCTCCTTGGGTTTCCGAGGCAGTATCTCTACGGAAGTAGATTGCCCAATATTATACTTAGAGATCTTCATTTGTATAGCATGATTAGGGAATTAGATATTTCAAATAAGTAAATTTCTAAATAAGCAATGCTCGACACTTTAAGTGCCAAACCCTAAAACACACACAAACAAACTTAGGTCAGAAATCTTTGTGAACTTATTTTACACTCCCTAGCAGCCCAAGTGTCTCAATTGTTAAGCATGTGGCCACTAACTGAAAGGCTGGAAACTGGAACCCATCCATTGGCTCCTAGGGAGAAAAGACCTGGAGACATGCTTGTGTAAAGATTACAGTCTAAGAAAGCCTTTGAGGCAGTTCTACTCTGCCATGTAAGGTGGCTATGTGTCATAATCCACTCCAAGGCACACAACAACAAAGTGTTTTTAAAAGGGTATACTAAACATAATTTAAATATTTATTTGATGACTGATTATTATAAGTATCATTTTCCATATAATTATATCCTAGCATTATTAGATATATTACCTATGTCAAAGGGCATTCTACTGTGCTTTTTGAGTTCTTTTTCTTTGCTTATAAAGTGTTTTTTCCCAAAATTTAAATCTTTGTTATAACTTATTGCAGATTTTAGAGTATGTGATACAGAGAACTTGATTTAGCTTTTGTGTTTGGTTCCTGTAAGACCTGCTCTTGGAATTCTCCAGCAATTGAGGTGTCTTTTCCTTCTAAATCAGCCAGGCAACACTTAAATGTGTGCAAGTGAGTAGGGGGCCACAAAGACCATACCTGGTCAGCTAGCTTCAGGAACGGAAGAGGCACGATTCAGTCAATCGTGGAGATTCAATAATTTAACCAATCATGATTATGCAGTGAGGCTCCATGAAATAAAATGGCCTAAACAAGGAAACTCTAGGGACTTCCTGGACTGGGGAAAGAATCGGCTCTTGGGAGGGTGATGAATCTCTGGGGACAATGGAAACCTTACATTGGTACCCCTCCCAAACTCTGCCCTGTGCATCTCTTCATCTGTATCCTTTCTGGTTATAATAAATGAGTAACTCTAGGTATAGAAACTTTCTGTGAATTCTGTGAGATGTTCCACTGAATTATAGAACACATAGGGCAGAGGGAGCCAGCAGGTCAGAAGTTAGGTCACTAGGGACTCCCAAATTTGTGGCTGGTATCCTGAGAGGGGTTGGAGGAAAACTCCACGTTTGGGATCAACTTGTCTAAACTTCAGGGAGTCCCATGGACCCCTGAACTTGTGTTTGGTACTCACTTACTCAGGCCTGGGTGGCAGTGGACAAGAGAGTATCACCTAGAGTAGCTGGCAACTAAATCAGAGAATTGGGAAGGCAAGGACTGGATCCATGCCCACCCTCACTACAGAGTTAGCAATAAAGGTGGGATTTACCCATCTTGCCTTTAGTTTAGTGCAGAGTAATAGTAGTTTCTGTTTTGCTGCAATCTAAGTATCCAGATCACACATTTCTGATAGAATTATGTATAAATTAAGGATAAAGGATCTCAAGAAAAAAAATCTATAAATGATGGTTTCATGGGTTATCTTATGCATAAAACAAATACAGTTTAGTACATGGCTTTTGTAGCAACTTTTTGGACAAAACTGAACCTTTTAAAATTTCCTTTTCTGAAAGTTTGCTGGATGGCTGAATGACCTCAATATAAATGTTGGCTAGATCACTCTCCCTACATTGTTTATGTATTTGGCACACAGTAGGCAAATTTTTCAGTCACCAAATAATCATTTTGTATCCATAGTATGCATAGTGGGAGCTCTGGTAGCATAGTGGCTAAAGCACTTGACTGCTAACCAGAAGGCTGGCGGTTCAAACCCACCAGCTACTCCTCGGAAGGAAGGTTGGGCAATCCTACTTCTGTAGTGATACTGCCTTGGAAACCCAAGGAGGGGTCGCTATGAGTCGGGGCCAACTCGGCGGCAGATAACAACAACAACAACAACAACAACAACAACAACAATATGCATAGTAGTAGTATGCTTGGTACTGTGAGAAATACAAAAATTTGTAATACATAATCTTATTTCAAAAATTTTAAGTGAAACATAAGACAAACAACTAAGATGAAATTAAATATTATAATTCATTAGTAAATGATGCAATAGTAATGGAATGAGAGGTGGAGGTAGTAAAAGCTATGGAGAGGGTACTGTGCTCTGCAGACATTAGAAAATCTGTACTTGGGGTGGGGGAGGTGGAGGCATAAATGTAACCTGATTTGAGTCTTGAAAGGTAGGTAAGACTCAAATCATAAATCTGACTGGGGATTAAGGTATTAAAACTTGAGTGAATGGTAAAACTAAGTAATAGAATTGGCAATGAAAAAGTGAGATGATTTGCATTTTCATAAGACTACCTGTACGACTTGTTACATGTATATATTTGTTATATACCATTTATTAATGACTTATTGTTCTGGTTACCTAGTGCCGCTCTGACAAGAAATATACCACAAATGGGATGGTCTTAACAATCAGGAGTTTATTCTTACAATTTGGAGGCCTTAAGTCCAAGTTCAAAGTGCCAGGCTCTAGGGGCTGGGTGAAAGCCCCTCAACCTTGGGGTCCAGCTCTGCCTCCTGCTCCCGGCCCACTGGAGCTAGAGGCATTTCTTCACTCAGACAGCTGCTGGCTGCTGAGGCTGAGAAGCCCCCAGGTTGAGAAGTAAAAAGGCATAGTCCTGATGTTACCAAACCACATGGCAGGCCATTAACTTAAGTCCATTGTTAAGTCCCAAGGTCTGCAGAGCATGGCAGGCTGCTCAACAAAGACATGGCTACATGCAGGGTCCAAGCATGCCATAAGCTAAAGACCATTCTCAAAGCTTCTCCTTATTTGTAGGAAGCAGACCACATTCCCTAAGGCAGCTACTCAGCTGCTCCCAGTAGGTTCCACCATGGAGTTGATTACCAGTCTCATCATGGGGAAAACTACATCCAGCTGCCCAGCCACTCAACCGGGCCTAGCCAAGTTGACATACAAACATAACCATCACACTTACATTATTTAGTTGTTGAATTGTTAATGAGCACTGTAGGTAAGGTATTCATTATTTCTTCATTAAATTTAAAATACTTGAGAGACAGCTTGAGTATCTACTAAAAGTGTCATTATTGTATTGTTGTTGTTTGGTGCCATCAAGTTGGCTCCAACTCATGGTAACCCTATGTATGGTCCAGATTTTATGTCCTCTAAAAATGAAACATTCTATAAATCAAAAGACTGACTGAACACAGAAAAGTTATAAAAAAATGAAATTATGAGAACTGCAAAAACACTATAGATAGAAATTAAGCAGTTTTTTTTGGGGAAAAAAATCAATTTTATATGGATCTAAAATTTTGTGCCTGTGGGGCTAAAATTAGCAAGGTAAGACCATAAAAATCAGTAAGTTCTTCTGTGAAATTAAAACCAAATAACTTAGGATCAGGATTTAAGAAACCTGCCCATTTTAGAAGAACAAAGCTAAGTAAAATGCCAAAATTAAATGTCTTAAAAAAAAAAAAAAAAAACCTCACTGCCATTGAGTCAATTAGACTCACAGTGACCCCTCTTGGGTTTCCGAGGCAGTATCTCTACAGAAGTAGATTGCTCAGTCTTCCTTCTGAGGGGTGGCTGGTGGGTTTGAACCACTAGCCTTCTGGTTAGCAGTCAAATGCCTTAGGCACTACATATATATTAAATGTATATGACTTTGGAAATGAATGCAAATGTATGTAACATGCCAACAGAACAAAAAATTTTAAGTCAGAAATATTTCAGATATAAATACAACCAAAAAGATATCTGAGCTATGTTAAAAATTCATACTACATGAAACATGACCTACTGAAGTGAACCAGATAAATGCAAACCTGTGATCAAATTCTCAACATTGTTTTAATTTGGAGCTCCCATTGTCTTCAAAGGGAACAATAAGTAGCAAAAGGATATAAGGTATACTAGGGACTACAAACGGGGAACTCATCAAACAGAAATCAAAGTAAAACTCTAAGTTTGAAGATACACCCAGAAATTTTATAAACACAGAATACAACTAGTTTAATAGTATGATGAAAGCATAAATTATTTATCCTTTTGAAGTTCATTTTTAATCATCTAAGGGCACTGTAGTTCTTTCAGTAAACTGCAGCTTCTAGAGTGCAGCTTTAATGCCTGACAAAAGTCAGGCAGCTCTGATGTTACAATCTTTCTCTTCTAGAACTAGGTCTCAGAGTTACTGTAAAGCCTCATCTCAAACCCTCAATTTCTTTGGAAATATTTCTTTCTTTCTCAGTATTTTGTATCTAAAATCAATCCTTTTATGTTGTTGTTGTTGTTATATGCCGTCGAGTCGGCCCCGACTCATAGCGACCCCTACTTGGGTTTCCGAGGCAGTATCACTACGGAAGCAGGATTGCCCAACCTTCCACCCCTCAGAAGGAAGGTTGGGCAATCTGGTTGCATAGTAGCTAAAGTACTTGACTGCTAACCAGAAGGCTGGCGGTTCAAACCCACCAGCCACTCCTTGGAAGGAAGGTTGGGTAATCTTACTTCCGTAGTGATACTGCCTCGGAAACCCAAGGAGGGGTCGCTATGAGTCGGGTCCGACTCCATGGCAAACAACAACAACAATTAATCCTTTTATAGAAACACTAAAAAAGAAGGATCATATATTCTAGATTACAGGGCTTCGATAAATCCAGAAGTACCCTTCTCAAGAGCCTTCTCTAAGCTACTGTTTCAACCAAGCAATTTCATGCAACATGTAAATGGCCCAGAGAATTAACAGAAGCCAGAGATGATACATACTGGAGCACTCCAGAAACTGGAGAGCATTATACACATTTAGGTTATTAAATTATATGAAACATTTTAGACCTTAGTTATGTAGCACACGTTTCTGACAATCTCCAAGAAACATATGATTAAGTTGTGTAGAAACAAAATGGGCTATTAGCTGTAACAGGAATGAAATTAAAGGAAATTTAATTGTCATCATAGGTAATTTATCAGTTTTCTGATTTCTGACAACCAGTTAAAAATTGGTTTATAAATACTGTTAATAAAGTCAAGAACACAAAAACTCAATTATTTTCTTATATATTGTTACTGAAGTAAATTTCATTTTTATTCCTTAAAGTCAGAACAAAACATAATATTAGGCTCTTAGATGAACTAGCTAAAAGTGAAATTGTGACTGTGTGGGAAAAAATAGATGTCAATAATGTAGAAAATGAGAAAATGAAATGGTAAAATTGATAAATACTAACTTATTTGACTGTACCTGATAAAACTCATCACAGCAACACTTTTGTTGTTGTTATGTGCCATGGAGTCAGACCCAACTCACAGTGACCCCTCCTCGGGTTTCCAAGGTGGTATCACTGTGGAAGTAGATTGCCCAACCTTCCTTCTGAGGAATGGCTGGTGGGTTCTGGTTAGCAGTCAAGTGCTTTAGGCACTATGCTACCAGAGCTCCCAACACACACACACACATAGATAAGTGAAAACGTGGGTTTTATAGTGACCCTAAGACAAAAAGAAATGATGTTAAGCTTCATATTCTGGGCTTATATTCACATATCAAGAATAAGATTAACTACAATTAGAAGTGAAAAGTCATTTAGAAATAGCAATAAAGCTTTATAAATTATACTTTCTCTGTGGAAGGAAGATCGGGCAATCTATGTCTGTAGTGATACTGTTTCAGAAACCCCAGGTGGTGTCGCTATGAGTCAGATTCAACTTGATGGCAGTGAGTTCGGTTTTGGTTTTCTTATGGGTGATAGTAGAGTCCCCGGTTGGTACAAATGGTTACCATGATTGGCTCCTAACCAAAAGGGTGGAGGTTGGAGTCCACTCAGCAGTGCCTTGGAAGAAAAAGAAAGGTGATCTACTTTTAAAAAAACCAACCATTGAAAACCCTAGGGAGTGCAGTTCTACTCTGACACAAATGGGGTCACCATGAGACAGAATTTACTCTATTGGAACTGGCTATTGGTTATCAGTAAAAGTCCTTAAACAAACAGCTTCATTCTCATGATAGAGAAGGAAATTAACCAGTGACTATAATAAGCAACATGAGCTCTGGTGGCATAGTGCCTAAGACACTTGACAGCTAACCAAAAGGCTGGCGGTTCAAACCCACCAGCCACTCCTCAGAAGGAAAGTTGGGCAATCTACTTCCATAGAGATACCGCCTTGGAAAGGAGGGGTTGCTATGAGTTGGATACAACTCGATGGCAAAACAAAACAACAACACAGTAAGCAACATCATGCATGATGAATGGAGAAAATACTGAAGTTGTAAAGGATTTAATTTTACTTGGATATACAATCAATGTCTATGGAAATCAAATGATGTATTGCATTGGGCAAATCTGCTGCAAAGACCCCTTTAGAGTGTTTAACAGCAAAGATGTCACTTTGAAGACTAAGGTGCACCTGAACCAAGCCATGGTAGTTTCAATAGCTTTGTATGCATGTGAGAGCTAGATAATGACTAAGGAACATCACAAAAGAACTGATTCATTTGAAATGTGGTGCTGGTGAAGAACAGTGAATGTAATATGGACTGCCAGAAAAACCAACAAATTTGTCTTGGAGGAAGTACAGCCAGAATGCTCCATACAAGCAAGAATGGCTAGACCTCGTCTCTCATACTTTGTCCTGTTGCTAGAAGGGACTAGTCTCTGAAGAAGGATATCACACTGGGTAAACTGC
>NW_006921631.1:2250088-2255443 GCF_000298275.1 Orycteropus afer afer | reverse complement strand
CTAAGTACCAAATACTATTTCATTTTAAAGTTGTAAAGTTGAAGACCCAGGAAATGACGGGCCACTTATCTTAATCTCTGTGCTGAAAAGCTACTAACGCTGCTTTTATGGGAAGCAGCCTAAAGTTTCGTAAGAATGCTTAACTAAGATGACTCAAGCATTCAAAGACATTCAGTATTACAAATTTATCTAATGTTTCTAAAGATATAAATGCACACAATGAAAAAGGCTGATTTTATGTAGAGTCCGTGAGACATATTATATTACAGAGCTTCATTTAGTACATGAACTATACGTGGCAAATGAACTTAGTTAAATAACTCATAAGCTAAAATAAATACAGAAACTGTATCTGTAAACTCATAGTACATAATTTGTACTGTCAAATATCTATTGCATCATTAAGCTAGAGGTATAAAAACTAAATAAACATGAAAATATCTAATGATAATATTTCACCCAGCTAAATGCTTATTTATAGTTATTATTTTACTGTCAGATATAGAATGTTTCTAAATTTGGGTATGTAAAAATATATGCCATTTTTCCACAAAAGCATTTTAGTTACACATTTTGATTATAAAATATTTCACAGAAAAATATTTATCATTTTCATATTAAGAGGTTAATTTTATCAGAATTCATTTTGGAAATCTGATATAACTTTTCAGAAATCTATTCTAAAATTCTAATTGTAATAAAATAGCAAAGGTGAAGACTAAGGTGGTTAATAGTTTTACTTAGTAATAAAACTAATGATTGATGCACACTGAAGGGTAGCTCTCAATCTTCAAAGCAGGAAACTTGATTCCACCAATATTCTGATTTCTATTAACCAAATAATTCATATCATATATTTTGTGCATCATTTTACCTCATGAATATCTGCATATGTAAGGAACAGCTGCTTGCCATTACTGAATTAAAACATCCTGGTTGGTTGAAATTAATGATCTACACCATCTGGTTTGAAACACAAAGCAGTATTTCATAACTACTGTAAAGCTCAGTTAGGAAGAAATCTATTTAATTTAAAAAATATAGTGGCAATTTTCCATGATTCAAGTACCTATATCAAGTACAAAAACATACTTCCTACTAGCTTAAAAATAATAGTATTTATAGGCAGTATGTGTACAAGTCATAATTATGAAAACATATGAATGAATACATAGTAGGAAAAAACATAAGGTGAACATTAATATGTGGTAATTAATGCTATTTCAAAACTGCCATACAGTTTAACTGAAATCTTTTCTTTCCTCAATTAAATGATTTCAATAAAATGATGTTAATATTGGCAACAGTGCAATGCATTAAAAGTCAGAATATGCAATAATTTACCAATTTTTGTGTCAAACCCATCCCTGGAAAAAGGCAACATGGCAGACTAAATAAAGTTATATATATAAAAATTAAATTTTATCTTGAAAACACTAGGAGCGTTTAGAAAGAAAAAAATGTCACTAAGAAGTGTCTAGAATGTCCCAAAAGTCACCAAATAGAGTTTAGTAACAGAAATTATGACAAAATTAAACTGTTAACATTAAATATACTTGTTATTATGTGCCGTCGAGTCGGACCCAACTCATAGCGACCCCTCGTTGGGTTTCCGAGGCAGTATCACTATGAAAGTAGATTGCCCCATCTTCCTTCTGAGGAGTGGCTGGTGGGCTTGAACCGCCAGCCTTCTGGTTAGCAGTCAAGTGCCTTAGGCAGTATGCTACCAGAGCTCTAGGAGACATAAATTGTTGTTGTTAGGTGCCATAAGTTGGCTCTGACTCACAGTGATCCTATGTACAACAGAATGAAACACTGTCTGTTCCTGTGCCATCCACAGAATCTCAGCTATGGTGAGCCCACTGTTGCAGCCACTGTGTCAATCCATCTTGTTGAAGGTCTTTCCCATTTTTGCTGACCCTCTATTGTACCAAGCAAGATGTCCTTCGTGAGGGACTGGCCCCTTCTTACAACATGAGTAAATCAGGTGAGATGAAGTCTGGCCATTCTCGCTTCTAAGAAGTATTATGGCTGTACTTCTTTGAGAACAGATTTGTTTGTTCTTCTGGCAGTCCGAGGTTTTCAGTATTCTTCACCAACACCATAATTCAAAGCCATCAGCTCTTCTTCTGTCTTCCTTATTCACTGTCCAGCTTTCACGTGCATATGACTCAAATGAAATTACCATGGCTTGGGATATCTTAGTTTTCAAAGAGATCTTTGGTCCTTAACACTTTTAAAAGTTCTTTTGCTTGTCCCACAAATATGATGGTGAAATTAGGAGATTTCCAGATAAGCAGAAATTAAGGGAACTTCTTCAAACCAGACCAACCTTACAAGAGATGCTAAAGGGAGCCCTGTGCACAGAGAACCAATAACAGCCAACAACCATTGACCATTTATACACATGATGACATAACCTAGAAAACAACACAACTTTGTAAGTATCCAAAGTAAACTAAGCTTACAAGATTGTCAACAGGGAACCAGAGACATCAATTGGCAAATGAGAACAAGTACAAACCAAAAAGAGGTGAAAAAACAGTGCAGTTACACAACATCTAAATGGTGAGGAAGTCAAGAGAGATGCAAGATAGAATGGGCTGTTCTAAACTTGGGGAGAAAATTATAAATCACAGGGTAACCTCAAAGAAAAATGATAAACCTTCATATCAAAATGAAAAAAAAAAAAAAAAAAGGACAAGCACAAATATGTAGCAAATAGTAAAATAACACCAATGAAGGAAATGATAACATGATTCATAAACATAATGAGCTCAGCACAGAAAATTGTATGGAACAAAGAAACCAAGAACACCGTGAAAAAACACATAAAAAATGATAGGAACTAATTCATACTTGTCAATGTCAATGGATTAAACACACCACTCAAAGAGATGGAGAGTTGCAGACTGGGTAAGAAAACATAACCCATCAATATGCTGTCTATAGACTAAAAATCAAAGGTTCCAAAAAGATATATGAAGCAAATGGCAACCATGAAAGAACAGGAGTGGCAATATTAATTTCTGATAAAGTTGACTTTAAGACAAAACCACCATAAGAGACAAGGAAGGACATTAAAGCATCGACTGAATAAGGACATAACCATAAGAATTATCTATGGACCCAATGAAAGAGCCCCAAAATACATAAATCACACTTTAACAGAACTGAAAAGACAAAGAGACGACTCCACAGTCATTTTAGGAGATTTTAATACACTGCTTTCAGAGACAGAACAACTGGAAAGAAACTCAACAAAGATGTACAAGAACTAAACAATATAATCCACCACTTGACCTTGTTGACATCTACACAGCACTTCACTCAACAATAGCACAATATACATTCTTTTCCACTGCACATGGAACATTCTCCAGGATAGACCATATGTTAGGCCATAAAGCAAGCCTTAATAAATTTAAAAACTATGAAATACTGCAAAGCATCTTCTCGGATCATAATGCTATCAAATTAGAAATCAACAATAGGAAGATCAACGGATAAAGAGCAAACACATGGAAACTGAAAACACTCTCCTTAAGAAAGACTGTGTAAGAGCAGAAATAAAAAATGAAATTAAAAAATTCCTTGAATCAAATGAGAATGAAAACACAATATACCAAAATCTTTGGGACACGGCAAAGGCAGTGATCAGAGGCCAATTTACAGTAATAAATGCACTCATCAAAAAAGAAGAGCAAGCCAAAATTGACACTTTAAACCAATATCTCCAACAATTAGAAAAAGAACAGCAAGAAAAGCCTACAGTTAACAGACGGAAATAAAGATTCAAGCAGAAATCAATGAAACGGAAAAGAGAAGAAAAAGTCAACAAGACTAGAAGTTAGTTTTAGGAAAGGAATAATAAAACTGACAAACTCCTGGCAAATTTAACACAGAAAAAGAGGGAGAGAACACAAACAACATGAATAAGAAATGAAATAGACAACATCAACACAGAACCAACTGAAATAAAAAGGATAATATCAGGATACTATGTTGGCTGCTGGTTTTGCAAATATGCCCTTTATTATGTCGTGGAATTTCCCTTCTATTCCTATTTTGCTGAGAGTTTTTTATCAGTAATCGATGTTAGATTTTATCAAATGCCTTTTCTGCATCGACTGATAGGATCAAGTAATTCTTTTCCTTTGTTTTATTTATGTGATGGATGATGTTGATTGTTTTTCTAACATTGAACCATCTTGCATACTTGATATGACCCTCACTTGGTAAGAATGTATTATTTTTTTGATATGAAGAACTGTAATCCAACAAATTTGAAAATCTAGAGGAAATGGACAGTTTTCTAGAAACACACTACTTACCTAAACTAACACAGACTGAGGTGGAAAAGTTCAACAGATCCATAACAAAGGAAGAAATTGAACAGGTCATAAAAAAGTTACCAACAAAAAAACAGTCCTGCCCCAGACAGATTCACTGGAGAATTCCACCACACACTCTGAAAAGAAGTGACATCAATCCTACTCAAACTATCCCAAAACACTGAAAAGGATGGAATCCTCCCAAATTCATTTTATGAAGCAAGCATAACCTTGATAACAAAACCAGGCAAAGATATCACTCAAAAGGAAAACTACATCCCTCATAAGTATACATGCAAAAATTTTCAACAAAATCCTAGCCAACAGACTCCAACAACATATTAAAAAAAATAACATATTATGACCAAGTGGAGTTCATATCAGGTATGCCAGGATGGTTCAACATTAGAAAAACAATTAACGTCATCCACCACACAAATAAAACAAAAGAAAAGAACCACATGATCAGATCAATCAATGCCGAAAAGGCATTTGATAACATTCAACACCCATTCCTTATAAAAACTCTCAGCAAAATAGGAATAGAAGAGAAATTTCTCAACATAATAAAGGGCATATACACAAAACCAACAGCCAACATTATTTTCAATGGAGAGAGAATGAAACCATTCCTCTTGAGAACAGGAACCAGAAAAGGATGCCCTCTATCAACACTTCGATTCAACATTAGATTGGAAGTCCTAGCCAGGGCAATAAGGCAAGAAAGGGAAATTAAAGGCATTGAAACTGGTAGAGAAGAAGTTAAACTATCCCTATTTACTGATGATATGATCCAATACATAGAAAACCCAAGAGACTCAGTCAAAAAACTACTGGAACTAATTGAGAGACTTCATATAGTGGCAGGATGCAAGATCAACATCCCAAAATCAGTTGAATTCCTCTACACCAACAAAGAGATTGCTGAGAAAGAAATAAGGAAATCAATACCATTTACAATAGCTACCAAAAAAATAAAACACTTGGGAATAAATCTTACCAGGGACACAAAAGACCTGTA
>NW_006921631.1:2232467-2232913 GCF_000298275.1 Orycteropus afer afer | reverse complement strand
CCAAATCCTAATAAAAAAAAAAAAAAGAATATGGAAACACTAATCACTAACTTTATATGGAATGGAAGAAGACCTTAGACAAGCAAAGCTCTACTGAAGAACAAAGTAGGAGGTCTCACACTTCCAGATCTCAAAGCTCACTATACAGCCACAGTGGTCAAAAGTGCCTGGTATTGGTACAAAGACAGGCACATAGACCAATGGAATAGAATTGAGAACCCAGAAATAGATCCATCAACCTATGGTCTGCTGATCTTTGACAAAGGGCTGAAACCCATTAATTGGGGAAGATATTGTCTGTTTACCAAATGATGCTGGTAAAACTGGATATCCATTTGCAGAAAAATGAAACAAGATCTGCACCTCACACCACACTCAAAAATTAACTCCAGATGGATCAAAGACTTAAATGTGAAACCGAAAACTATAAAGTTCCTCATGGAAAT
>NW_006921631.1:2220578-2232186 GCF_000298275.1 Orycteropus afer afer | reverse complement strand
AAAAAAAAAAAAAAAATCTGGCAATGACATATCTGACAAGGGACTTATCCCTAAAATTTATAGAAAACTCCAACATCTCAACAACAAAAAGACAAATAATCCAATTAAAAAATGGGCAGAAGACATGAGCAGACTCTTCACTAATGAGGATATTCAGGTGGCCAGCCAACACATGAAGAAATGATCACAATCATTAGCCATCAGAGAGATGAAAATCAAAACAACCATGAGATACCATCTTGCCCCAGCACTAGTAGCAAGTTCAATAAGACAGCAAATAACAAATGCTGGTGAGCATGTAGAGAGATTGGGACTCTCATATACTACTGGTGGTTCTGACAAATGATACATCCACTGTGGAAAGCAGGATGGCAATTCCTTAGAGAGTTGGAATTAGAAATACCATTTGACCCAGCAATTTCATTACTAGGTATATATCCTAAAAAGTGAGAGCCAGGACAAGAACAGATACATGCACACCCATGTTCATCACAGTACTAATTATAATAGCAAAAAGATGGAAACAACCTACATGCCCATCAACAGAAGAATGGATAACCAAACTATGGTACATGCACACAATGGAATACTATGCAACCCTAAAGAATAACATAGAATCTGCAAAACACTGCATGATGTGGATGAACTTGGAGGACATTATGCTGAGTGAAATAAGTCAATCACAGAAGGACAAATATTCTATTAGTCCATTATTGTAAAAATTCAAGGAAAGGTTTATATATGGAAGGAAAATTTTTTTTTTGTTGGTTATCAGGGGTGGGAGGAGAGGGAAGGGAACACTGTTAGATATGTAGAGACAAAAATTGATTTGGGTGAAGGGAAGGACAATGTACTAAATGTAAGTGATCAACATGGCAGCACTGAGGAAAAGGAAGATGGAGAGAGGTACCTGGGAGGTACAGATAATAAAGATGAATCCTTTTGCACATGCAGTGCTGTGTTGTCAATGAAGGGAAACAATGATCTATAGGTGGACAGATGGGTGCACAGGCTGAACTATTAGGTATGTCTATGCAGGGGGCAGTGTGCCCATGCCCATATAGGGTTGGCAGACAATATTACTACAAGTGTATTTGTAAAGGAACAAGGCTGTAGTCACCTCTTAGCCATAGCCAACTACCCAGAGGGGGTGAGTAGTTGGACCCGTGGGCTTGGACCATAGTCACAGGGGACATCAAGCTCAATTGGCATAACATACTACACAAAAACATTGTTCCACATCTTCCTTTGGTGAGTAGCAACTGGGATGTTAAAAGCTTGTGAGCAGCCATCTAGATGCAATGATGGGTCTCTCCTCATCCAGAGCAAAGAAGAATGAAGAAAATCAAAGACGTATGGAAACGATTAGTCTAAGTGACTGGTACATCATGCAATCATCAGTCTATATGACTACGAGACCAGAAGAACTAGACGGTGCCTGGCTACCACTTTCAACCACTCAGAGGGGGATCTATGTAGCAGATCCTGGATAGAGTGGGAAAACAATGTGGAACAAAACTCAAAATCATTTTAAAAAAAAGGGACCAGGTTTTCTGGTCTGATAGAGCCTGATGGAACCTCTGAGACTATAGTCCCTACCTGCCCTTCAGGTCTGGAATTGAACCCACACCCGTGGTTTCCAGCCAAACAAAAGACAGGCATATGAGCTGAACATTTACATTAGGTAGACACACTCCTTGGAGAGAACAATCATGGGAGAATAGAAAGGCTGTGTATGTACAGGGAGACAGTTGGGGAGGGGTAAGGAATGCATGAGAGGGAAAGACACAGGAAGGAGGTAACTAAGGGGAGGAAGTGGGAGGGGAACTGTTGCATTGCGGGAAATTGCAGTCAGTATCATGAGACAAAGTGTACGTGAGCTGCTGTATGGAAAATGAATTTGCTCTGTAAATTTTCACTCAAATCACAATAAAAACATTTTTTTTTTTTTTTTCTTTCAGAAAAAGGTCTTTTGCAGCAGATTTCCCAATACAATAAGACTAATTTCTTGACTGCTCCTTCCCTGGCTGTTGACTAGGGATCCAAGTAAAACTCAATCCTTGACAACTTCAATCTTTTCTCTATTTATCATTATGTCACTTATTGATCTAGTCATGAGGATTTTTGTTTTCTTTATTTTGAGGTGTAATCCATACTAAAGACTGCAGTCTTTGATCATCAGTAAGTGCTTCAAGTCTTTACTTTCAGTAATCAAGGCTGTGTCAGCTGTATATCGCAGACTGTTAATGAGTTTTCCTCCAATCATTATGCTACATACGTCTTCGTACAGTCCAGCTTCTCATATTATTTGCTCAGCATACAGATTGAATAAGTATGGTGAAAGGATACAACCCTGATGTACACCCTTCTTGATTTTAATCCATGTAGTATCTCCTTGTTCTGTTTGAATGACAGCCTCTTGGTTTATGTACAGGTTCCTCATGAGCAAAATTGATTGTTCTGGAATTCCATTCTTCACAATGTTATCTATAATTTGTTACGATCCACACAGTCAAATGCTTTTGCATAGTCAGTAAAACACAGGTAAACCTCTTTCTGATATTCTTTGCTTTCAGCCAAGTTCCATATGACATCAGCAATGATACGCCCAGTTACATGTCCTCTTCAAAATCCAGCTTGAATTTCTGGAAGTTCCTTGTCAATAGACTGCTGCAATTGTTTTTAAATTATCTTCAGCAAAATTTTACTTGCATGTGATATTAACAATACTATTTGATAATTTCCACATTCTGTTGGATCACTTTTCTTTAGAATGGGCACAAACGTTGATCTTTTCCAGTTGGTTTGCTAGGCAGCTGACTCCGAAATTTCCTGGCATAAACAAGTAAGTGCCTCCAGTGTTGCATCCATTTGTTGAAAACATCTCAATGGGTATTCCCTCAGTTCCTCAGGACTTGTGTTTGTGTCTGTTCCCTCAGTGCATCTTAGACTTCTTCTTTCAAAATCACTGGTTCTTGATCATATCCTACCTTGATGTCGACCAGTTCTTTTTGTATTCTTTCTATCTTCTTCTGATGCTTCCTGCATCATTCAGTATTTTGTCTATACAATCCTTCAAGACTGCAACTCAAGGCTTGAATTTTTTCTTCAGTTCTTTTAGCCTGAGAAATACTGAGCATGTTCTTCTCTTTTGGTTTTCTAAGTCCAGGTCTTTGCACATTTCATTAAAATACGTTGTCTTCTCCAGCTGCCCTTTGAAATCTGTTTTTATAAATAAAAAAAAAAAAATTTTTTTTCATTTGCTTTAAGTACTCTTTGCTCAGGAACAAATTTCAGAATCTCTTCTGACATCCATTTTGGTCTTTTCTTCATGTATGATGTTTTTGATGTCATCCACAATTTGTCTGTTTTTCAGTACTTGGTGTTCAATGTGTGTAATCTCTTCTTAAGATGGTCTCTAAATTCAGGTGGGATATAATCAAGGTCATAGTTTGGCTCTCATGGACTTGTTTTGATTGTCTTCAGCTTCAACTTGTACTTGCATATGAGCAGTTGATGGTCTATTCCACAGTCAGCTCCTGGCCTTGTTTTGGCTGAAGCTATTGAGCTTCTCCATCACCTCTTTCCACAGATGTAGTTGATATGATTCCTGTGCATTCCATCCGGTGAAGTCCACATGCAAAGTCACCATTTATGTTGTTGGAAAAAGGTATTTGCAATGAATAAGTCACTGGTCTTGCAAAATTCTATCACGTGATCCCTGGCTTCATTCATATCACCAAGGCCATATTTTCCAACTACCAATGATTGTTTCCAACTTTCACATTCCAATCACCAAACTAAAAACACCAAACCTACTGCCATGGAGTTGATTCTGATTCACAGAGACCCCCACTGGGTTTCCTGGGCAATAAATGTAGAAGTAGACTGCCCCATCTTCCTTCTGTGGCATGACTGGTAGAATGACCTTAGGCACTGTGCTACCAGAACTCCTTATTCCAATCAGCAGTGATCACCAATACATCTTGATTGCATGTTTGGTCAATTTCAGACTGCAGAAATTGGTAGAAATCTTCAATTTCTTCATCGTTGGCTTTAGTGGTTGGTGCATGAATTTGAATAATAATATTAACTGGTCTTCCTTGTAGGCATATAGATATTATCTTATCACTGACAGCACTGTACTTCAGGACAGATCTTGAAATGTTCTTCTCGATAATGAATGCAACACAATTCCTCTTCATTTGCTCATTCCCAGCATAGCAGATCATATGACTGTCTGATTGAAAATGGCCAGTACTGTCTATTTCAGCTCATTAATGCTTAGGCTATAGATCGTTATTTATTCCATTTCATTTTTGATAACTTTCAATTTTCCTAGATTCATACTTTATACATTCCATGTTACAATTATTAATGAATGTTTACAGCTCCTTCTTCCCATTTTGTGTCATGCTCCATCAGGAAATGAATGTCTTAAAAGTTTTACTCCATCCACATCATTGAGGATGACTCTACTTTGAGGAAGGAGCTCTGGTGGCATAGCACCTAAGGCATTTGACTGCTAACCAGAAGCTTGGTGGTTCAAACCCACCATCCACTCCACAAAGGAAGGCTGGGCAATTTAATTCCGTAAATATTTACTGCCTTGGAAACTCAAAGGGGGTCACTAGGAGTCTGAACTGACTTGATGGCAGGGATTTGGATTTTGGTTTTGACTACTCTGAGGAGGCAACTACTCCCCAGTCATATTCCGAGCGCCTTCCAACCTGAAGGGCTCATTTTCTGGCACTATATCAATGTTTCATGGCTATTCATAAAGTTTTCCAGTAATAGACAATGTTTCACTGCTATTCATAAGGTTTACAGTGGACATTTTTTTCAAAAGTAGATGGCTTGGTCCTTCTTCCCAGTCTGTCTTAGTCTGGAAGTTCTGCTCAAACTTGTCCACCATGGGTGAACCTGTTGGTATTTGAAATAACCGGTGACATAGCCTCCAGGCTCAGAGCAAGCCCCACAGTATGACAAACTGACAGACAAGTAGTGGAAAACATAAATTAGTAAGTTATATATTTTTAAATAGAAGTCAAAATCTTGAACACATCTGTTTAACTTATATGTTCTGGAAAGTAATAAACTCCTAAGAGCAAATAATTTTCCTAGCTATCCTCTTCTCACAGAGATAAAATCTAAGACTACATTGTAAAAACATAATGGTGAATTAATAGGTTTTCTTGGTGTGTACAAATGTTATATCTGAAATCATTACCATTACTATTTACATACTAAAAAAATTTCTTACAAAGCTTAGAAATGAGCAAGGTTTGCAGACCAGTATCTATTTATAGCACACAAACTGTTTATTTTTGCTTTGATTATCATCTTACCTGAGTTGTAGAAAAGGTCAGGTCTTTCAAGAATATCTCCTTCATGTATATAAGGCTCAATTCGATCATCACCATATAAGTACTGTTCACTCTCATCCATCTGACGACTCTCTACCATCTCCAGCCATTGAGAGTTATGCCAGCGAAACTTTTCACTCTGAATTTTCTTAGCCCATTCTTCATCATATTCCTATTAAAAACAAATAGTGAAGTGTTATATAAACTTCCTTGGCCACTTGGATAGCAGTACAATTCTCATGAGAATTTTGAGGAACATCCTTTGGGCCAGAGGGAACATTAAAATATGTCGAGAATTATCTAATACTATAATTGAGTCAGGTATGACTCGACGGCACATAACAACAACAACAACAACAACATAATTAATAAAAAGTAATTAAATACATTCTTTGTAAGTCTCTGTGTGGGTTACCAATCACTAATGACAAACACTGGAAAAAGTTAAAATTTCACACATTCTTTATTTAAATTTTGTCAAAATTTATGTAAGCAATCATACTTCCAAAGAGTTTTTTTTTTTTTTTTTAAGAGCTTGTTTTACATTCAACGTTATGTGAACATTTAGTTTCACTACCTATTTACCATGTCCAACCCTAACCCAATCTCTTCCCCTCCCTACCCTGTAACCTACCCCCTGGGCCCCTCATATTTATGCACTCCCATTTGTTCTGCATTTCCTCAACCTGAATGTTGGTCTTCTGGTGCCCTGTGGTCCATTGCTCTAAAGGATGTATTACTATAGAGTACGTAGGTGCGTCATCCTGGGTTGAGTGGTCTGCATGTACATCTTGTTAACTATTGGGCTGAGAGCCAGCCCCTGGAGGTGAGTTTTATTCCAGGTACAGAATGTATTCCAGGGCCATAGTATTGGGCATCTCATCAGACTTCTTCTGACCAGTAATTCTAGTCATTATTGAGTTTTTGGATTTTGTTCCACGTTTTTCCTCCCACTCTATCCAGGATCTCCAGATTTGATCCTTTCCTGAGTGGGTGGCTTTAGTAGCTGGGCACCATCTAGTTCTGGTCTCGAGGGCCACTGTGTCCTAGGGCTGATTGCTTCCAAATGCCCTTGTTTTTTTTTTTTTTTCGCATTCTTCTTTGCTTCCGATGCTAGGAGACCATTAGTTGCATCTTAGATGGCTGCTTGAAAGCTTTTAAGACCCCAGTTGCTACTCACCAATGCAGGATGCGGAACAAGGCTTTTACATATTTTGTTGTGCTGATTGAGTCTGGTGTCCCCCAGTACGATCCTGAGATGGTAGATCTATCGGATCTCTCTCTCATAGTGTCTGGGTGTCTGTGATGGATTACTTTGTGTCTGTCTTCTATTGTTTCTGTAATGATTGCATATATTTTGTATCACTGGTGTCTGTGCAAGATTAGCCTCTGTTGAATCTATCCTTGGTCTAGTGTATACTCCTGTTCACTGACCCCCATCTGATCGTCTTAGGTGTTTATGTGTTTATCTGTAGCCTGGTGTTTGGTGTTAATGGTAACTTCCAAAGAGTTCTTATGGCTATAATTATTTGTGGCACTAATGACAGATGGTTATCATTAAAATTACATCTCTTGCCTCATCTTTTTGTTTAGATAACACTTCTCCATAGGAAAAACAAACAATATTAAAGTATTTCTCTTAGCTACTTAAATGGATTATATTGAAAACAAATAGAAGAATTTAGTTTAATTTTTGTTCTAACCACAAAATAATGGTATCTTAGATGTAATTATTTCTTGTAATGCTTATATTCTGCTTGTACCATGAACTCCTGAAGAGAAAGAATGTGGCTTATTCACTGATGCATCCCTAACACCTGTCACAGAAGTTCTTGATAATTGTTTTTGGAAGAACAAATAGGTAAATTACTGTTAGCTGCAACTGAACCTATTTCCCCACATGTCCCACAGGTTGTGGCCATTTCTAACTGCTTTATTTAGTTAGCAATGAATGGACAGTGGAAACAATGTCAAAGATGGAAAAAGAAATAGAGTCAGATATCTGTTGTCCTATCCCTAGGGTTCTTTAAATTCATCTGTCACAGTTACCCAGAGATGCCTCTGAAGAAGAGCCTGCCCATCTACTTATGAAAACCCAGCCACTGAAAACCCACAGTATTACTCTGACACACATGGAGTCGTCATGAATTGAAATCTACTTGCAGCAAACAGGACTTTTAACCCGTGCATTCTGGTTCAACCCCCTGCTGAGAATTTGCATTTCCACCCCAGATACACTGAATCAGAATCTACATTTTTAATAGAATCCTCAGGTAATTCTTATAGATCCCCAGGATCCTGTTAAAATGTAGATTCTGATTCAGTATATCTGGGGTGGAAATGCAAATTCTCAGCAGGGGTTTGAACCAGAACAAACTAGTTTCAAAGGAGCGGTAGTATAGTGAATTACGTGGTATGGTTTTCTAGTCATAGTTAGTTTTTGTAACTCCCGCTTTGCTGTGAGCAGCTGACTAGATGCTTGTTAAACTCATCCACCAGGAGCAGCATGAAGTAATCTTCTGGGAACGTTCACTCTCTCAGGTGTGTAGAACTCTGATGTTGGGATTGGTTGGTTTTGCCACTCTGCCAGCTCAAAATGAGCCCTCCTAAAGGCAGAAAGGAATCTCCCTGACTGCCAGCTGAGAGAGATGCACTGCTGAGACAGATATCCTCTTGAGGCAGAGAGATGTGTGGCTGAGAGAGAGACATGCAGCTGAAAGAGATGTGCGGCTGAGAGTAATGAACGGCTGAGAGACACCTGGCTGAGAGAAGGTTGTAGTGGAACCAAGAGGCATGAGGCACAGCAGCAGGCTTACCTGGCCCACAGAGGCAGAGGCCAGGCCAAAAGGTCAAGGGTCAGAGAGGCGTGTCTAAGGGCACAGCAGAGGAGAGACTGTCCTGATCAAAGAACTGTACACTGAGCATGTTCCTGAACTTGAATTGTAGCCTGTTGCCTCCCAAATAAATCCCACAGTCTGTGAGTTCTATGTAGCCACTGCAGCAAATTATTAAACCTAGCAGAGAGGTGGTAGGTGTTGCCAGAGGGATGGTTGGTGTCTAGGTTGGTAAGAGGGCTGGAGGGTGGTGGCATGTCTGGCCTCATAGGAGCAGACCTTGGGCTGCTGATGGTGATTCTGTCTTCCTCTTGTGTAGTTAAAAAAAACCAAACTCACTGCTGTCGAGTCAGATTCGACTCATAACGACCACTCCCTGGGTTTCAGAGGCGGTATCACTATGAAAGTAGATTGCCCAATCTTCTTTCCAACAAGCGGCTTAGAGAAGGTTAAAAGATGCCGCTTCCTTGCTCCTTTAGTAGGGGCTCTGGTGGTGCAGTGCCTATGGCATTTGACTGCTAACCAGAGGCTGGCAGTCCAAACCCACCAGCCACTCCATGGAAGAAAGACTGGGCAATCTATTTCCATAAAGATTTACTGCTTCGGGCACCTAAAGGGGGTCGCGCTATGAGTTGGAATCGACTCGATGGCAGTGAGGTTGGTTTGGTTTTTTACTGGGCAACAGCACTGCCCTCTAGTGGACAAGATGACCATGACAATTAAGAGTTAAATGTGTATATTAGCCAAATGCTGAGCACTTTCAGTCAAAGCTGAGAATCAAGTAAAAAAACATCATTACAGAATGATCTGTAGTATGATTTCCTAGTGGTGTCATCTCTCAAATTGTGGACTCTATGCTGTTTGTGAAAATATATACATATTCCCTTTCAACTGAAGTTGGTAGAGGTTTTTTGGCTATGGTACTGTTAATGCAATTTTGCCACCAAATTGTTAAGTGTTTCTTCTTTCCTAATAGCTAGCTTTTAAGATTCCTATTAGTTGCTAATTTATTTCTTTGGATAATTATTTAAATTATTTGTGTAAAACGAACAGCCATCATAAGCATTATTATTGCATTTTTCTTTACAAATAATAAACATTTATTATTCAACTGACCAATTTCAATAATTAAACGACTGAGATTGCTTACTCCAAGTTACAGTTACAATGTTATCTATGAAATTGACTATTCATTTATAAACTATAAATCCAAATGCCATATCTTGTTGATAATATTTATGTGGTTACAGTGATATGATGGTAATTTATGTAATCCTCCAATCACTGATCACACATAATGTGTTATGTTAAAATTATAATATATATATATAAAGCATTTAGAAAACCTACACTGAGAACACTTAATAAATGTTACCCATTAATGTAAATTAATTCAAGTAATAGCTCTCTAAGTTAGGTATTGTAATTACTATTACCACTTTAAAAATGAGAAAATGAGTCCCAGAAAACTGAAGTAACTTGACCCAACATACCCAGCTGGTTGTGACTATTACAACACTATAAACTGAACAAGAAATGTAGAAAAAGCACTTAAATAGAGGATAGCTGCACATTGTCAGGGTCCCTGTAAAATGGATTCTTCACTGGGTAAGAATATAGTAAGTAACCTCCAAGATCAACTTTCAGCTCTAACATTCTGTGAATGGGTTGAATTATTGACCAAGAAGTGAATGGGAGGATGTAACTTCTGGCCTGTTAAGTATATTATATAACACATTCCAGTCTCCATTATATTCTCTCTGATCTGGCCACACTTGGGAGGATGACGGGGAAAGAAGGAGCTAAGAAAATAATATGCATAAAGATGCTGTTATAAGCACTTTTGTTGGCTACAGATCCTGAAGGTTCATTTTAGTTTTCCAAAATTCAATAAAATACTAACTCCACTGCCATCAAGCACATTCCAACTCATAGTGACCCCAAAGAACAGAGCAGAACTGCCCGATTGTGTTTCCAAGGCTGTAAATCTTTACTGAAGCAGACTGCTTCATCTTTCTCCCATGGAGCAGCTGCTGGGTTCAAATGGCCAACCTTTTGGTTTGCAGCCCAATTCTTTAACCATTGTGTCACTTGTTATGTTATGTTGTTGTTGATGTGCCGTAGAGTCGGACCTGACTCATAGTGACCCCTCCTTGGGTTTCCGAGGCAGTATCACTACGAAAGTAGATTGCCCAGTCTTCCTTCCGAGGAGTGGCTGGTGGGTTTGAACCACCAGCCTTCTGATTAGCAGTCAAGTGCCTTAGTCACTACGCTACCAGAGCTCCCATTGTGTCACTAGAGCTTATTAATAAAATACTAAATGGTGTCTATTTATGTAATACAGGCACTGTGACTAACGTCAAAGTAATTTAGCTTAAATACTAAAAATAACTTCTTTAAATGTATATGATTTCACAATTATATTTTTTGGTATCATATATGGCACACTGGAGGTGCTCAATTAAAATTAACTTCATAAAGGATGTTATTGCCACATAAGCAATGGCCAGACAATTTCAAAAGAACTGACCACATAAACTTGGAGCAAAAGGATGGATTTATTATCCATTCAGATTAAAAAAAAAGAAAACAGTAATGTATTTTTACAGGGTGAACATTTATACCAGGTAGGTACACTCCTTAGAACAATCAATTTTAATTAAGCATTAATTAAAATACATCTAATAAATGAAAAATGTATAACAAAGAAGTTGTGTGGTAGTTAAATTGTGTGTCAGTTTGGCTGGGCCTGGTTTTGAGTGGCTGGGCACCTGGATGTAGTTATTCCCCATGAACATACTGGTAATCAACTCCATCTACTGTGAGCAAATGAGTAGCTCCCTTAGGGATGTGGTCTGCTTCCACTATATAAGAAGACAGTTTGAGAAAGGTCTTGAACTTTTTGGCTTCCTTGGACCCTGAATGTAGCCCAGTCTTCATTCAGCAGCCTCCCATGTTTCCTGCTAATCTTGGGACTCTCTGGACTTGAACTAGTGGTCTGCCATGTTGTTTGGTAATGTTGGGACTTAGCCATTTTATTTGTTGACCTTGGTTTTCTCAGCCTCAGCAGCCAGAAGCTGCCTGAGTTAAGAGAAGCCTCTAGCTTCAGTAGGCTGGGAGCAAGAGGCAGAGCTGAAGTCTAAGGTGGAGGGGGCTTCATTCAGCCCCTAGAGCTAGCACTTTGAACTTGGACTTCTAGCCTCTCAAACTGTAAGAGAATAAATCCCTGTTTATTAAAGCCACCCATTTGTGATATTTTCTGTTAAAGTAGCACTGTTGTTGTTGTTATTTGCCATCGAGTCGGCCCCGACTCCTAGCGACCCCTCCTTGGGTTTCCGAGGCAGTTATCACTACGGAAGTAGGATTGCCCAACCTTCCTTCCGAGGAGTGGCTGGTGGGTTTGAACCG
>NW_006921631.1:2216135-2219633 GCF_000298275.1 Orycteropus afer afer | reverse complement strand
TTGAACTGCCAGCCTTCTGGTTAGCAGTCAAATGCCTTAGGCACTACTCTACCAGATCTCCTTATAAACAATAGCTTTCATATATATGACTAACATAATGGTTTAAAATATTTTCCATAGTTAGCCATTTATATTGGAATTAAGAGAATCATTAAAGACTAGAGGGATGCTGGAAAAACTATATAGCCACATGTAAAAAATGGTGCTCTAGAAAACAGATAATTCCTCAAATGATTAAACACAGGGTGACCATATGACTCAGCACTTCCACTGTTAGGTACATGAACCACATGAAAATACATGTTCACACAGAAACTTTAACATGAATGTTTATAGCAGCATTATTCATAATAACCAAATGGTAGAACTCAAATACAGTGGAATATTACTTAGCCATCAAAAGAAATGAAGTTCAAATACATCTTTTTTTAAATTTAGAGGCTAAGTATGAAAACACTGTTACCCATAAAGGGTTTTTAAATTTGTGATAACGCAGTCTCAGGTACTTGAATATTTATCAAATATAACAGCTTGGAATGAAACATGCTGCAAGAAACACAATTTGCATTTAAATATTTTTATTCCTTCTATTTCTTAGTAGTGAACAGTTGTCATAATCAAATGTGATAGTCTCATTTTATTATATGATGCTGGCCATTAATCTTTATGTTTCTGAAAATGTTTACCAGATTTCTTGAAAATCAGTTATTTCAGCTTATGACTATTGAGATTCTATTTAGCCTGTCTAGTAAGTTAACAAAACAACGGACCCAAGAGTCTTAGATTTTGGGAATGGTTCAAAAGCAGATTTTTGGGACTGACATTGAAAAGTAAATCAAGGGCTAGCTGCAATTTTTGTTTTGTAAAAGAAAAAGATTTTAAAACTAAAACATAAGACAATCCAAAATAAAGATATACTTTCCCAAGATAGAACATGTTGACAATCTTACATATTGTCTCTCTTTCCATCTCTCTCTCTCACACACATGCACACACACTGTATTCTTCCTCAGTAAATGCTTCACCACATGCCAATGGATCAGCATTCTAGAATTACTAGCCTCAGCTATTTTTGGTATATACTTTGGGACTCCTCAATGGATATATTTAATACTCAGTACTCATAGCAAAGTCAGTTTCTTTATGCCTCAGAGTCTGGATTTATAGCTATTAATAATATGGCACAACCCAAAAAAACAAACCGATTGCTGCTGAGTAGATTCCAACTCACAGTAACGCTACTGGACAGAGGAGAACTGACCCATAGGGTTTCCAAGGCTGTAAATCTTTAAGGAAGCAGACTGCCTCATCTTTCTCCTGTGGTGCAGCTGGTGGGCAGCCAAGCATTTTAACCACTGTGCCACCAAGGCTCCTTATAACATGGTATTGTATATATTATAAAGAACATTGGATTAGGAGCACAAGAATCTGGGTTCTGGATATAGCTCCATTACTAATTGAAGTATGTAACCCTCTGCGTTATTTTAATTTTTATTGGTCTCAGATTCTCTATTTGTAAGATGAAACAAATCTAAGATTTACTACAGTTACAGCATTCTATGAATAAAAGCTATGATTACTACCATTACTTTATGAGGCAACTCAAACAACTATCCTAAATAACTGAAAAATACTGACAACATAAATAATTTGTTTTAAAAACTTAAGTAACATTTCTAAAAGAACAGTCAATCTTAAGTATTTTAAAAATAAATTCAACATATACAAATTGTTATGGATTGAACTGTGTCTCACAAAAATATGTGTTGGAATCCTAACTTCTAACCTGTGGATGTAATACCATTAGGATTTAGGGTTTCCTTTGCTATGTTAATGAGGCCATACCCTTGTATGGTGTGTTTTAAATCTAGTCACTCTTGAGATCTAAAAAGAGCAGATTAGGCACAGAGACAAGAAAGGACAAATGGGAAGAAAGATGCCATATCAAGATCACCAAAGAACCAAGGAGCAGAAGCTAAAAGAGACAAAGATCTTTCCTCAGAGCCCACAGAGAGAAAAAATTTCCCCTATAGCTGGTTCCCTGGATTTGGACATCTAGCCTCCTTAACTGAGAAAACAAATTTCTGTTGGTTAAAACCACCTTCTTTTGGTATTTCTGTTATAGCAGCACTAGCAAAGTAAGACAGTGAATTTAAATTTCCTCCGAAGTCTCCTAAAATCTCTACTCCCATCCTAGACATCCTCAACCCCCTTATCCAGGAACATAATTATGAGAATTCAGGGATGTCACAACACAGCCACAGACAAAATATGCCATTAAAATCTATCAAACTATTGTAGAAAATATTCCAGCAATGCAGTTGTTTGTTTCTTCATTTCTGAAATATTGCTTTTCACAACGTGTACATCCCTGGTATCCTTGTCTTAGACTTGAGTGTATTCTGTATTTAAAGGAAAACATGCACTGTTTTTTTTCTTCTTCCCTTCTCAGCTCCTGACATTATGATCTAAAGCACTAAGTTTTCATAAATTCTAAAGGGTCACAAAAGAGTTATGGTTTGATTTTACATGGAATATGCCATTCTTTTTGAAGTCTATGTCATTTTGTTTACTACTTAACCACTGAAACATTATGAAGCATTAACTAGCTTATTATCAGAGCCTGTTCACTATCAGAAAAACTCTTTGTCACTGGCTTCCGTCACACCTTGTAGCTGATTAACACACTATAGGATAACATAGAGCTACACAGATCTGCTTTGTGTTCTAACATAACTGATGGAAAACAGATTTTCCTTTCTCCTTTAATGTGGCAGCCCCCTAATTGAGGCTGTAATATGGTTTATTTAATACAATTCTTCGTACAAAATTAAAACAGGTCTAGAGTAATTTAGTTGCTCATTAAGGTTAAGGTGTAGTTGTTGTTAGGTGCTGTCAATTTGGTTCCAAGTCATAGTGACCCTATGTACTACAGAACAAAACACTGCATGGTCCCGTGCCATCCTCATAATTGTCGTTATGTTTGAGCCCACTGTTGCTGCCACTGAAAGATGACTTTTATACCTTAGAAAATATTTCTCCTAATGATATGGATATATAGACAGACATAATTGAAAACACCACAACTGTAACAGAGTTGTTGACTTTTATGTGCATATTATCTATTTCTCAACAGAATTGTCCCAAATGTTTCCCTGTTAGTCTTGAGTCTGGCATTTTCTAACCAGAACTCAAAGTACAATGATTTCCTCAAACAATCTCTGCTTAAGGCACTGAGAAGACTAACCTGTGCTATATCATTTCAAACAGCATTACAAGTCAGACCACAATAAAAATACAAATAAATGAAACTTATTTAAGCATAAAGTGTGATTTTTAATCTTTCATATATTTCTTGGGTTCTTTTAAACCCAACTATTGACAAAAAAGAAATAATAAAGCAGCATGCATAAGAAACAAGAAGGGAATACATACTCACATATTCTTTCACATGTGTATTTATTTTTATATGTGGAAATTCTAACAAATTGGAAAACT
>NW_006921631.1:2214853-2215840 GCF_000298275.1 Orycteropus afer afer | reverse complement strand
AACAAGCAAGAATCAGCTCCATCTTCCCTGCGTAGAGAAGATTTTAGAAGTTTCTGTCAACAGTTTATATGAAATCCCTGATCTGTGCCCACCCACCACTTCAAGTCAATTAAAAGTGACTACTGTCTACCCAGTTTACCCAACTGTTATCCATTCCCTGCTTTTGAAAGTCTGAAATAACTGGAATTATAATCTTAACCTTATAAAAATTTCTTTATAATGTCCTGTATCAAGATGTTAGACATTTTTTGCCATGAGACAAAATGTGTATGAACTGCCATATAGAAAATGAAATTTGCTCGGTAAACTTTCACCTAAATTACAATAAAAATTTAAAAAGAAGAAGATGTTAAGACATTTTTAAAAGTGCTGTCCCTTGCTGGCAAATTTATTAATAAACCCAGTGTGGTAGTTAAGTTTGTATGGCAACTTCGCTGGGCCTGGTTGAGTGGCTGGGCAGCTTGATGGTAGTTACTCCCCATGATGAGACTGGCAATCAGCTCCATGTTGGGATCTACCACAAGCAGCTGAGTAGCTGCCTTTGGGATGTGGTCTGCTTCCTGTATATAAGAAGCAGCCTTGGAGATAGTCTCTAGCTTATGCAATGTGTGGACTCTGCATGTAGCTGTGTCATTGTTCAGCAGCCTGTCACGCTCTGCTGACCTTGGGATTTACAATAGACTTGAATTAATGGCCTGTCCTGTGGTTTAGTAACATTGGGACTGTGGCATTTTATTTGTCAACCTTGGGCTTGTTAGCCTCAGCAGCCAGTAGCTGCGTAAGTGAAGAGATGCCTCTAGCTTCAGTGGGCCGGGAGCAAGAGGCAGATCTGAAGCCCAAGGTTGAGGGGCTTTTACACAGCCCCTAGAGCCTGGCACTTTGAACTCGGACTTCTAGCCTCCCGAACTGTCAGAGAATAAACTCCCGTTTGTTCCATCCCATTTGTGGTATATTCTTGTCAGAGCGGCACTAGGTAACCAGAACACC
>NW_006921631.1:2198893-2209328 GCF_000298275.1 Orycteropus afer afer | reverse complement strand
CCATTCCTCTTCAATTTGTCATTCCCAGCATAGCAGATCATATGGCTGTCTGATTCAAAATGGCCAAAACCAGTCCATTTCAGCTCTCTAATGCCTAGGTATTGATCTTTATGCTTTTTATTTCACTTTTGACAACTTCCAATTTTCATAGATTTGTACTTGATACATTCCATATTCTGATCATTAATAGGTTTCTGTAGATGTTTTTTTTCCATTTTGAGTCATGCCATATCAGCAAATGGAGGTTACAAGAGCTTACTCCACCCACATCATTAAAGCTGACTCTACTTTGAGAAGGAAGCTCTTTCCCAGTTGTATTTTGAGTGCCTTCCAGTACTATATTGGACAATGTTTCAGGGCTATTTATACAGTTTTTCAGGAATATATCAGACAGTGTTTCATTGCTACTCATAAGGTTTACACTGGCTAATTCTTTGATAAGTGGATGGCTCCTTCTTTCTTCCAAGTCTGTCTTAGTCTGGAAGCTCTGCTGAAACCTGTCTACCATGGGGTGACCTGCTGGTATCTAAAATACCAGTGGCATACCCTCCAGCTTCACAGCAACACACAAGTCACCACAGTACAACAAAATGACAGACAAGTTATTACTTCCCTAATAAGCTCCATAATCATAAGTACTGTCTGTGAGTTCTGTGTGGCACTCCAACAAATTCTTGAACCCAGCAGAGAAGAAAAGAGTGTTGTGGGAGGGACAGTTGGTGTCCACAATTGGCAAAGAGGTTACATGGTGGAGGCATGTCTGATTTCTGCCTCATAGGAATGAGCCATGGGTTGTTGATTTTGATATCTCTCCCCCCTTGCAAAGTTAGAGGAGGTCAGATGCTGCTCCCATGCCATTTTGTACCTGGTAATCTTTGTGGAAACTATAACAGAAATGATATGTTTTAGAGGCTATAGCTAAACCATCAGTTTATCTCATCTTAATAAAGCAGCCTTACTAAAAATAATTTGGTCTGTTCTGGAATGAAGACAGCACCTTATTTTTCAGGTTTAAAATGGAGTTTTGGAAATAAATTATATATTACTAGAGCTAGGTGTTAAGTCCAGATTTATTAAAACATATACAATCTGCCCATGATCAGA
Source organism: Orycteropus afer afer (assembly GCF_000298275.1). Lineage (NCBI taxonomy): Eukaryota > Metazoa > Chordata > Mammalia > Tubulidentata > Orycteropodidae > Orycteropus > Orycteropus afer. The sequence goes on along the minus strand of NW_006921631.1, from coordinate 2,208,224 downwards.
ATTACAGTTACTAAAAGATGAAGAGGTGCCATTCAAAATCTCAGTAACACAAACCTCAAGTTAGTAACAAACCACACAATGGCTTATGAACGGCTAGAAAAATAACAGGCATCAGCCTTTAACCAGAGAACCCAGTTCTATCCCTTTTCTTGTAAACATCTTGTAGATAGGACCATGTGATAGTACTACTTCTAGAAGGCCAGTTCACAAGTCTATGTAACAGTGTCCTAGTATCCTTTGAGTTTACATTGTAAACATTTACATAATAAAGATTTTGTGTTGTTAAATTTTGAATTCCCATAGTGTCTGGAATACAGGATACGCTTCCCAAACCATGTATTAAATGTTTGACAATCCAGAAATGTCAAGGGATGAATTTTCTTCCAGTAGTGATTAAGTTTATGAGGTTCCCCAATTTTTCCAAGAAAACTGAGGCAGTATTGAAGGATACAAGGATTCAAAAAAAAAAAAATTGGGTTTTTAGAACTTTCTAGATCAGATGTACAGAGGATTCCATTCTTTCCTTCATGATTTCAAACACTTGGAAGAAAAAAAGGCAACGGTCAACTGCCCTGTAATCATCTTGGAAGCCCAAGTAGCTAGGCTCTCTCTTTACCTACTTCAACCCCTGCCTCCCCAAGGTACAAGTAAGACCTAGTCACACAGCCAATAACTTACTAATGAGGCCACAGAAACAGGAACTACATCATCAAGTCACGCATTCCTCCACAGTACAAAGAGCACTATCACCAAATATGATTCAATTAATCAGTTGAGGGCTTGGGCCCAACTATATTAAACAAATAATCACTAGTGTAGCATTTCCATAGTTTTTTGTGATAACTGCTTTACTGGAGAAGGTGTATTTCCCTAAGGCTTGCAAGGCATGTAGTTTTTCTCAGTATTATTTCACACTGTCTTGAATGTAAAAGAAGTTTGCTTTCATAAAAATTGTGGTAGTTCAGTTGTTGTGTCAACTTGGTTGGGCCTGACTGAGTAGCTGGGCAGCTGGATGTAGTATTCCCCATGATGAGACTGATAATCAACTCCAAGGTGGAATCTACTGTGAACAGCTAAGTAGCTGCCTTAGGGAATGTGGTCTGCTTCCTGTATATAAGTAGAAGCCTTGGGGAATGGTCTCTAGCTTATGGCATGCTTGGATCCTGCATGTAGCCGTGTCATTGTTCAGCAGCCTGCCATGCTCTGCCAATCCCGGGACTTACGAAGGACTTGAATTAATGAACTGCCGTATGGTTTGGTAACATCGGGACTATGCCTTTTTACTTGTCAACCTTGGGCTTGGCAGCCTCAGCAGCCAGCAGGTGTCTGAGTGAAGAAAAGCCTCTAGCTTCAGTGGGCTGGGAGCTGGAGGTAGAGCTGAAGCCCAAGGCTGAGGGGCTTTCACCCAGCCCCTAGAGGTTGGGACTTTGAACTTGGACTTAAAGCCTCCAAATTGTAAGAATAAACTCCTGTTTGTTAAAGCCATCCCATTTGTGGTATATTCTTGTCAGAGCAGCACTTGGTAACCAGAAAAAAAGATAAATTACTTTGAGCTACAAATGTTCTCATTCTATTTTTTGGATTTTTTATTATCATAGAATATCGTCATACTAAGAATACTAAACTCACTGCTGTGGAGTCAGATCTGACTCACAGCGACCTCTCTTGGGTTTCTGAAGTGGTATCACTATGGAAGTAGATTGCCCAACCTTCCTTCTGAGGAGTGCCTGGTGGGTTTGAACTGCCAGCCTTCTGGTTAGCAGTCAAATGCCTTAGGCACTATGCCATCAGCAAAATCTGCAGATGAAAAAAGCTTTACAAGATTATCCACTCCTACTTTAGGCAGGTTTTCCTCTTAGAAAGTTAGTGATTTAGTCATTACTGATACTAACCAAAGGACAGAGATTTCACATTCTCCTTTGACAGTCTATTCTAGTGTTTTATCATACTTGCTATGTCTAATCAAAGTTTCTTTTGCCTTAAATCAACTCAATTTTCTCTTATTTTGCTCCTGGAAAAAGATTCAGGATATGAAATTAGTATCCTCAGTTAGGATTATTAATAGAGCCAGGGCTCAGAAAACCAAAGACTGGTAAATATGTCCCAAGTAGAACTGAGTTATCTGTTTACTGATGCATTAAAATGGCCTACCTCTCAAATTTCTACCAGGAGGCTCAGCAAGCTAGAAGTATAACTCTGGTTTGAACTTAGCTTACATATTAAGCCTAAATTCAAATAACTCACCATAGATTCAGAATATGGGTAATTTAACAGATGAAGTATGTCTACACCGGAATAGGCAGCTTTCTACTTATGACACTGTTCCATCACGTCTTTTCACATAACTGCCCTATTAACTTCTCTGATAGAAAATTTAAAAATGCTAAATTCACTCATTTTGCAGAAAATATAAACTGTAAATAATACTATGTATGGACAAAATAATGTTCTACATAACGTCCCACAGTTAAGTTTCAAACTGTGAACAGATTATCTTTTGACATCATTTAAAAATTAAGATAGATAGTAAATAATGTAGATAATCATATCAAGGAAGGTAAACATTCATCCAGATATTTAATCAATCCATAAACTCTTCAGCTAGGTCTGAGTTTTACTCTAATTTGAATAAAGACAAATTGTGTGCCAATGATGTGGTAGATGCTTCTTCATATATATACATATTTTCTCTAATCCTACAATAACTCTCTAATCCTCAGAAGTGTCCTTATAAACTGAGCCCTCAAAAAGTTAAATTGCCTAAGATTATTCAGTGGATAAGTGGGAGAACTGGAGTTCAGTTGTATTATAGATGCAATACTCTATATTAGACCACGGTGCCACTCCATGTAAGATAAAACCTGAATTTAAGACTAAGACTTCCCACCGAGCTGAGGAGAGAATGTTTTGGCATGAAGCTACTCTGAGTGGCACAGTTCTCTACTTTCAAGCTAAGATTGAGCCAGGATCTTGAACACTACAGGAACGTAAAAGCATAAAGATAACATCCTCCCAGCACAGCCTTGTGCCCTTCTATCACCTGTGCTGGGCTACTATTCTCCATGCAGAAATATCCTAAGAAACTCAGCCATGAATATGACTCAGTTCAGTATCACAGCATGACTCTCAAACTACATTAATCATCCACATGTAGATCCCTTTAAACAGCTTAATAAGTCTAGTTTTTCTAAGTATCTTTTCAGACTGAACTTTTCCAAAGTGTGAAATGTAACAATACATAGTGTGTGTCATTATTATCAGACTTATTTTCTAAATCCAGATATTCATTGCGAGATTAAACCAAAACTCCCCAAATTCACTGCTGTCAAGTTGCTTTCTACTCACAGCAACCCATAGGGCAAATTAAACTGCTCCATAGAGTTTCCAAGGCTGTAAATTTTTATGGAAGCAGACTGCCACATCTTTCTCCCACAGAGTGGCCAGTTAAGCACTTTAACCACTGTGGCACCAGGGCTCCTATAGGAAGATTAAGTGAACTAATTCCTCAGATTACTTGTCTAGATTTAAAAAAAATTAACTCAAGTGATCATCAGACAGCATCTTAAGGAGCCATGTATAGCTGACATATCATCACCTTTACTTTGCTGATTCTTCTTTGAAGTCATCTTATCAATAAGTCTCTTTATGATCATACTAATTTAACATGATTTTCTTTGTAATTTTACATTTTAACTCTAGCCAAGATTCTTAAGTTCCTTCCCAGATGGTAAGCTTAACAAAGTAAAATGAAAACTGAAAATGCTCATTGGATTTTAAGTGAAGGTCAGGTTGATTTTATGAGAATTATTTCAATGCAGTAATGGAGGCAGAATCCAGTATTAGCTCAGGTTGAAAGGAGGATGGGGAGAAGTGAGAAAGTGAAGAAATAAATGTACAGAATTCTTTAAAAAATGTTGGCTCTAGAGAGAAAAGAGGTAATATAGTATCTGGAAAAGAAAGTTAGATACAGTATACCAGTGACTCCAGTTTAATAAAGACTTGAGTCAGTTTAATAGACACTTCAATTATTTTAGAAATAATTGAGAATAAAAATATTTTTACTTTATAATTAATATTTTTATATTTTATACTAAATATCTTTATAATAGGGCTGTGCTGGCCCATGGAACAATTGCTAACTTAGTGTATATTCTAAACCAAACGTATATGTAAATCTAAACATATGATTACCTTCCATCTACCTTTACATAACTAAAATGTATGCTGAAGGCAAATCATCAAAACAGATTGACATCTCTCTCCTTTCCTTACTGCCTATGGTAACGTAATGACATAAAACACTTTAAGAAGTTTCGTATTCTTGTATTATATGCTTATATACAACAATCACATTAATGATATACTATAAAATATTATATGAGCCATGAAATTATTCCCTGTAAGTAACCAATCATTCCTATTCACAAGTCCTATGACAGTGGCCTACAAATATGAGATATCTTGGAAAGACAAAGATTCAATATGTATAGTTTCCCTATCTGGATTCAGATATCAAAGGTAAAATGTCAATATACCCAATTAAGCTCTAAACCAGTAATGAGATACTTAGTCAAATTCCAAAAGCAAATGATATCATATGATAAATTTCTGAAATATGGGAAATTGACTAGAAGACTAAAGCAATATATTATGATGATCATCTAGTTTCATAATGAAGTCACTAACAGAAATGTTTATTTAGAGGATTTCCAATGATGCTGTTAATGAACTCTTTCAAATATTATGCTGATGTAGTTAAAAAGCCTAAGTTAAACTTTTTAAACTACTGACAGGCTATATGTAGGAAACTTTTTACAGAGCAAGCCAAGTAAAAAGTATAAATCCATTTAAAAGAAGGAGGCACACAGGTTGTACCAGTTTATGGGATTGGTGAAAAAGATATTTAAAATAGGCTAGTATCTGGCACAAGACCTGAGATCAGACAGAAGACTGTGGTGGGCAACCTAATTTTGGGAGAAAAGTGTGCAAGCGTGAATCTCTAACCCAAGACTCAAATCATCCTTCTGATCATTTATCTCCAGTCAGAATCCTTTAAAAATCTCTAAATTCATACACAACATCACAACATTAAGATCTGTGTATATTCCATCATTTTAAAGCAAGGTGCAAAACAATTTTATGTATATAAGAAAAAAAAATAGCTGATCTAAGCTTGATTTATTTAAAAACAAAAAATAATAAAGTGGGAAGAGAACTATTACATTATGGGGATTGCAATCAATGTCATGATATAAAATGTGTACAAACTATTTTATGGAAAATGAATTTGTTCTATAAACTTTCACCCAAATCACAATAAAGAAAAAAGTGAGAAAAAAAAAATTAATGGCAAACTGTAAAGTCAATTGCGTTTTAGCAGAGATTGTCATCTGACTTCTCTGTTCCCATAAAATACTATGAAAATCAAGTGATCCTAAGATAACATGGAGACCAAACTTAAAACTCTGAATATGTACAAAACCTCTTTAAGAAAGGAATCTATACTTAAAAGCTGAAAGCCATAGGTTTTAATAATGTTTCAAAAATGAATTTAGTATCTTATTTCCTGACTTTATCAAAATTCAAATTTGTTTACACTGAATGCATAGTTCAAAATAGGTTTATTATAATCCTCTACCCCCAGATGAAGTCTATTATACATTGTGAAAAAAAATTATTACTTACCGCTATGATGTCTAATGTATTATCACAGACCTTTCGAATTTCATTGTTTTTATCATGCATCAGGTCTATGAGATATGCTGGAGCCTCTGAATAAAAACTGTTAAAGATACAAACTGCTTTTGAGAATGAGAATATACAATCATAGTAATAATAAAAATAATAAAAACCCTGCATTTCTGTAAATTCTAATACTAAGCTTGAAAGCATCACAATAAATGGAGAAAAGACTGAAGTTGTCAGAGACTTCATATTATTTGGTCCTATAAGCAACACCAATGGAAGCAGCAGTCAAGATATCTGATGACGTATGTTGTTGTTGTTATGTGCCCTCAAGTTGGCCTTGACTCATAGTGACCCCTCCTTGGGTTTCCAAGGCAGTATCACTAGGGAAGTAGATTGCCCAACTTTCTTATAGCACTGGGCAAATCAGCTGCAAAAGCCTTCTTTCAAGTGCTGAAGAGCAAAGACATCTCCTTAAAGACTAAGGTGTGCATGACAGAAGCCATGATATTTTCAATAGCCTCATATGCATGTGAGAGCTGGACAATGAATAAGGAAGACTGAAGAAGAGTTGATGCTTTTGAGTTGTGGAGTTGGCGACGAATACTGAAAATACTGTGGACTACTCAAAGAATTAGCAAATCTGTCCTGGAAGAAGCACAGCTGGAATGCTTCTTAGAAGCAAGAATGGCCAGACTTTGTCTCACCTACTTTGGTCATGTTTTAAGAAAGGACCCTTCCCTGGAGAGGGATATCATGCTTGGTAAAGTGGAGAGTCAACAAAAAAGGGATGGATTGACACAGTGGCTACAACAATGGGCTCAGGAATAGCAAGGGTTATGGACCTCACACAGGACCAGGCAGGGTTGCTATGAGTTGGAAATGACCTGACGGCACTTAACAACAACAACAACAAGAGGCTTGAAATTTAACTCCAAAATTTGAAATAAAATCATTAATACAGAATGACCAGAAACATGTAATATTTCATTTGTCAAATACAAGGGTTTTTGTTGTTGTTGTTGTTGTTATGTGCCGTCGAGTCGGCCCCAACTCATAGCGACCCCTCCTTGGGTTTCCGAGGCAGTATCACTACGGAAGTAGGATTGCCCAACCTTCCTTCCGAGGAGTGGCTGGTGGGTTTGAAAGAAAATACATAAAACCAGATCTCAGAAAGTACAAAGCTACATTTTTAAAAACATAAAAATGATGAAAATAACTGAAGGATAGCTCTACAGCTGTGTAGGTGTAAAAGCTTTCTTGATCCATCCTGCCCTCCTAAGTTCAGGAAAACTAATTTTACACATAAATGAGCAACAGAAAAGAATCATCGTTAGAAAGTCTACATAAAATTATTATAAGAAGAGAAAACACGATGTCATTTTCAAATAAAAACTTTAATCTAATATTTCATGAAGAGATAAAAGAATTTAAGAAAATGTTATAACATACATGAATAAACAAATTAAATGGAAATTAGAAAAATTCAGGAAAATAATTCAGAAAAGAATAATAAAAATAATTTCAGTTATATGAAAACTGAACTTAATGTAACACAAGAGTAACTAAACACAATAAATAAAACCTTAACAGAAGTAAAAAGGAAGAAAATTTTTAAATTAAAAAATAAAAAGAAATAAAAAAGATTATAAAATTATAGATATTAAAGACAGGCAAAGAAGATCTAAGAAAATAGAAATGCCAAAGAAGAAAAGAGAGAATACACACAAAAAATATTAAAAGCTGTAATTCAAGAAAATTTTCCAGAAATTAAAAACAAAAAAGACTTAAAACCACATACCAAAAGAGCACACTTGCATACTTCAAAAAATCAACCCCAGGCACCCATCAAGTATAATTCTACCAAAATTACTTACTTTAAAGAAAAAGAAAAATTCCTGAGGTCATCCAAGACCAATTTAATTATAAACCGAAAACTAAACAAACCCAATCCACTGCCATTGAGTCAATTCCTACTCATAGCGACTCCTGTTGGGTTTTCAAGGTGGTAAATCTTTACTGAAGTAGATTGCCTCATCTTCCTTCCACAGAGCAGCTGGTGGGTTTGAACCACCCATCTTCTGGATAGCAGTCAAATGCCTTAGGCATTGTGCCACTAGAGCTCCATAAAGGAAAAGAAAAATCAAAATGTCATCACTTTATATGACAAATGAAATGATAAGAATGACTACAGACTTCTCAGTGGCAGCAATGCAGAAGACAGTGGGAAAATATCTTCAAACTGATATGGGAAATAACCATTAACCTAGAGTTTTATATTCTGTTAAGTTATTACTAAAGAGGACAAACTAGTTATTTTCACAAGAAGGCAGCTATACATTCAGTAAGAACAAATGACTATACTTCATTTTGGGAAAAAAACAACTAAGAGGGGTAGGGGAACTGAATTTGAGGCACTAAATGGGGAAACTGGTCAACATATTGTAAATGTTAAATAAGCACTGATTTTAACAAACTAGTTATTTTCAGATAAAGGCAGATATCCACTCAGTAAGAAAAAATGAATGTACTTCACTATGAAAAAAAAATCAACTAAGAGGGTAGAGGAATTGAATTTGAGACAGTAAATGGGGAAATTGGTCAACATATTATAAAACTTAAATAAGCACTGGTTTTAAGAAGCAATTATAAAACTAATCATTAATTTTTAGATGTTATAAAATGTTACAAAAATTAGGTAAACTTATTACAGGTAGTCCCCAGGTTACAATTAAGATACGTTTCTAACTTTGTCTTTAAGAATGTGTAGATCAGTTGAACAGGTGCATATGGTTCTTATTTAGCCTTATTTAGTGGAAGAAAAAGCTTGAAGCCATTCCAATTATTTAAAACCTGCAAGTGTGGCAAGTGAAGGTGACTTTGACAAAGACTTTGCTGTGAATTGATGTTGGTTAAATCATTTCAAAGTAAGGGAAAATTTACATAACATTAAAGCAGGTTTTCAAAGATGGCAGGGCTCCAAACTTAAAGAAGGTGGTGTCCCGCTCAAAGATGGTGCCCAAACACACTTCTTTGAATGTGAATGGCTTTCTACATTCCTGTCAATAATCTAATCTCACTCATCAAACTCCTGAAAAGGCTCACTATGCCACTTCTGAGTCCCCACTCCATGGCTTCTACCCATTTTGTCCACTCCAATTACTGTTACCAAGTACTCAAATTGTAAAAATTCTGTTCTGTTCCTGTTTTCTTTATCAGCCATGACAGAACCTGTTCGAAGCCCTACATTAAAGGGCAAGTAGGAGTTGTCTGCAAGTTGGACATTCGTAACCTGGGGACTACCTATATGTTGTGTGCTACTGAGTCAATTGAGTCCTAGTAACTAGGGCAGAGCAGAAGCGCCCCATAGGGTTTCCTGGGATACAACCTCCATGGGAGCAGATCACCAGGTCTTTTCTCTCATGGAGCAGTTGGTGGGTTTGAACTGCCAGTCTTCCAGTTAGCAGCTAAGTGCTTTAGCCAATGGGCCACCAGGGTTCCTTACAGGTACTATGTATATATATAATATATAAACATTATATATATATAAATATAAAAAATCAAACTCACTGCTGTTGAGTTGTTTCTGACTCATGGTGACCCCTCCTTGGGTTTCTGAGGTGGTATGTCTACAGAAGTAGATTGC
>NW_006921631.1:2192430-2198793 GCF_000298275.1 Orycteropus afer afer | reverse complement strand
GTCAAGTTGTTTCTGACTCATGGTGACCCCTCCTTGGGTTTCTGAGGTGGTATGTCTACAGAAGTAGATTGCCCAATCTTCCTTCCGAAAAGTTGCCTCAGGCACTATGCCACCAGAGCTCCTTACAGGTATTATAATAGACAGAAGATAACATGGAAGATGGGAATGGTGATATTAGACCTACAAGTTGGAGTACGGATATCCTCCTTAACTTTTGAACTTGGTGAGAATGCTTACTGAAATTTGGGTATAACCTTCAAAAGAAAGGAAATGGAACATATAAATTACAAATAACTACAGTAAAATGGGAGAATAAGCAAAAATCATAAAGAAACCACAATGAATCTAAAGGAAGGAAGTGAAGAAAAAGAAAGTGCTAACTGTACTTGTAAACAGAGGCCACACATTTCTACCAAGACATTAGCATATGTGTTCAAGTAAGTAACATCATTTATTTTACATTATAATGTAAAAACTATTTGTTTATTAACAGTTTCATAACTAGCAAGTAGCAAAGACAGAACTTAAACCAGGACTTACACTCTTGAAGGTTACTGCTGTTAAAATATAGAAAAAATGCATAGAATAACAATAATAATATAATAATAATGTGTACATTCTGAAAACCATTAAAAAAAGTCTATAAAGAACATGGTGTTTATCCCTCACAATGTGGATGAACTTGGAGGACATTATGCTGAGTAAAATAAATCAATCACAGAAGAGCAAATAGTGTACGAATACACTATTATAAAAAGTCAAGGAGAGATTTACACATGAGAGGAAACTTACTTTGTTGGTTGAAAGGGATGGAAGAGGAAGGGATGGAAGGTAAGAGACATATGAGTCTGGTGGCATAGGACCTAAGGCATTTGACTGCCAACCAGAAGGCTGGCAGTTCAAACCCATCAGCCACTCCTCAGAAGGAAGATTGGGCAATCTACTTCCATAATGATACCGCCTTGGAAAGCCAAAATTATTTCGGTGAAGGGAAACACAATATACCAAAAGCAGGTAACCATCACAGTATCACCAAGGAAAAGGAATACACAGAGAGGGGCACAAGAGGAGCAAAAAGAAAGACACAGGGAGAAGGTAACCACAGGGAGGAAGTAGGAAGAGAGTTGTTGCCTTGTGGGGTATCAATTAATGTGAAACAAAATATGCATGAACTGTTGAATGGAAAATGAATTTGCTATGTAAACTTTCCCATAAACCACAATAAAAAGTTAAATAAAATAAAAAGAAGCACCTTAATATCTGGATATGGCACAGTATTAGCATAGCTGCAGGAACTGCTGGGGAAGACATACTCAAGTAAGAGTTTGAAAAGGAGGCAAAGTCAGGATACTGCTTGCAAATGCTGGCTAAATACCTGGGAGAGGCACGGGCCCAGCATGCCAGCAAGAGACAGGAGAGGCTGACCTCATAGAGGGGTATGCAGAAGGACTTCGTACAGTACTTTGAAAGACCATGGGCTGAAGAAAGGTTTGGGATAACCGTTCATGATGTAAGGAGACCTGAATGAGTCATGGTCCTGCTAATCATGTCCCATGTGACTTTGTGGAAGCCACTTAACTTCTCCAAAGTTTCTCCTAGTTCTGTTTCTTCACCTAAAAAATAAGGGAATAAATGGAACTTATTTAGTTCTAAAATTCTTAATTCAAAAATAAATCTATGGGAATGTGAGGGGAAAAAAAAAACAAAAAAAACAAACCCACAGCGGAATATGGTATTCATGGTCTTTCTCCTCCACTGGAATGTAAGTTCCATTAGGCCAGGGACTTTTGTCTGTCTTTTTCACTACTGTATCCCCAGCTCTAAGAACACAACAGGAACCAGTACATTTTTGTTCAATGAAGAAATAAATGTGACCCACTCTAACTACTTAGCATGATTTTTGTGAGGTTAAAATGAAAATAAAATTCTTAAGAAACTCTTAGACTTCTCAAGGAAAATCTAAAAAGACTCTAGACAAACTCAAATTATATTTATTTCCCATACTGTAATTGTTAGGGTTATATAAAAACTATTTTATCATAGTAACATTGGCTTTCAACTCCAGGTTCTGGATTCCTATGTGACTGAGTTGGCTGAAAGCCATCTTTATATTTCAAACATCTTAATATAAATGATAACTGATTCTACAATCAAAATGAGTCTATACCAGGCATCTAAATGTCAAGTTTCTTTCATTCTATTTGTAGTTATATCAAATAATATTGATCAAATTTCCTAACTTAAATAAGAAATAAATTCTTGCAAGATTTAAAATGTTTAAAAATATTGATTTCATGGGGGAAATTATAATGAAATGCTTAAAATACAGTGAAATTAAATATTTTAATAGTAATTCTTAATTATGTCACAAGTTGCAACATGTCATACTTAAATACCATAGACATCAACAAAAATCCTGGTTTTAAACACCAGAACATTTCTGAGTTTGTTATTTTGGTACTTCAGCAATCTTTATCTAATTTTAAGGCATGGCTGAACAGCATCAGATCTAAGTATTTTTTTATGCTTCTGTAAAAATTTTAATCCAACAGATCTTTCATTTCCCATTCCCACCATTATTGACATGTTTATAAATAGAACAACTATTTAAAAGTACTGACTTCCAACTTATTGGCATAAAAAAATTAAACTTGGGGGAAAATGAAAAGAATGTTCCATGAGAAGAAAAATAAAATAGTTCTCTTAATACTATGAACTTTGGATATTAAGGTACTGCAAGTACATTTTAAAAAGACACACTACAGCAGAAGCAGTAACAGAAGTAACATGTGCCAGGTACCTGGTAGATACTTAAATACCTCATTGTTTTTCAGTCTTCACAAAACATCCTAAGATATGACACGTTAACAAGGGTTGCTTTTCAAAGTAGATACATAGGAAGGATATATTTTCATCTTAGTTCTTCTTATAGTAGCTTTTGTAGTCATGTTGTTGTTAAGTGCCATCGAGTCAGATCTGACTAATGGCGACCCCTCCCTGGGTTTCCAAGGCAGTATCACTACGGAAGTAGATTGCCCAACTTTCCTTCCAAGGAGTGGCTGGTGGGTTTGAACTGCCAGCCTTCTGGTTAGTAGTCAAGTGCCTTAGGCACGACTCTACTAGAAATTCTACACATAAAATACCCTTTTAGAGACTCTTAACACAGGAAAGTATGTTAAATGTTGCAAGAAGATCTTATAGCAAAAAAATGTGTTTAACTTAATTCAGTCTTTCCCAAACTCATTTGCCACAGGACGTTTTTTCATTTAGAAACTGTACTCAAGAAACATGTTCCATGGATTACTGCTGGAGAAAAGTTAATTAATTCCAATTATGAACCTTCCTCAAACATGTACTTTGAATTTATCTTCCTGGGGTAGTCAGCTTATGAATCATATTAAAAGTATTTTATAGTATTATGATAAAATGAGATGTCTCAAATGTAGCTGTTAAGCAAGAGTAGTTACATTTAGAGACATATCAAAATGAACAGTCTATAATTAAACATGTGATTCATTAGAATTGATTCTTAAATATTTTATATTGTTCCAGAAATTAAATTTGCACTCAAAAGAAAGGCTGTTTTCCTCCAAAGATGTCACTTAAAGATTGTATCATTGGCTTTGAATGCAAAACTAGTGGAGTTTCAAAATGTTTTGAGCAATAGCAGCATCATTCAAAAACAACAACAAAAAGGAAAAAAAAAAAAAAAAATTCTCCCAAGTTATTACTTTAAAAAGGGCATTAACTATTTAGATATCTGAATTTATTTATCTACCAAGTTTGTAGATCCCATGTTCCAGGTACTGTATTTAAGTTTTGGATAGAGAAAGACCACTCGTCTGTCAATTATTCATACTGTGGTACCCTGTGTGTTGCAGTAAGGCTGCAGGCTATACCACCAGTATTTCAAGTATCAGGAGGGTCACCCACTGTAGACAGGTTTCAGTGGCACTTCCAGACTAATACACACTTGGAAGAAAGAAAAGGCCATCCACTTCTCAAAGAATTGGCCATTGAAAATCCTATGCATAGTAATGAAACATTGATATATTACTGGAAAACTAGAAGATGAGCCCCTCAGGTTGGAAGGCACTCAAAATATGACTGGGGAAGACCTACTTCCTCAAAGTGGAGTAGATCTTAATGACGTGGATGGAATAAAGCTTTTGGGACCTCCATTTGCTATTGTGGCATGACTCAAAATGGGAAGAAATAGCTGCAAACATCCATTAATAATCAGAACATGGAATGTACGAAGTATGAATTTAGAAAAACTGGAAGTTGTCAAACATGAAATGGAACACATGAAGATTGATATTCTATAATGATATAGGCATTAGTGAGTGAGATCTGGTTTTGGCCATTTTGAATTGGACAACCACATGATCTACTATGCTGGGAAGGACAAATTAAAGAGGAATGGTCTGCATTCATCATCACAAAGAATTTGAAGAGGAATGGCATGGCATTCATCATCACAAAAGATGTTTCAAGATCTGTCCTGAAGTATAATGCTGTCAGTGATAGGATAATAACCATACACCTACAAAGAAGACCAGTTAATACTAATATTCAAATTTATGCACCAACCACTAAAGCTAAAGATGAGGAAATTGAAGATTTTTATCTACTTTTGCAGTCTAAAATTGACCAAATATGCAATCAAGATGTATTGATTATTACTGGTGATTAGAATGCAAAAGTCAGAAATGAAGAATAACTGGTAGTTAGAAAATACGGCCTTGGTGATAGAAATGATGTCAGAGATCGCATGACAGAATTTTGCAAGATCAGTGACTTATTCACTGCAGATACCTTTTTCCAGCACATAAACAGCAGCTATACACATAGACCTTATGAGATGGAACATACAGGAATCAAACTGACTATATCTGTGGAAAGAGGCAATGGAGAAGCTCAATACCTTCAATGAAAACAAGGCCAGGAACTGACTGTGAATAGACCATCAATTGCTCACATGCAAGTTCAACCTGAAGCTGAAGAAAATTGAAATAAGTCCACCCATGCACGCATGCACTGCTGTTGAGCTGGATCTGATTCATAGTGACCCATCCTTGGGTTTCTGAGGCAGTATTACTACAGCAGCAGATTGCCCAACCTTCCTTCTGAGGAGTGGCTGGTGGGTCCACAAGAGCCAAAATATGACCTTGATTATATCCCATCTGAATTTTGAGACCATTTGAAGAACAAATTTGATGCAGTGAACACAATGACCAAAACCCAGGCAAGTTGTGGGATGGCAGCAAGAACATCATCCATGAAGAAACCAAAGGTCAGTAAAAAGACAGGCTAGGAAAAAAAGACCAAAATGGATGCCAGAAGAAACTATGAAACTTGCTCTTGAATGAAGAGTAGCTAAAGGAAATGGAAGAAATGACAAGATAAAAGAGCTGAACAGAAGATTTCAAAGAGTAGCTCTAGAAGACAAAGTCAATTATTGTAATGAAATGTGCAAAAAAAATGGAGTTAGAAAATCAAAAGGAAAGAACACTCTCTGCATTTCTGAAGCTGAAAGAACTGAAGAAAAATATTCAAGCCTTGAGTTGCAATATTGAAGGATTCTATGCACAAAAATACTGAATGATGCAGGAAGCATGAAAAGAAGATGGAAGGAATATACAGAGTCATTGTACGAAAAAGAATTGGTCAATGTTCATCTATTTCAGGAGGATCAAAAATCAATGCTACTGAAGGAAAAAGTCGAAGCTGCACTGAAGGACTTGGCAGAAAACAAGCCTCCAGGAACTGACAGTATATCCCTGGAGATATTTCAACAAACAGATGTAGTGCTGGAGGCACTTAATCGTTTTGACAAGTAATGTGAAAGACACTTAAGTGGCCAACTGACAGAAAGAGATCCATCTTTGTACCCATCCCAAGGAAAGATGACCCAACAGAATGTGGAAATTATCAAACAACATCATTAATATGACACGCAAGTAAAATTTTGCTGAAGATAATTAAAAAATGGTGCTAGCAGTATATTGACAGGGAACTTACAGAAATACAAGTTGGCTTCAGAAGAGGATGTTGAGGGTATCAATGCTGATGTCAGATGGACCTTCACTAACAGCAAAGACTACCAGAAAGATGTTTACTTGTATTTTATTGACTATGCAAAAGTATTTGAGTGTGTGAGTCATTACAAATTATGGATAACGTTGAAAGGAACGGGAATTCCAGGACACTTAATTTTGCTCATGAGGAACTTGTACATGGACCTGGAGGCTGTTTTTTGAACAGAACATGAGGATACTGGATGGTTTAAAATCTGGAAGGGTGTACATCAGGGTTTGTATTCTTTCACCATATTTGTACAATCTGTATGCTGAGCAAATA
>NW_006921631.1:2186634-2192330 GCF_000298275.1 Orycteropus afer afer | reverse complement strand
TAATATTCAAATTTATGCACCAACCACTAAAGCTAAAGATGAGGAAATTGAAGATTTTTATCTACTTTTGCAGTCTAAAATTGACCAAATATGCAATCAAGATGTATTGATTATTACTGGTGATTAGAATGCAAAAGTCAGAAATGAAGAATAACTGGTAGTTAGAAAATACGGCCTTGGTGATAGAAATGATGTCAGAGATCGCATGACAGAATTTTGCAAGATCAGTGACTTATTCACTGCAGATACCTTTTTCCAGCACATAAACAGCAGCTATACACATAGACCTTATGAGATGGAACATACAGGAATCAAACTGACTATATCTGTGGAAAGAGGCAATGGAGAAGCTCAATACCTTCAATGAAAACAAGGCCAGGAACTGACTGTGAATAGACCATCAATTGCTCACATGCAAGTTCAACCTGAAGCTGAAGAAAATTGAAATAAGTCCACCCATGCACGCATGCACTGCTGTTGAGCTGGATCTGATTCATAGTGACCCATCCTTGGGTTTCTGAGGCAGTATTACTACAGCAGCAGATTGCCCAACCTTCCTTCTGAGGAGTGGCTGGTGGGTCCACAAGAGCCAAAATATGACCTTGATTATATCCCATCTGAATTTTGAGACCATTTGAAGAACAAATTTGATGCAGTGAACACAATGACCAAAACCCAGGCAAGTTGTGGGATGGCAGCAAGAACATCATCCATGAAGAAACCAAAGGTCAGTAAAAAGACAGGCTAGGAAAAAAAGACCAAAATGGATGCCAGAAGAAACTATGAAACTTGCTCTTGAATGAAGAGTAGCTAAAGGAAATGGAAGAAATGACAAGATAAAAGAGCTGAACAGAAGATTTCAAAGAGTAGCTCTAGAAGACAAAGTCAATTATTGTAATGAAATGTGCAAAAAAAATGGAGTTAGAAAATCAAAAGGAAAGAACACTCTCTGCATTTCTGAAGCTGAAAGAACTGAAGAAAAATATTCAAGCCTTGAGTTGCAATATTGAAGGATTCTATGCACAAAAATACTGAATGATGCAGGAAGCATGAAAAGAAGATGGAAGGAATATACAGAGTCATTGTACGAAAAAGAATTGGTCAATGTTCATCTATTTCAGGAGGATCAAAAATCAATGCTACTGAAGGAAAAAGTCGAAGCTGCACTGAAGGACTTGGCAGAAAACAAGCCTCCAGGAACTGACAGTATATCCCTGGAGATATTTCAACAAACAGATGTAGTGCTGGAGGCACTTAATCGTTTTGACAAGTAATGTGAAAGACACTTAAGTGGCCAACTGACAGAAAGAGATCCATCTTTGTACCCATCCCAAGGAAAGATGACCCAACAGAATGTGGAAATTATCAAACAACATCATTAATATGACACGCAAGTAAAATTTTGCTGAAGATAATTAAAAAATGGTGCTAGCAGTATATTGACAGGGAACTTACAGAAATACAAGTTGGCTTCAGAAGAGGATGTTGAGGGTATCAATGCTGATGTCAGATGGACCTTCACTAACAGCAAAGACTACCAGAAAGATGTTTACTTGTATTTTATTGACTATGCAAAAGTATTTGAGTGTGTGAGTCATTACAAATTATGGATAACGTTGAAAGGAACGGGAATTCCAGGACACTTAATTTTGCTCATGAGGAACTTGTACATGGACCTGGAGGCTGTTTTTTGAACAGAACATGAGGATACTGGATGGTTTAAAATCTGGAAGGGTGTACATCAGGGTTTGTATTCTTTCACCATATTTGTACAATCTGTATGCTGAGCAAATAAACCGAGAAGCTAGACTATATGAAGAAGAACACAGCATCAGGATTGGTGAAGACTCATTAACAACCAGTGATATGCAAACAACACAACTT
Organism: Orycteropus afer afer; assembly: GCF_000298275.1. Lineage (NCBI taxonomy): Eukaryota > Metazoa > Chordata > Mammalia > Tubulidentata > Orycteropodidae > Orycteropus > Orycteropus afer. The sequence continues at coordinate 2,190,446 of NW_006921631.1, read as the reverse complement.
TGCTTGCTGAAAGTGAAGATGACTTGAAGCACTTACTGATGAAGATTAAAGACCACAGCCTGCTGTATGGATTACACCTCAACATAAAGAAAATGAAAACACTCACAAATGGACCAATAAGCAGCATCATGCTAAACGGAGAAAAGATTGAAGTTGCCAAAGATTTCATTTTATTTGGATACACAATCAATACCCATGGAAGCAGAAATCAGGAAATCAGATGTTAGAAAAAAAAAAGAGAAATCAGATGTCGTATTGCACTGGGCAAATCGGCTGCAAAAGACCTCTTTAAAGTGCTGAAGAGCAAAGATGTCACTTTGAAGATGAAAGTACACCTAGCCCAAGCCATGGTATTTTCAATTGCCTCATATGCATGTGAAAGCTGGACAATGAATAAGGAAGAACGAAGAATTGATGCCTTTGAGTTGTGTTGTAGTGAAGAACAGTGAAAATACCATGGACTGCAAGAACAACGAACAAATCTGTCCTGGAAGAAGTGCAGCTGAAATGCTCCTTGGAAGCAAGAATGGCTAAACTTCATCTCACCTATTTTGATCACATTGTCAGAAGGGACCACTCCCTGGAGAAGGATATCATGCTTAGTAAAGTGGAGAGTTAGCAAAACTGGTGAAGACCATAAACAAGGTGGATTGACACAGTGGTTACAGCAATGGGCTCAAGTACAGCAAGGACTATGAGGATGGCGCACAACTGGGCAGTGTTTCATTCTGTTGTACGAAGGGTTGCTACGAGCAAGAGCCAACTTGACGGCACCTAACCACAACAGTCCTTGATCTTTTGGAAGAAACAGGCATATAAAATAGAAATAATTTTAATTAATAAAGTAATTTTTAGCACTTGACTGCTAACCAGAAGGCTGGTGGTTCAAACCCACCAGCCACTCCTCGGAAGGAAGATGGGGCAATCTACTTCCATAGTGATACTGCCTCAGAAACCCAAGGAGGGGTCACTATGAGTCGGATCCAACTTGACAGCAGTGAGTTTGTTTTTTTTTAGAGACAAAAAAATGAGTGCTATTGGGGGAAGGAGATAAGAAAGACTTAACTGAGAAAATAGCATATAAATTTGGATTTGGATTAATGTGAAGGAGACAGGTAAAAAAGAGAGAGAGACATGCATCTGAGGTTGACAAGGTATGTGAAAAGGCCTAGGTTATGACAAAGTGGCTCATGTCTGACAAATCAGGCAAAATTTAATGTGTTAAGAAAAAATAGTGCATTGTGAGGTCGAAAGGGAATCTATCACTTTGGAAAAATTAGTATGTTACGATCAGGTTATGAAGAACTATGCATACTAAGTTAAAGAATTAATACTTTTCACATGGGTAATGAAGGATGTTACACAGTGGAGTTTAAAGGCATTTTTTGTTTGTTTTTTACACAAACAAAACATCACAATTAAAAAGCAAAGAAATAAATACTCAGCTTAGATACTACTTCCACTGCAAGCCTTGCCATGACATCCCTAGGTTATTTATGTATTTTGTGTGTGCCTATGCACATACTTATATGACACTGATCACACGGGAATATAATTTCATATTTCTTATTTGCTTGTCTATCTCTTCAATTAGACTGTGAAGTTCTCGAGGACAGGGCTTAGGTTTCTTACACAACTTTGCACTTGAGTAGTTTTTGTTAGATGGTCAGCCCTTGATAAATGTTTATATAATAAATTAGTTATTAACTATAGGAGGTAAAGCAAAGAACAGTAACCACAATTCTCAGCTTAAGAGACTATATGAATGATAATGTTGTCATGCACTATGACACAGCTTTTTTACTCTTGTCATCAGTTGCCATAGAGTTGATTCTGACTCATGGAAACCCCACATATGCAGAGTAGAACTGCTCTATAGGGTTTTTAAGGTTGTGACCTTTTGGAAGCAGATCACCAGAACTGTTTTCTGAGGAGCTTCTGGGTGGATTCAAACCACCCACCTTTGGCTAGTGGTTGAGTGTGTAACCATGGGCACTATCCAGGGACTTGCAGGGAGTTTGGGGACAATTCAGAGTTCTCTTTTGGATAATGATAAAAGGCCAGTTACTGAGTACTTATATGCATTAATAACTACTAAAGGTTCCTTAAATCCACTAATACTTATAACATCCTATAAAGCACATGATCTTTTTATTATAAGTGGGTTTTTTTTTTTTTTTTTAGTATTAATATTAGGGCCATTTAATAGATGCAAAATCATGTGCTCAGGAGGTTAAGCAACTTATCCAAGGTCCTGCAGCCAGTAAGTGGCAAAAGGTAATTTAAAACAAGGGTAATGCTTATCCTCGGAAGGAAGATGGGGCAATCTACTGCCGCAGTGATACTGCCTCAGAAACCCAAGAAGTCAGGTCCGACTCGACTGCACATAACAACAACAACGCTCTTTAGGCTATACCACACTGTGCTCCTTTAGGGAGGTGGAAGACAGCCAGGTGGTAGCTGGCAACAAATATCTAGAGCTCAAGAAAGAGATTTTAAATGTATTAAAAAGTTAGCATATAGATAGTATCTGAAGTCATGGTAATAGATGTGTTTTCCCATGTAGAATAAATTAGGTAAGATTAGAAGAGGAATAAGGATAGTTGCAGGAACCTCTTTATATTTAAAGTATGTTAGTGGACAAGACCTTCTGATGTGTTGTTAAGTTTCTTAGGAATCTCAGCCTGATGAATTAATAAAATTGTTTGCATTATATTCTACCTATACATTGATTTAGGATCAACAACTTCCATGGCAAATAGCTTGCCTTCTAAATTTATTTAAAAGCTTGATGCTTGCTACATTATTTGAGCATTGGTAAGAGAAAAAAACAAAGATGCATCTTTTCTGAATACGTGAAATGTCATTAACTATTGTAAACACTAAAGGATACGTGTTTCCTTGATTATCACATCTCTTGTGGCTTGGTGGAAAACCATCTGATAGAAGACATAAATTATCTGACACACAAATTCATCATCTTCTTGTTGAGCTGAAAAGAAAAAAAAAATCTTCAAATAAGAGAATACTATGTTAACATTACAAATTAAGAAACTGTGAGAGGAATAATAGAGAATGAGAAAAACTAAAAGTGACAGAGAGATAGGTAAAGGACAATTAGTTTAAATTATTCATAATAAATAAATGACATATAGATTGGTTCAAGACAACAGTAACAGCGCTTCTTTGTAATTCACATGGTGACTTCATACGTTACAGAGTAGAACACTGACCCATAGGGTTTTCTTGGCTGTAATCTTTATTGAAGCAGATTGTAGGCCATTTTTCTGTAATACTACAAGGTGGGTTTGAACTGCCAACCTTTAGGTGAGTAGACGAGCACAAACCATTTTCACCACTCAGGGATCCTAATTTTATTACCAGGTATGAAGAAACTAATAACTTCTTTGTCCCCAATATGACATGATAATATATTTACTACCACTTTCTTGGTATGTGTGTAGGCAGAGTCCATCATAAGAATTTAAGCAATTCTAATTTGTGAAATAAATCTGGCTCTATTTTGTCTCCACAATGTTGATTTCACATGAGAAAAACAGTTCTTAAAAAAAGATCACATCTTTTAAATTAAGCTTTTGGTAGGAACTGTATGAATATAAAGAAGTATTTTCCTTTGTTGAATAATATTAACGTAATTACATTCTAATTACTGGCATGCAATAAGAAGGCAATTTAGTTTCAACCTAATCAATTATAATTGTAAAAAAATGTTATATAATCAGACAGGCTAATTAATGAATGTTTCATATCATACAAAGAATCATTTAACAGAATAGCTGTTGTCTACTGTT
>NW_006921631.1:2184752-2185339 GCF_000298275.1 Orycteropus afer afer | reverse complement strand
TGCCAGGCTTCTAGTTAGCAGTCAAGTGCCTTAGGCACTATGCTACCAGAGCTCCTAAGAGTTGCTAGTGGGTTCTAACTGCTGAGCTTTGGGTTAGCAGCCAAGTGCTTAACCACTGTGCCACCAGGGCTCCTTGGTACATTAGTCATGTTGTTCTGCCATGTTATTCCTATGTGCCGTAGAGTCCATTCTGACTCATAGTGATCCTACAGGATAAAGTAGAACTATCCAGACAGTTTCCTAGGGTGTACATTTTTATGGAAGCAGACTGCCACATCTTTCTCCTGTGGAGCATCTGGTCAATTTGAACCACTGACCTTTCAATCAGTAGCCAAGTGCTTAACCACTGTGCCACAAAGGGAATGCAAAGGCCTCTACAAAGGCTATAATTCAAGGGATCAGCAATGCCCAGTGTTGGTGGTAAGGTATTAGTAGAACTCTCTAACATTGCTGGTGGGACTGAAAATAGGTATAACCACTTTGGAAAACAGTAAAAAAAAAAAAAAAAAAAAAATTACTAAAGCCACACATACACTCTTAGATGTGTATGTAACCGAAATGAATACACATAGTCACCAAATGAAAGG
>NW_006921631.1:2169674-2170212 GCF_000298275.1 Orycteropus afer afer | reverse complement strand
AGAAGTGGGTTCGGCACCAACTAGTGGAAAAACCTCAATGAAAACAGGACCTAAGAATGGGCTCCGTTTGCCAAGGATGGCAAGGATATACAGGAGGCTGACAATGGGAAAGAAGACAGGTGGTGAGCAAATACAGGAGCACTGTATGCTGCTTACTTAGATAACATCCAAACAAAACAAAGAAAATGAAAATTGTGGGCAAGTCACTGCAACACACCATCACCAATTAAATACAAACCAAAAACATCACAATGTTTCAGAGACAACTGAACATCACAGTCCACACACAGAAGCAAGATAAAGCAGGAGAAACAAGGCACCAGGATATAGACCCAAAACACACCTGTGAAGAAGCAGCAGCATTGGAATTCCCTGATAAGGAATTCAAAAGAATTATATTTAGGTACCTGCAATGGATCTAGAGACAGACCAAGGAAAACACTGACAAAATGGAGGAAAACAAAGAGAAAACCCTAGAACAATTTCAGAAGACAATACAAGAACAAAATGACCAAATATATGGAAAATTATAAATGAT
>NW_006921631.1:2152962-2168639 GCF_000298275.1 Orycteropus afer afer | reverse complement strand
GGAACAAAGAAATCAGGAGCACCACGAAAAAACACATCAACAAAATGATGACAACAAATTCATACTTCTTGATAACTACATATCTGACAAGGGACTTATCTCTAAGATTTATAGAAAACTTCAAAACCTCAACAACAAAATGATTAACAATCCAATTAAAAAAATAGGCAGAAGACATGAATAGACACTTTACCAAAAAGTATATTCAGGCTGCCAGCAAACACATGAAGAAATGCTCGTGATCATTAGCCATCAGAGAGATGCAAATCAAAACAACAATGAGTTATCATCTCACCCCAGCACTAATGGCAAAGTTTAACAAGACAGAAAATAACAAACGCTGGCAAGTATGTGGAGAGATTGGGACTCTCATACACTGCTGGTGGGACTATCAAATGATACAAGCACTGTGGAAAACAGTAGGGTAATTTCTTAAAAAGCTGTAATCAGAAATAGCATTTGACCCACCGATCCCATTACTAGATATATAATAAAGAAGTGAGAGCCAGGACAAGAACAGATACATGCACACCCATCTTCAACACAGCACTATTTACAATAGCAAAAAGATGGAAACAACCTACATGCCCATCAACAGAAAAATGGATAATCAAACTATGGTACATACACACAATGGAATACTATGCAACACTAAAGAATAATGTAGAATCCACAAAACACTGTATAACAATGATGAACTTGGAGGACATTGAATGAAATAAGTCAATCACAGAAGGACAAATATACTATTAGTTCATTGTTGTAAAAAGTCAAGGAAAGGTTTATATACAGCAGGAAACGTTCTTTGTTGGTTACCAGGAGTAGGAGGAGAGGTGAAGGAACACTGGAAAAGAATTGTATTGACCCATGTCACTTTAGTTTTGTGTATTTCACTGTACATAAATTATATTTCAATAAAATATATTTTTAAGAATCTCTTAAAAGTATTATGTTTATTATGTGTGGTGTAGAAAGAAACATGATTAAAGTATCTTCTTTAGGATTCTTATACTACCACATTTAACTTCTATATTATTAGCTTCCTAAATTTAAGATTCTAGAGAAGAACTTGGCCCTAACAGGAAAACATTAACTTTATATACATTTTTATGTAATATGAACAATGAGTCCTGGCCCCTTAAGAGCAATAGAAGGGGAAGCAGAAGATTCCAGTCCTGCGCTGTCCAATATTATAGCTATGAGTCACTGTGGCTAGTTACACAGAAATCTATTTAACTTAAAAATTCAGGTTCTTAGTCATGATAGCCATATTTCATGTGCTCAACAGCCACATGTGTTGGAAAGCACAGACAGAGAACATTTTCATCATTACAGAGTTTAGTGCACAAAACCATGTCTGGACATTGGAGGGAATATGATGTTTAGAATCAGTTTCCAAGTGAACTTTTCTGTTATAACAACTTTCTTCACTTTGCAACCTAGAGTTCTGATACTACTCTATCAAATCCCAGTAAGAGGTATACTTAAATAATTTTCTTAACTACATAATTTAAATTACTCTAAGAATGATTAATGTAACAAAGTAAATACTATTTCATGGTTTTAATATTCAGATTCTGAATTTTATATTTAAAATTTCAAATTAAAAACCCACTGAGACATTAGCATAAAAATAAAATAAATTACATTTTACCATTTAGCAATTCAATGAGTGCAGGGATTATCCCAGATTTGGCTAGCAAGGCAGCACAAGAGTCATCCATAGATACAGTTCCAATCATTATAACCACTTCTAAAACAAGGTCATCTTCTGCAGCACCTGGAAAAGTGAATCATAGAATGTTTTCATTGAAATGTCCTCATTGAAATCCTCTTATACTATCAAAATTTCAATGCACAGAAAATACAATGCAGTTATTAAATTAGCTCCTACAAATCCTTGACAGGCTTGCAAACTGATACTTCTTCCAAATTTCCATGTTCACTGATGAAAGTGACGGGGCAGTGAGAGGAGTGGAAATAAATCTTGGAAAATACAAAGGAATGACACAGAATAAGATACTAATTTGAATGCCTCAAAGGATGGTGTGCATGCATGCATGTATATAGAGAGGAATGGTATTTTTGTGGGAAAAAGCAGCAGCAAGATAGTAACAGCAAAGGCATGATAGGGAAAAGAAACTAATACTAAGGAAAAATATTGTTAGGGAAAAAGAGAAGATAATTGAGAGAACTAATAACCACCATTCTGGAAGCAGAGCCAGAACTGGAGCTGTGGGAAGTAACCGTATTGCCTAATGTAATGGTAGTGCTTCTGCATCCATTGAGTTGATTCTGACTCATAACAACTCCAAGTGACAGAGTGGAACTCCTCCAAAGGGTTTTCTAGACAATATTTATGGAAGCAGAGTGTCACGTCTTTTCTCCTGGGGAACTGGAGCCTGCTGGTGAGTTCGAACTATTGACTTTTTGCTTAACACTTAACCATTGTGTCAGCAGGGTTCCTTCCTAGTATAATAATTGCCACAAAATACTGTACTAGTGGCCTTATACGTAACAGAAAAAAATAATTTAGTGACTATTCAAAAATGAGTTACTTAGCACAGTGGCCTTACACATAACAGAAAAAAATAATTTAGTGACTATGCAAAAATGAACTACTTAGCACAGACCTGGTTTTAGTTTATCCTTGAGGTATGGAACCAACTTGTACTCCTTAAGAACCAATTCCCAGTCTAAGTCTGGGATGGTCAGATTTGCAAGAGTTCCTAAACATTCTATCACAAACTCCTCTTCTTCATCATTAGAGATCTGGGCTGCAAGGTCTCCAACATAATCCTGAATAAAATAGAGAATGTTAGTACAAATTTAAAACAAGCTTTTTTTTTTTTTTCCAGAAGAAACCAATCCAATAATTTAACCCCTAAGAATGAATATATGTCCAATGTGATTCTCTTGTTTTTATAATTTTGAAATAAACTGCTAAGGTTTAAGGCATGAAGATTGGGGTGGGCGTATGGGTAGAGGTAGGAAGGAATAAACCAAAAGAGCAATTTAAAATTGTACGTTGATATATCTGGGAGCTAATCTTACAGAGAAGTTCATAACAAGAGAGTCAATTTGGGTCATGAGTTAGTATCTGATCAGAAAGAGTTATATATACAAAATGCAGTACTTTAAAACTTCATTTTTGGCTTATTTCAATAGACAGTAAACCAAACACTATACTTACAATAAATAAATTTTTTGTTGGTCCATCATGCTGGGAAATGTTCCTTATCATTTTCATCAGCAATGGATCCTTGAATTTTAGAGCTCTCTTCATCAACATCTTAAGCCCATTTCCTGATAAAGAATAATATAAAGTTCCTCCAATAAAATAATTTTAATGATTTTTTTGGTTCATAGTTCTCAAGAAACAATTCAAATACAGTGAAATGCATAAATTTTAGGCGTACAATTTAATTACCTTTGACACATGTGTACACCTGTAGAGAATTTCCATTCACTCCAGGAAGTTCCCTTGTGTCACTTTCCCGTCAATCCTGTTTCCCACATGCAATCATTTTTCTTCCTCTCCACCCTTTCTCTCATCCCCTCCCACTCCCTCTTACTCTTCTCATTTTAACACAGGTCAGTTTTGCCTGTTCTATAACTTACGGAGTCTTATAATATGTACACTTTGACCTCTGGAACATGCACCACAAATTTGAAAATCTAAATATTCTTTAACCCAGAAAATTTTAGTTCTACGAATTTATCTTAAGAATATAAAAATGAAAATGGAAAGTTATAAAGACTGAGATAAAAGAATAATCATTGTAGCATTGTTTGTAACAGAAAAGAACTGGCAATAAACTAACTCTCCAAAGTAGCAGATTAAACTATAGCAAATCTTTACAATGGACTATTTTGCAAAAAATTAGCAATATTATTTTATAAATGCATTTAACCCCATGAAATGATACCCAAAATATTACTGATTTTTTAAAAAGCAAGGTACAATATGTAGAGAGAACATTTTCATGTAAAATATACAGATGTATTACACAAAAAGTTTACCTCTGATTATCTCTGGCTAAGGAGCTTTGGTAGCATAGTGGCTAAAGCACTCGACTGCTAACCAGAAGGCTGGCGGTTCAAACCCACCAGCCACTCCTCGGAAGGAAGGTTGGGCAATCCTACTTCCGTAGTGAGACTGCCTCGGAAACCCAAGGAGGGGTTGCTATGAGTCGGGGCCTACTTGACGGCACATAACAACAACAACAACATCTCTGGCTAGTGGGAGTGGATTTAAATTTTTTCCTATTTAGCTTGTTTGTGCTTTTTATTATGAAATGTATTACTTTTTAAATAAGGAAAGAAAAGCTATTAAGCAGACTTTGAAAAACTGCAATGTATGACAGGCCGTTTGCCAAGCTAATAATATAGAAACAAAAACCAAACATAATTGTATGAATCATCTGTAAAAAGCTTAAATTTCAATAGATCGCTTCCTCAGTAAAAGATACAAATAAAAGGCTTTGCTTCATCTAGAAAATGTTTTAAAGAATCAAATTTTAATAAGGCTAACCCATCACAGTTTATAAAATGTTAATGAAAGATAAGTGCCTCCATTCGTGCTATAAGAATATTCTGAGTTCATCCGACCTTTAAGAATTATAGCTATAATGAAGAAACTTTTTAAAATTAAGGCTTACATGTCCACTATACTTAATTCCTTATTATCTATTTTCCACATATGCCAACTGCCATGTCCTAAAGAGGTTACCTATGAAGCTCAAAGGTACCAACCTTCACAGATAAGCTGCACATTCCTCTTGTTAGCAGCAAGATTAATGCAGAAAGAAATGAGTTCTAAGTCAATTCGCTCATCCGAACATTCAAAGAGCATCTTCATTAACTAGCAAGAAACAAAGGCCATAATTTACGCAAAAACAACAACAAACAAAATCTATAAGCAATATGTTATTACAATGTGTCATCTTAGATTGTATATGGGAAATAACAAAATACAATTTACATTTTTCAAGCCTCTCACTGTTGAATAAATGAATAAGTATAAATCTTCCACATACAGTAGAGAATTCAAGAGAAACATTAGATAAAACCTTTGGACTCAAGGAATTAAAAATATTGTTTAGAAGCAGAGCATTCTGATCAAAGAGAACAGCTTATGCAAAGGTCATAAGACAGGAAAGAACACGATTCTTCTGAAGAACAGAAAGAAGGAAAGCATGCTAGAGTGAGGGAAACAATGTTGAGAGATAAGAAGGTAAAAGCCAGATCTTGCAGGGTCTTGAAGTATACATTAAGGATTTGGGGCTACATCCTAAAGATAATGGCAAGCCATTAAAGACTTTAAATAGGAAAGTGTCAGAATAAGATTTGTGTTTCAAAAAGATCTGGTCAGTGTAGACAGAAACACGACAAGAAAATGTGGGAAACCACTTAGAAGGCTAGTGCAATAGCCCAGGTAAGGTGATAGCTGCCTAGACTGGGGTAGGTATGGCAATGGGGAAAGAGATAAAGGAATAGATTAGAGATGTTTTTAGGAAAGAGAATCAAAACTGAATTTAATAACTAACTTAATGTCTGGGCTAAGGGAGAGAAGTCAAGGATGACTCTTAGGTGTCTACACTGAGTAATGACACAGATGGTACTGCTAACATTTACCCAAAAAGGGAAACTGTAGTATGAGAAAACTTTACAGGGAAACTAGTGATTTTGGTTTTAGATATGTTGATCTAAAGCTGCCTACAAGATAGTTCAGTACAGGTACTCATTAGGAAGTCAGAAATGCCAGCTTGAGTTTAGAAAAAATGGTGGAGTAGAGGTATAATTTTAGGAATTGTTAGATTTGATAACCTGGTGATAAGCTGATAACCTATTGATAAGTTGCAGGCTGGAACCAATCATTTGAGTAGAGATATAAAATAAAAAGAGAACTCTATTTAATGAAAAGAGAAAGGAGGGAGGGTCTACGAAGCAACATCCAGAAAGGTAGGAGGAAATAGTAGGTGATCTGAGTATGCCATTTAACAGTAAATCTAGGTTTGTCATGGCGAGGGACAGCTGTAATTATACAGGAACAAATTTCATGCTATAGTTTCATGATGTTAGTCTTTATTATTGGTAAATAACACAAATTACACTAATCTATATTATTAAACATATTTTTGCTTAAATCCAAATTTCTAACAACACATGAATGCTATTCCTAAAACTTAGAACCTAAAAATTTCTTGTTTAAATCTCAGGGAAGTATCCTTTTAACAACTATGCTCTCATGAATCCAGCACAGTACACAGTAACTTCAGAATAAGTATTTCTTGACTTCACAGACCTCATTGGGTTAAATTGTTTTGATTAGTTTGTATGCTAGTTCCAGATAACTTCTGAGTTTAGAAAAGGAGAAAGGTAAATGCATGAAAATCCATTGCATTTCTACCTGCTAGCAATGAACAACTGGAAAGCCAAATAATAACACAAAACCATTTACAGTTGCTCCAAAGAAAAATTAAAATACTTAGGTACAACTCAGCAAAATATGTACTGGATCTGTGTCTTAGCATGTATCATCCTTTTCCCAGAGGACAGCTCTTTAACCATAAATGTTGCTGCTAATGGAATCTTTGGGAAAAGAATAATCAATGCTTAATAATGTCACAGAATAAGAAGATTCTAAAACAGTAATTAAATCTTAATTTACTGGATTTTGCTATCTGTTTGTATATAAACTGCTAATTAAAAAGTACAAATTAATAAAATTTTAAGTCACCACCCTCTAATATTAGTGCATTTCATAGTTTAATTCAAAATCTGTTTCTTCTAAAATTTTACTTGTAGTAAGAAACTTTTTTATAATGAAAATCTTTTATATCAAAGCACAGCTTTAAGAAGGTAAGATATTTGTTGCTAATAAGAATTATTTGCTGCAAATTAACATTTGTAATATGAAAACTGTCTTTAAAAATGGGGTAACAGGTGATTTGTTTATAAGCTGAGGACACTGGTTTGGTAATACCACGTTAAATCCTGTATAGAAATAAATAATCAGAAGCTGCATTAAAAAAAAAAAAGTGGATAGTTTGAAATCTCATCTGTCCCCTCCAAAAATTCAAAAGAAATTATGACTAAATGTGAATGAAATGTATATAATATAGAATTAGTTTTCATAATAAGAAAGAGAAACACTTCAAGTTTAATTAATTTTAAAATAATAGTTTAGGTCAAACACCACATTCAACATTGTCTTTATTTAATTTGATTGCTACCTATGGCACTTCAAAAGTAACTGCAATTGCTAGGAAATACTAAAATTAGATTTGTTCTAACTATGTTCATTTTCATCTTTTACTGATTTAACAGGAAGGCACTAAAAGGGCTTCAGCCTGTGCAATGAAGAAGCAATAGTGTTCAATCAGACAAGTCCCATATTGAGTATCAGATACCAAAGACCCAAGACTGAAATCACTGTGTCTAGACTCTCTGGCACCTGACTTCACTTATTTACCAGTGACCAGAGGCCAACCCCCACAGCTCTCTGTATTCACATACACCTCTACTACTCCCACCCCCCTACTCAAACATCTTTGAATGATTATGCCAGAACTCTGCATGCCTCAGGAATCTCTTCTGACTGGCTACTCCCTAACTCTGCTGTTTGAAGTGATGCTCTGGTTTCTGAACTTCAGCAGATAATGGCAGGCAAGAGCAAAGGGGGCTGTCAGAAGGGACGTTTACCAGCATTCAGCTAAAAAGAAGCATGCAGATCAAAGAGGGGCCAAATAGGACAACTGTGGTCAAAAACATGTGGATAGCTATGATATTCTTGCACACTGTTCTAGGGTAAAATATTAAATAACACCATGACATCACTACCTAACCATGTACTTTGATTGGCCATTCTATTACCAATAAATAGTTTTTATAAGCATCTGGATGGCATTTGCACCTATTTAAACAAAACATGCATCTCAGAGGTCTAAATAACAATGAACTGTTAATGTGTCCTTTTAACTATTATGAGAATACAACCATTAACTCCTGGTTATTCCCCAACTATGCTTACCTGAAACAATTCACCCACTTAGACCATTAAGGTCATATATAAAAGAAAGACTTGATCTGGCCCAAAGATTTTGCAGAATAGCAAGATAACAGGGGAGGACAATTAGAATATATTGGATAATTAGAGGCCATAAAGAAACAAGCAATATAATATGGGAGAGATTATAAAGCATGTTGTATATGTAATCACTTACTCTGGATTTAAATATTTTATAAAAGTGAACTGAAATCTAATTATAGGTTTATACTCTAATATATATATGAAAAGATATAATTCAAATCAGACTGTGAATGAACCCATAACGATGAGAAAGACTTGATATTTTAACAAATAGTACCTTACTTTTGTACAGTGTTTTAGTTTATAGGTCTTTTGCATATATTATCTAATACAGATAAAGAACATAACCACATTTCACATTCTTTTCCATCAGTGAAACTAATATAAATTATAGTTTACTTTTATAAAATATTTAACATCTATTAAAGCTATTGCTTTCCTACCCCCAAGGTCATTTTAGGTTTTTCATTTGAAAAATTCATGTGTAATACTTGCAGACTGCTGCTACAAAAAAATTAATGTGCATAGTTACAAAGAGAAAAGAATATTATTTTAATGCTATGAAATTCTAAACTGCAGATATGGTTTTCTTTAATAAGCAGGTTAATTAGATGCTGTCACAAATGAGCTTTCCTAGCATTATAAACACAACTTTGAGTAGCCAAAACCTATAAAAGGAGCACCTTTTTAATTTCTGAAAGCAGCCTGGGAATTTCAATTTCATTATTGATTTGTTTTTCATGACTTTTATTTATTTATTTTTTAAATTGTATTTGGGTGAAAATTTACAGAGCAAATTCACTTTCCATACAGCAGTTCACATACACCTTGTCTCATGACACTGACCACAATTTACCCGAATGCAACAGCTCCCCTCCCACTTACTCACAATAATTACCTCTTCCCTGTGTCCATCCCTCCATGCACTCCTGCCCCTTGAGCTATCTCCCTGGGTATAAGCAGCCCTTCTTTCTCCCATGATTATTCTCTCCAAGGAGTGTATCTACCTCAGGTACATGTTCAACTCATATGCCTGTCTTTTGCTTGGCTGGAAGCCAGAGGTGTGGGTTCAATTCCAGACCTGAAGGGCTGACTTTTATTTTGCAGAGAACTTGGCACTGGGTGGTAATTAATCCGTACCAGCCTTTCCCTAAATATGCCAAAATTGAATTCTGAAGTGCAAGCTGCAGGTTGGATGCACTTTAGGAACAAATATATTCTAGAGTATTACTTGGTTTTCTCAAAATATGACCTTCAGGATGTTTACAACAATTTGGTAACACAACCTCACTATTCCTACTGCAGCTGAAAAAACAAAAAAACAAAACAAAAAACCAAAAAAAAAAAAAAAAAAAAGGAAAAGGAAAAAACAATTTTGAATCTTGAACAAGTTCTGAAAGATTTTGTTCATGAAATACAACCAGACAACCAGTGCCACTGCCGAGTCTATTCTGACTCCTGGCGACCCCAAGTGTATTGGAGTGAAACAGTGCTGCACAGGGTATTCAATAGCTGATTCCCCAAAGTAGACCAGCAGGCCTCTCTTCTGAGGTGCTTCTGGATGGACTGAAACACCCAACCTTTCCATGATCAGCAGAGCGTGTGAACGATTTGCACTACTCAGTGACTCTTATAAAAAATACAGATCATAGTGTTTCGAAAAATCCATTGCAGACATGTTTGATGTAAAAAAATAGTTTGACAAGTAAACACAGATGAAAACTGCTCTTGAAAAGGTATGGAGGAATTTTCTATACACAAAGTTTTGTTGTTAAGTGCCAGTGAGTCAATTTTTGACTCACAGTGACCCTATATGACAGAGTAAAACTGCCCCATAGGGTTTTCCTAGCTATAATCTTTACAGAAATAGATTGCCAGGTCTTTCTCCCTTGGAGCTGTTGGGTGGGTTCTAACCACAAACCTTTTGGTTAACAGTTGAGTACTTAGCCTTTGTGCTACCAGGGTTCCTTATACAAAATTTTAAACTGCAATAATAATAATGTCTCAAAAATATCTAAACAGGTTTTATTTCTGCTTGTTTTATTTAAAATAAAATTTTGTATTTTATGAGATGATACATTCTAAAAGAGTACAATAACTCCAAATTCAAAATTCAACCAAAAAACTTTTCTGCTCCTTTTTAGTTCTCATTTCTCTTTTATTTCTTCTTTTCATTTCCATCTAAATTGGATAAAAACAGTCAATCTATGCAAGGATATTATTCTTGTGTGGCTGCTTTCTAATTCATATCCTGTAGTCCATGAAGTTTGGACACTATACGAGATTGCAGAAGAAACAATGTTGGAAACGGCAAAGCAGAAACCCTTGGAATATATGGAGTAAGACTTTAGTAAATCACCTGTAATCTCCTTTCTTTTTTTTTTTCTTTTAATTGTGCTTTAGCTAAGTGCAAATTTACAGAGCAGAATTTGTTTTACATTCAACACTTCATGTACATTTGGTTGCACTCTCCAATTACAATCCTAACCCTAACCCACTCTCCTCCTCTCCCTTCCGTGACCAGTCTCCACCTGCCCCCAGGGTCCTTTTTAGTTATGCACTCCTATCTGTCCAGCTTTTCCTCCCTGTGAATGTTGCCCCTCTGGTGCCCCATGGCTAATTGCTCCAAGGGATGTATCTCTGTAGAGTAGGTGGGTGCATCGCCCTGGGTTGAGTATTCTGCATAAGTCTTATCTACAGTTGGGCTGAGAGCCAGCCCTTGGGAGTGAGTTTTATCCCAGGCCCGAGTGTATTCCAGGGCCATAGTCTTGGGGGTTCCACCAGACTCCATCTGACTAGTAATTCTGGTCTTTATTGTGTTTTTGAATTTTGTTCCAAGTTTTTCCACCTACTCTATCCAGGATCTCCAGTTTTGATCCCTTTCAGAGTGGTTAGCAATGGTAGTTGGGCACCATGTAGTTCTTCTGGTCTCGAGGTCTATCATGTCCTAGGGCTGATTGTTTCCAAAGGCCCTTGCTTTTCTTCACTTTCCTTCGCTTCCAATGATAGGAGACCATTAGCTGTGTCTTCTTAGGTGGCTGCTCAAAAGCTTTCAAGACCCCAGTCACTACTCACCAAAGGAGGTTGTGGAACAAGATTTTTATGTATTTGTTGTGGCAATTGAGTCTGGTGTCCCCCAGTACTATGGTCCTGAGTCAGCTGATCCAGTGGATCTCTCTCCCACAGTGTCTGACTGTCCATGAGGGGTTGTTCTCTGTCTGTGTTCTGTTGCTTCTGTATTACTGCAGGTATTTTATATCACTAGTATCTGTGCAAGATTAGCTTCAGCTGATTCTATCATTGGTCTAGAGTATAATCTTCTTCACTGACCCCCAATTGATCTTCCCAATTGTCTATGTATTTATCTGTAGCCTGGTGTTTGGTGTCAATGGTAATGTGGTATTGTGGATACACTAGTATTAGCCTCTGTTGTCTATCTCTTATGGGCACAATTCGGTGTCCTCCTTTTGATATAGCTACTTTTTTTGAAAACTTGTTTGACAAAGAGTTTGATTACACTTAGCATTGGTTACAGTCTGACATGTATTATCAGTATAAGAAACCCTGCCTTCTTAGATAAGATGTGCTGTATGTTTTTTGAGGGATGTCTATTTCTATAGACAATCATAATCAGTTTATCTTCTGATATAAAAGGCTAAGAAATTACCCTTGAAAGCACATTAAGTGTTAACTGTATGTAGGCAAAGTGTTAAAATTCTGGAATAGCAAACTGAGTTTTATAGTTGCTTCACCATTTTGGAATGAATAAAAGTGTGATGAGAAAAAAATAATAAAATGGGAAATTATGAGCTAGTTTTCATTATATTTTTATTTTTCAAGTAACATATTTATTAACTCACATTAGGCTAACAAAGAATTGCCTAGTAAGAGTCTGAGTAATAAGTATGACTTGCCATTCATATGCTTCTAAAATGTTTTTAGAAGTGTGTTTATTGCATATTATACATTCTGCAATTTTGTTTTTTCTGTTTTAGAAAATCATTTTCTAAAATATAATATAACATTAAAAATTAGCCCAGCTGGTGTCCAAATCTTCAGATACTCAAATTAATGGAGCTCAGTTTAATAAAGATTTAAGGCAAAATAGTGATTCTATGAATGTAAATTACTAAAAGTAGAATCACCTATGTATGGTACCTCTATACTGATAATGTATATCATATAAGAAAAAAATCAGTAACATTTTCATATGACACATGAAACAGACATAACACATGAAATATACCAAAACACTCGGTCATAGAAAACATTTTTCTTGAGGAGAGTGCTATAAAAAAAAATTCATAGTAATTTTTATGTAATAATTTTGGTAGAACATTTTCCCATCAGAGAAAGCAAAGCATTTGAAAGCATCAAGGATACACAAAACTAAATAGTAAATGACAAACTTGAAAGATATTTATAACATGACAGAGTTTAAATAATTATATAACAGATCTTATTTATCAATAATAAAGTATTAACATGGCAATGAAAAATTTGTAATGGAATTGAATAAGCATATGGAAAAAAACGTTCAACCTCTCTAATTTTCATTCAAGGAAATGCAAATGCAAGAAGTAATGAGACACCATGCTTTTAGAGAAACGATAACCAGTGATGTAAAAAATGAAATGCTAGTGAGAAATATACTTATGTATTCCTGGAAGGTAATAGGACCATATTGTATCAAATACATAAGTTTTCATTCCTTTTGACTTAGTACTTCTACTTTTAGGTTAAACTCCTATTCAGAAACATGGATAAAGATATGTACTATAATATTCATTCCACATGATTTCATTTACTTACATACATTTGCTTATATGAATTCATATGTGAAAAACTGAAAAAAAAGTTTAAATGTAGAACTACATGGCCATTAGAAATAGTTTTTGAAGGCTATTAAATAACATGGAATAATACTTATGACCTATGCAATGCACAATGTGATACCAACTTGTGACATTTTTAGGTATGTGGAAGAAAATGAACCAAAGTATTAAATGGCTATCTCTACATTTCATACCACCAGCCGCTACTCGGAAGGAAGGTTGGGCAATCTACTTCCGTAGTGATATTGCCTCAGAAACCCACGGAGGGGTTGCTATGAGTCAGATCTGACTTGATGGCAGTGGGTTTGGTTTGGTTTTTGGTACTTAAAAAATGTTCTATAATAAATTTACATCATTAATGAAAAAAGAACATTTTATTTTTACAGGATCTAGCAAGATCAAAAGAAGAGGGTGAAAAATGCTTATTTCTCGAATATCTTTCTTAGAATACTTTAACTACTTACCTGTGGTATACAGTCAGTGTATGCAAACATTGATTTAAAGCGGTCATCTATGCTTATGTGGTAAAGAATGCACATTGCTATTTGTTTGTAGTTTTCATTTCCTAGAAATAAAAAAAAAGAATAATGGACATTGTGATGATCTCACACACACACACACCTACATATTGTGGGGGAGTATGACACACTCAAACTAATGTACAACAACTTTTAAATTACCGAATGAAATCATTATATAATTGTAATCTGGAAATAAAATTGAATTCCTTATTTCAGTTCCAAAGTTTGGAGCACACTCATGTCATCTGTAAAATATCACCAATTTCCAAGAGAGAATGTCTGTATTTCAATGTCTATTTTTGAAAAAAGTTAATCACAGCTTTAAGAATTAATCATTTTGAATAGCCCAATATAAGTCATATTGGGTCACTGGTTTTCCCCCCTTACTATTTTATCAAAATACATGATTAAGTTAGCTCATTGAAAGTGATGATATTTAAGAAACTAAAGTAAAACAGAAACTAGAAAAATCATCACATGAAGAAGTGTAATAATATTTGTAACATAAATAATAATAATATATTTAACTAGAAAATGTGAAGGACTTTAAGTATATATAGTCTAAGGATTGTGTCAGGAGTTCTGAGGTAAGAATATTCTAATTTTAATACACTTTAAAACTAGAAAAAAAAAGAGTAAATGACATATTATATATTTGAATAATCAAATGGTACTTTGTATCATATAATTCCTCTACATACTTTCAGACAGACCATATTTTCTTCTTTTACTTTAAGAGCTTGTTTTACATTCAACATAGTGTGTACATTTAGTTTCACTCCCCATTTACCATGTCCAACCCTAATCCAGTCTCTTCCCCTTCCTACCCTGTAACCCTCATATTTATGCACTTCTGTTTGTCCTGCATTTCCTCAATTTGAATGTTGGTCCTTTAGTGTCCTGTGGTCTATTTCTCTAAGGGATGTATTAACCATAGAATATGTGGGTGCATCATCATGGGTTAAGTGGTCTGCGTGTACATCTTGTTAACTATTGGGCTGAGAGCCAGCCCCTGGGGGTGAGTTTTATTTTAGGTGCAGAATGTATTCCAGGGCCATAGTATTGGGGGGTCTCACCAGATTTCATCTGACCAGTAACTCTGGTCATTATTGAGGTTTTGGATCTTGTTCCATGTACCTCCCGCTTTATCCAGGATCTCCAGATTTGATCCTTTCCTGAGTGGTTGGCATTGGTAACCAGGCACCATCTAGTTCTTCTGGTCTCGAGATCTATCATATCCTAGGGCTGATTGCTTCCAAATGCCTTTTTTTTTTTGCATTCTTCTTCACTTCTGACACTAAGAGACTGTTAGCTGCATCTTAGATGGCCACTTGACTTAGAAAGCCACTTAACTTAGATTGGCTTTTAAGACCCCAATCGCTACTCACCAATTTAGGATGAGGAGCAAGGCTTTTATGTATTGTGTTGTGCCAACTGAGTCTGGTGTTCCCCAGTACTATGGTCCTGAGATGGTAGATCTATTGGATTTCTCTCCCATAATGTCTCTTTGTCTGTGGGGGATTACTCCGTGTCTGTCTTCTATTGTTTCTGTAAAGAATGCAGGTATTTTGTATCACTGGTGTCTCTGCAAGATTAGCCTCAGCTCAATCTATCCTTGGTCAGCTGGATTCCTCTACCCCAACAAAGAATCCTCTGATAAAGAAATAAGGGAAACAATACCATTTATTATAGCTACCAAAAAGATAAAATATCTAGGAATAAACCTCACCAGAGACACAAAAAACCTATACAAAGAAAACTATAAAACACTACTACAAGAGACAACAAGGGCACTACATAATGGTAGAACCTGCCTTGTTCATGGATAGGTAGACTAAACATTGTGAAAATGTCAATAGTAGCTAAAGCAATGTACACATTTAAAGCATTTTTCCAGATTTCAACAAAAATTTTTAAGGACATGGAAAAACTAATTACTAATTTCATATGGAAAGGAAAGAGATCTTGGATAAGCAGAGCACTTCTCAAGAAGAAAAACAAAGTGGGAGGTCTCACATTCTCAGATATTAAGAACTACTAACTATACAGCCACAGTAGTCAAAACAGCATGGTATTGGTATAATGATAGACAATGGAACAGAACAGAAAGTCCAAATATAGACCCATCCATCTATGGACAACTGATCTTTGACAAAGGTCCAAAACCCATTAAATGGGGAAGAGACAGCCTCTTTAACAAATGGTGCTGGCAAAACTGGACGCCCA
>NW_006921631.1:2151081-2152862 GCF_000298275.1 Orycteropus afer afer | reverse complement strand
AACAACAACCCAAGCTGGATCAAAGACTTAATTGTAAAACCCAAACCTATAAAATTCATCAAAGATAAAATAGGGGCAAATCTGGGAGCCCTAATTTATGGCATAAATAGACTACCAAGCATAACCCAGAATGTGCAGGAGATAGAAGAGAAGCTACATGACTGGGATCTTTTAAAGATTAAATTCTTATGCACATGAAAAGACTTCATCAAAAGGGTAAAAAGAGAACCTACAGATTGGGAGAAAATATTTGCCTATGACATATCTGACAGAGGACTTATCTCCAAAATCTATAGAAAACTTTAACACCTCAACACCAAAAAGACAAATAACCCAATTCACAAATGGGCAAAAGACTTGAAAAGACACTTCACCAAAGAAGACATACAGACAGCCAGCAAACATATGAGAAATTGCTCACTATCATTAATCATTAGAGAGATGCAAATCCAAACAGCGATGAGATATCATCTCACCCCAGCAATAATAGCAAAGTTCAACAGGTCAGAAAATATCAAATGCTGGCGAGGTTGCAGAGAGATTAGAACTCTTGTGCACTGCTGGTGGGTAAAATGGTACAACCACTGTGGCAAATGGTATGGCGTTTCCTTAAAAAACTGAAAACAGAAGTACCATTTGACCCAGCAATTCCATTACCAGGAGTATAACCTAAAGAGGTGAGAGATAGTGCACGAACAGACATATGTACACCTATGTTCATTGTAGCACAATTCACTATAGCAAAGAGATGGAAACAACTTAAATGCCCATCAACAGACAGACCATATTGTCACAGATCAATTTATGACCTAAAATCAGTGACAAAACTAGAGATAGAAAACTTGTTCAGCTAAAAGTTTTATCCAAATAAACCATATTCATTTTGAAAATCATGGTCTATGAGAAATCCTTGAAGATATTTAGAGTTAAAAAAGCATATAAGTGAATTTAGTTGATAAATAAATCAAGAATATTTTAAAATATATTTTAACATGGAAGACAAATTTAACTATAGCACAAAATTATAAAATACTTAACTTTTTAAAAATACTGTTTTCTATATGATGGCACATAACAACATACCTATTAAATTTTTCAAAATTAGGATATCCTCTCATGTGGTTAGAAATTCTTAAGAAGACATAAACTTTGGTATTCACACAGATTTAGCATAGTACATAGAAGTTCTCAATAAATATCTGCTGGTTATTTCTATTTTTAATATTTAAACATCAGAGGCTCAAACTGAACATATAAGCACATTTAGTCCAAGACAGAAATTACTGTCTATGAGAGGTTCAGATTTCTAGCAGAAGTGTTTTAAGGATTTTCAGGGAGTCTTTTAAATATAAGTTAAAAAACCATACTGACCCCTTATCCCCCAGCTTTACTCTGTTCTTCCTTGCCATCTGATCTATTTTTATCTAATATATAAGGTCTAGGAAAACAAGGACTTTATTTAGCACAACTACCCCAGCCCCAAGAGCAGTAGCTCGCACAAGGTAGGTATTTAATAAATATCTCTTTGACTAATAAAACAAAACAGAAAAACACTAAGCCATTGCCTTCGAGCCAGTTCCAACTCATGGCCATTCTATGTATGAAGGACTTAATCCTTTATTAAGCTTTAGCACATATAAAGAGACTAAATAGACTGTATGTCTTAATTTTCAAAACAATCTGTCAAACAAGTATTATCATTGCTACCTTTCAGATGAGGAATCTTAAGTTTTTTAAAAAACACTTGCCACACAACCTTGTAAGTGGCTGAGCAGGGGCTT
>NW_006921631.1:2146895-2147596 GCF_000298275.1 Orycteropus afer afer | reverse complement strand
GGCTGGCACGGGATTGGGCAGTGTTTCGTTCTGCTGTGCATGGGGTCGCTATGAGTCGGAAACAACTCGACGGCACTTAACAACAACAACAAGGTGAAATTATTTTCCAATTAAGATAGTAATCTGAAGTACAAAAGACCGATACTACATTGGCTTATGGTAGACTAAAACACATTTTTAAAATAGAGTTCTTCTGAATCCAGACCCTAGGATTAGTATTCATCTTTTAAAATTGTTTGGCTAAAGTCTATTTTCTATTGCTTTCAATGTCAATGTAATAGATTTCTTGGAGTAAAACAAAATCCCTAAAATCTACAATATGTTTGTCAGATGAACCCTAGTAAACATTTTCATCTTAACAAAAAACCTTTGTATCCATGAATCCAATCACTTGGAAATACAACATAATCAGGGAATCTTCTTTTTACCTAATGTCTTTTATATTGTTCGAAGAACTTTACTACACAATCGATGGAGACAAGAGAAATTGAATTAGGATTAAAGAGAAAACTCTATGAATAATGACTATACATTTAGATAAAAAGTTAGGATATAATAAGAGAGAACATTATTATTTAATACTAGTATGTCAGAAACACAAGCAAAAAGCTGGATGAAATATGTTTACATATATTAGGTATTTAGGGTTGAGAATTTTGTTTGGAGGAATTTTTTTTTTTTAATTTAAAATACATTTTATT
>NW_006921631.1:2134612-2144786 GCF_000298275.1 Orycteropus afer afer | reverse complement strand
AAAGATTGTGAAATTATTCTAAAGTAGATAAAAATAAAAACAAACCAGGTGTTCTCTTAACATTTTGTTCTTGAGATCAGAGTAACATAAATATAAAAAAAAAAAATCATAGATTTTAAAGTTATGTTTTAACAAGCCACATTTTTGCACTGCTGAAGATGTTGATTTCTACTTACTCTAGTACAATTCACATTTTTCATAGAAAAGAATACCTTTGTACATGTTTTCATGATATGAAGATTAAAAATGAAAAAGTCTAACATTATTCCCCAGAGAGACAGGTATTCCTCAGGTTTGGGTCAGACTATAATTAATATTAATTATAAGTAATATAATTAGCATTTAGCTTTTTCAAAGCACTAAAATATTTTCAACTGGGGACTCAGAGCAAACATTTATATCCTAGAGGTAAGTCTCTCACTGCTATCTTTCCTATCTGTTGTTCAAATATGAGTATAGTTTTATTCATACCTAATATTTACAAAATATTATTTGAAAATATTATCGGCAGTATTTTGCCTACACAATGGACTCACTAAAAAGTAGGATTCCAAGTCATACAACATGCTAAATGGTAAAAGCAACAAACAGCAATCCATAGCCAACAGAAGTCTGTTCAACATCAAAGTAAATTATCAAACATATTAAAATCTAGTGTGGGATTAGGAATGAAACAAAAAGTTATTTTATGCACTAGGGCAGTCAGTCTGCTACTGGTATAAATGAAAGAATTTTAAAAAGCAATGTCCAAAGATGGCACGCTATCCCTGCGAGGTTAGAGGAAATAAATACTCACATTTAAGAGATATGCATGCCATAAAAAGGATAACAAGAAAGTCCTTGTTGTTCCAAGTAACAGGACTAAAGAGATACATGTTCAGGTAAAAGTCTGAAGAAGAATCCTAAAATTATAATAATTTCTAAAAAGAAGATGAATAAAATTTGTAAGAAGCAACAAAAAATTATATTATACCCTTTTACACAACAAAACTAATATCTATTGATATGTTTCATTCTGTTGTTGTTGTTGTTGTTGTTATGTGCCGTCGAGTCGGCCCCGACTCATAGCGACCCCTCCTTGGGTTTCCGAGGCAGTATCACTACGGAAGTAGGATTGCCCAACCTTCCTTCCGAGGAGTGGCTGGTGGGTTTGAACCGCCAGCCGTCTGGTTAGCAGGCAAGTGTCTTAGCCACTATGCTTTCATTCTGTAGACAGTCCTAATTCTGCTTTCTTGTGCCTTCTCCTTCTCTTTCTCCACATGTGAGCCAAAGGTGAAAGTTCCTTGCAGTTTTCTCATATCTCATAATTCTTCTATTTCTGTGATCTGTTAAAAAAGAACCTCTCTGAACACTTTCCTAATTCTCATAAACTTTATCTAAAAGGATTAATATACACAAAAGTATGCTGAGAATACAGGACTGAAGGAAACAGAAGTTTCTAGAGATACACGCAATGGAGGCCCATCTTTCTATAACTATCATTTTTGAGAGAATGGGAAAGAGAAAGAGTTAAGCAGTGATAATGTTCCTTCTTACATGTTCAGCATATATTTTCTCATTAAGCCCTTACAAAAAAACTGAAGAGGTAAGTATTATCTTTTATTTGGAGATGAGGCAATGACATTCATTGAGGTTATGAATTTCTCAAGAGGAAACACACCTGTGAATCTGCAATTCAAACCGAGGTCTGAGTACAAAGCCCATGCATGCACTTTCTACTAAGCCTTCTTAAGCCTTCTTCTAGAAGGCAGCAAGAAGTATGAAATCAAAATGCCAAATAAATATGTTGTGGTTCCTTAATGGCACAGTACAGGTAGGAGATGTGGTTACAAGAGACTCTGTAGGATCTCTAAGTCTTGGGGAACAGAGGGAGGAGATGGGTAGGGAAAGGAAGAGAGGAGATGAAATGCAGAAAGACAATCAGATATTTTGCTGAGAACCTGTACCCACATGGAGTAGTTTCCAAAAGACAAAGGAAGTTTTTGAGAGGGATAAACTACATTCACCATCAAGCAGTTTTGGGGACTACCCTATAGCAGCCTAAGGTCGGAAACTTACTAAACTGTTGGAGAATAGTGACTATCAAATCACTGTTTGATTTTATAAGAAAAACAAGGTACTAGAAGCTTAAAAACTGGGCACGGGGGTAGATAGAGGCAGTAGAATATTGTGCTCAGGCCCTGG
The DNA here is from genome assembly GCF_000298275.1 of Orycteropus afer afer. Taxonomy (NCBI): domain Eukaryota; kingdom Metazoa; phylum Chordata; class Mammalia; order Tubulidentata; family Orycteropodidae; genus Orycteropus; species Orycteropus afer. The sequence continues at coordinate 2,142,602 of NW_006921631.1, read as the reverse complement.
AGGCAGATTGCTTGGGTGCAAATTGTGGCTCTTCCACTTATAGCTATATTACCTTGTGAACGTTTGTTTAAGCTTTTTGTGCTTCAGTTTTCTCATTTATGAAAAGGAGAATACCTGTACTTCCTTCAAAGGTTGTTATATGAGAATTAGATGAGAGAATCCTCGTAAGCCAATTAACAGAGTCTGACACATAATAGATGGATTCAATAAGTGTCTTTTCTTCTTATATCATTATACTGACATTAACATTTTTGTGTTTTATCCAGGGCTTTGAATCATTTCAGCCTGGCTCAATCATGGCCAAGGAAGTAACACTTGGAACAGACTTGAATTTTTAAAATTTGAGTAAACTAGAAAGATAACCAGAACAGGAGAAATCACAAGCCACAGCCCTGCTAGAAAATGAATCACCCTCTTAGTGTATACTGTACAAATTGCATAGCAACCAAATCTCTTGCCCAAAGTGGGAAACAGCAGCACCTTGGCTCAAAGATGGCAAATGACTGAGCTGTTTTGAATGTGGTGTGTCTCTCTCTGCCACTTCACCAATAATCCATTCTCCCACATCAGGCTCCTACAGGGCTCTGCAGACCTCTTTCAAGTCTCCCATTCTAGGGCTTTGACCCATAAATTTTTTCCATTCTGATCATTGTTCCTTTTAATTCAAATTTTAAAAATTCAGGTCTCTTCCAGTTTTGCTTTGTTGGTCATAAGTGAACTGGTTTGGACCAATGCAAAGCCTTGGTTTACCAGTAGAACAGTATCATGTGCCCCTGCTATGTGTGTTGTCTTTGTGTTTTTCTATCCTTAAGACTAGAATTGTAAAATACAATTACAAATAGTCTGAAAGGCTATCAAGACTTCTCTGAGAGAAGCCAGACAGAACGCAGAGGTAGATTTTAAGCTTGTGACTCAGCTACATCTCCCTTTATTTACTCACTGTCTTATAAACCCCTGGTGCTCCCAAAGTATGAACTTTAGAGAGTCACCTTATACCCTAAGGTTCCACTCAGTGTTCTGTATCTGATAAGAACCCTCATCCTTTCCTTCATCCTTCTCTTATTCTCATAGGGATATAAATTTGTTAATGAAAATAAAACTTAAGAAAAGAAAATGACCCTCCCACCTACTACCATATATATTATCTCTCCTCTTTCTTTCATGTTTCCTTACTGGAAATGGGTTACCAAGTACAAAAAGAAGTCTGAAACACTGAAGACAAACCTCAAAATTAAATACACTACTTCATTTACCTTTAAACAGTATGCCCCGACAAACAAAACCTATGCATCAGTGATATTCCCCTGTCCCCATGAGCTGAGCACAGAATACAACTAGCACGGTACCAGTGACATTTATTTCCTGAGGAAAGAGTGTGAAAGGAGGTGATGACAGATCTAAGATTACACTCAGAGATCCATCTAACCCAAGTTGCTGACATGTCTTCTGGATTTTGTTGGGTAAAAGTCCCCCTAGAATTCAAACAACTGGTTTATAAATATCTAGAAAGTGTACTGCTTTTCCCCATTCTATATTTGTTTAGGGTATGAAAAAAATATATAAAATAGTACTTGTCCCTTTATTCGTAAAAGAGATGTAAATATTTTTAAGTGGTTTTGTTAGCCATATGCTACCTAGATGATTCTAGTTCACTGTTGAAAGTCATTTATTCTCCCTTAAGGAATTATAATATACAAAGGAAGACTACAGTCTCCATGAACTATTCATAGGTATCTTATTCAATCAATGATAGATGATTATATAAATAACTGCTTGATAAAAAATGCATTCTAGAACTTTTTGGCTTCTAGCAGATATCTAACAACTACAACAAAAGGACAATGCAATTTAGGACAAAAGTGAACACCTAGGGTGGGAATACATCTGGAAATAGCCTGAATTCAATACTTGTTAACACAGCTGTGCACAGAAAGTTGGAGAGGGTCTTTGGCAGCCAACACATTTCTATTTAAAGGCTAATTTTCAGATCACACAGCTATAAACAGTCATTAAGAGAGATTAAATCGTCCAAGTAAAATTAAGAGCTTATCCTTTATTATAAGTGTATAGTCTTTTTCATTCATTGGAAGAAAGGATATCTGAATTCTTACAAAATATACCTTAACGGGGGAAAAAAAAAACCATCTTATATATCCTAAATAAATTCCTGGAAAAAATGGAGGTGGGGACAATTTTCCCACAAGAACTCATCACTAGGAACTGTAAACTCCAGCTAAAGAGCTATGATTCCTCTACATCCTACAAATGGCAGGCATTTCAAAAGGGCTCCTTTAAGACTTATAGACATCAATTATTCTCTAATGGCATCTCAAGTAAAAACAGGCTGCCAACAGTCTGTATGCTGGCATAGCACCAAAGGCTCTGTGGATTTTGAGCAGAGCAATGAAAAGACTGCATATTTTGAAAACTAGGTCCTTAATGACTGGAGGTGGATTAGTCAAATCTGTTCAAGTAATAAGGGCAGGGTGGAAAAAAAATGGCCTAGTCATTATGATTCCTTTGGTATTTATGGTAATAAACATGAATCATGATGAACTCACTGGCTATTAAAACAGAGGTCATAAGTACTTTGATAGGATTTCCACAGGAATTCACCGTTAATTAGCTGGATCATTATTTGAAAGTGTTACTGAATTATCTTAGCATTTGTGCAGCCATTCCCCTCAAATTGGTCATTCCCAGCTGAAGGTAGTTAATGCCTTAACAAACTGATCATTAACTCCAGTAACTGATTTTGTGGGAATTATTGCACTTATAAAGTACATTCAAGAGTTTATAAGGAACATTGCCCCCTTTTTTTTTTTTTTCCTTCTTAAAGAAATGTGCAGCTGTAGTTCAGCTGGAGCAGCTGAAGGAGAGAAAAAAAATCAGCTCTCTGGGCTGCTCTCATAATCGATTTTCTGCCAATTAAAGGGCAAAATGCATGCTGATGGGTTTTGAATTTTCAAATGTCTTCAGTTTTTTCATCTCTGAAGTGATTAGTAAAAACATCATTCAACTACTAATTTTGCAAGACACTTGGGATTTTCCATTCACAGTTCAGTCAAGCAGAAATATGAGTTCTGAACACCAGAACTCAAAGCCAAATTTCCGCTTCTGCAGTAGACCCAGCCCAACACTTTGTGAAAACAGAGTGAGAACACAAGTTATGGGCTACATTATTAACCAGATTCTCATTCCCTTCCACACCTCGTCGTTTTTCTAAATAAAGAACTCTCTTTGAAGTCACAAAGGTTCCACGAAAAGATGGAAGAAAAGTGGGAATATTAAGTACATCTACATTAGAATAGAGCAGTATGAAAAATCACAAGTGCCTTTAAGTTTACTATGGAGTTAGAACCCTTAAGGTCCTATCAATAGTGAAAATGCAACAGGTAAAACCACTAGGTAAAAGATAAGTATAACAATCATTGAACATATACACTGATTAACTTAAAATAATACTAAAATACACCAAAAGTATACTAGAATATCTTTACTATATTTCCCATGTAACTTTATGCTCATCAGAGCAAATACTACAGATGCATATCTACTACCATTAGATAGCCCCAGTTTAAACTTTAATTTGGACAGATCAGTTTTTAAGACTGCAACTACACTGGATGCTCTTCCATTTTATGTTTGTTTGCAGTTAGGGTTCTATAATATCTTTGAATCTAATAAAGATTTGAGATGAATTAGATTAAAAACCAAGAATCAGACTGAAAATGACAGAATTTATAGGCTACAATGATCAGTATGAAAACATCATGTGTAACAATAGCTTTATGATACCATAATTCATGGATAAGTGGTTTTTGTGTCCAATTATTCAATTGTAAAGCTATGGGAAATTGAAACTGTGAATCCATCATTATGTTAAGTAAAGAGCATTATATAACAGTAAGAAGTATTCAGCAAATGAGTGCACTAAAACCCACCACTTTTGATGGACTTTCATTCTTTTTCAGTATGGACAACTGTGTGTTTTTGCCATGTAGCTTATTTTTCCAGTATTTTCAACATGTCTTCAATTATTTTATTACTTTGTCTGGAGCAGTCTTTTATTATATCCAGGGCATACTACAACAACTTATTTGTAAAACATCCTACAAAATATGCATACTTGTGGCACATATGATAAAGACTGAAATAAAACCCTTAAAAATGACTGCCTTTTGGCCATACTATAGGTCCACATCATTGAGTTAATAATGTGCTTTGGTCAACTTTTACCATATAGAAATGGAGACACCCCAGGCAATATTCACACACACAGTATTGGAACCAGCTGGTGATAGAAGAATCTTAAGAAAAAAGGCTTCTTGATTTAATTGGGAAAACAGGAGGAAGCATAAATTTTACTGCCATTAATAACTTCAAGCAATCTTGATATGACTCTACCTCACCCTGACGGCTAGACATGTGCTTTTTGTTAAAGTGTTTGCCACATCTGACCCCTATTGTTTGCTCACTTGATCAGGTAAGAAAATGTAGGTTGCTTTATAGGATAAATGAGGCCTATTAAAATTGAGAAACAGTGCAGTAGTCTATGAGAAGCTGCGTTCTGAAACAGATGTGTGAAATTCCATAACAGTTTGGTAATAAACAGGCCAAACCAAGTTATTAAAAAAAAAATCCACTTTAGGTTTCTTAAAGAAACCATCATAAAGGTAAATTAATTTTAAGAAAGGAAAACAGTTTCCAATTGGAAAATATATTTTGACTGTTTCCAAAGTTTTTAATAAACAAGCAGAAAAGGCCATTCACAAAATATCGTATTCTTTTTTTTAAAAAAAGGATAAGTTTTATATCTTCATTTTATGATGGTTTTGGTAAATTAAAAATTAAGCTATATCAATATATAACAAAAAAGATAAATTTATCAATATAAGAAAATTTCAAATGGTTTCAGAACTTACCATTTTCAATGCTCCCTTAAGGACATATGACAGAATGGTCAAAGGAAATAACCCTTAACTTCTAAGTGATCAAAGTTTAGAGTCCAACAGTTATCTGCTCTGGTGATCTCCAACAATAAGGGAAATCAGACTTGTCTCAACCGGAAGATATCAAACATTTATCACTTAACTCTTGACCTTGTCTGACTCCCTACATGCTGATGAAATCTCTACAACCCTGGTCCCACTGGTGATTGTAGACTAGTAACAAATAGTTTATGAATGAGCTCTGGTCTGTGGACCATACTTTTGAGTATCACAGTATTTCAAGATTCCTGTTCTGATAATACACAACTCACTAAAGAAAGCTATATAATATAATGTAAATAAAATTAAAGTCCTATTTCAATGTTTAAAATGAACCCTCTACAACAGGCCTAGAAATACACAAAATTCTGAAGAAAACTTTTTCTGCATTCTTGATCTCTTCATTCAGCAATTATTAGACACCTTAACTCTTTTCCCCTTCCTTTCCTTCCACCTTATCATGGCCAATATTTGTATAGGGCTTTCCAGTCATGAAATAAACACACACGGATTCTCAGAGCAATTAGTGTGTGTATTTACTGTTGAGACAGATCCTCTTTCACTTCTGTACTTTTATGAACAAGGCAAAAGGGTCAGTGAAAACTAAACTAGTCACTCTAAATCTTTGATGTTCACTCGATTCATGTGTTCCTTTCATCCATTCACCCATCCAAGCAACCACCAAATATTTATTAAGAATCTACAATGTGCAAGACATCATTCTAAGCACTGGGGATTCAGGAGAGAAAAAAATAACACATCTGCATGTTTTCATGGGGCTTACAGTTGTTGGGGCAGGGAAGGGGAATGGTGCAGACAATAAGATAATCAGCCACTCCTCGGAAGGAAGGTTGGGCAATCTACTTCTGCAGTGATACTGCCTCAGAAATCCAAGGAGGGACTGCTATGAGTCGCATCCGACTCGACAACAATGAGTTTGGTTTGGTTTTTTTTGGGGGATGGAATATATGTGGTGATTAAGTGATAGAAAAGTAAACCAGGAAAAGGGTAAAAAGAGTGTCAGGAGCCAGAAGTTGAATTTTAAAATAATAACCAGGGAGCAAAGTCTGAAAGACATGAGGGAGTAAGTCATGCAACAAACTGCTGCTGCTGTTATGTGCCGTCGAGTCGGACCCGACACACAGTGACCCCTCCTTGGGTTTCTGAGGCAGTATCACTATGGAAGTATTGCCCAACCTACCTTCCTAGGAGTGTCTAGTGGGTTTGAACCGTCAGCCTTCTTGCCAGCAGTCAAGTGCCTTAGGCACTAACGTAGGAAAGAAGATGCTAGGCAGAGGGAACAGAAAGTACAAAATTCTGAGGTAGGAGTGTGCCTGTTGGTTTAAAGAACAGCAAGGAGGCCCATATGGTCTCAGCAAAAAAAGAACAAGAGCAAGAGAGAGAGGTAGAGAGAGGGGAAAAAAAAAAAAACACTAGAAGATGTAGCCAGAGAAGGAAGGAATAAAGAATCTATAAGGTCTTATAGGGCACTTGGTGGCACAGTGGTTAAAGCACTCACCTGCAAAGCAAAAGGTCAATGGTTCGAACCTACAAGCCACTCTGCAGGACAAAGAGGTGGCAGTTTGCTTCTGTAAAGAACTAGAGCCTTGGAAACACTTATGAGGCAGTTTCACTCTGTCCTACAGAGTCACTATGAGCCAGAATTGACTTGATGGCAACTGGTTTTAGGCCACTGTAAGGCTATGGTCCTTCCTCTAAGTGAGATGGGAAGTCACTGGAGAGTTAAGAACAGAGAAGTGCCATAATTTAACTTAAATTTTATAGGATTACTCTGAGTGCTGCATTAAGAAGAGACTGTCAGGGCAAGGGTAGAAGCTTGAAGACCAGTTAGCATGCCACTGTATTAAACCAGGAAAGAGTGGTAGCAGTAGCAACAGCTACATTTTGAAGACAGAGGTGACAGGTTAGATGTAGGGTAGGAGGGAAAGAGAAACGTCAGGGATAATCCCTCATGTTTTCTAGCCAGGCTAACTAGAAAGATGAAGTTGCCATTTACTGTGATGGGAAAGACTGAAAATAGTGGGTTTGGGGGAAGGTGGAATGGAGATCAGGAACTTAATTTTCAACATGTTACAAATCAGATGCTAATAAGACATCCAAGTGGTAATATTTGAAGTAAGGAAGTCAGAGAAGAGGTGGGTTATCTTATCTATCTTTCTGTTTATATCTGGGAGTCATTAGTTCAGGCATAGTATTCAAGCAGAATAAATGAAGTCACCAGGGTAAAAGTACAGATTGAAAAAAGTCCAAGGACTAACCCTGGGGGATATTCTAATGCTTGGAGATAGGAGAGATAAGGAGAAAGCAGAAAAGGACTGAAAGAGGCTGGGTGTTTAGAAGGAAAACCAGAAGAGTGCTGTGTCCTGGAAACAAATGGGAAAATGTTAAAGGTAAAGGGAGTGATAGTTGTATCAAATGCTGCTCATAGGTGGAGTAAAAAGATTATTGGGAATTGACCACTGGATCAATGTTGGGGTCACTGGAACTTGAGCACAATATTGCTATGGTGTGTTTGTGTGTGGATGATATTGGAAAAGGTTCTAAAGTGTAAAAGGTTCAAAAGTGCAAAACAATGAGAGAGAGAAAGGGAGAGAAGAGGGAAAAGAGGGAGAGGGAGGATATGAATGTATATGAAAGAGAGGAGAGAAATTAGAGATAGCAAATGAAGACAACTCTTCTGAAGCATTTTGTTATCATAGGAAAAAGAAATGAGATGATAGCTGGAGAGTGAAAGAGTAGAAAGTAATATAAATCTTAAGATGGAAGAAATATTTGGATGCCAATAGGAATGCTGACTTATAGGAGAGAGAAAAATTAATGATGCAGGACAGAAAGGAGAGTTGCCGGAGAAAGAACTTTGAATAGGGAAGAAGGAATGGGATGGAGGGGGAAGGATGGCCTATGATAACAGTGGTGCAAATTCACTGATAATCTTGGAAGAGAGACAGCAATGAAATTAGGGTGGAGAGTAAGTGTGG
>NW_006921631.1:2130742-2133847 GCF_000298275.1 Orycteropus afer afer | reverse complement strand
GGCAATCCTACTTCCGTAGTGATATTGCCTCGGAAACCCAAGGAGGGGTCGCTATGAGTCGGGGCCGACTCGATGGCAAATAACAACAATCCCAGTATTAGTTAATTACAAACAGTATGTTGTCGTCCCTCAGTGCTCAAGGCCTTCAAGCTCCATCCTCCAGGCCTTACTTCATCAAACCCCTTTACAAAGCTCTGAAGAAAGTGGTAAAAAATGATTCTAAAATTTGAGTGGATGAACACTCAAATGCCCACGGGGCAAGGTAGGCAATATAACTAAATGTCTAAATATAACATAAAAGGGAAGTAATGGTTATCTGGGGAAATAGCAGATGTGGAGAGACATCAAAATATAAAATTTAAAAATATGTATTTTGGCCTCACCAAACATGTCTACTAGCTGGATCTGACCTGATAATTTGATATTTGTTGTGCATTATTACTGCCATGGCTGTTTCCACTAAAAGAAACTGAAAGGCTTAAAGGAGTGCTCTAATCCAGTGGTTTTCAAAATGTACTCTGAGGACCCCTGGAGGTGGTTCACAAAGTGAAACTATTTTTATAACAATAGTAATGAATTATTTTCCTCTTATTCTCTCATGAGTGCACAGTGGAGTCTTCCAGAGACTACACAACATATGATACAGCAACAGGTTTTTTAAAGCAGATATGAATGCCAGCTTCAGCTACTGGAGTAATTAAGCCCAACTTTACAGACATTTGCAGAATGTAAAACAATGCCTTTCTTCCCACTAATTTGTTGTTGTTGTGGAAAACAGTTAATTTTCATAAGCATATTTATATTAACAGTTGATGAATTTATTTTTGTTTTTTAAAAATAGAAAAAAATTTAAAATTTTTCTGTTTCAATTTTGAACACAATAAATATTCATATGTAGAACCCCCACAAACAAAAGTCGTTTGTAGTCCTTGTCAATGCTGAACACTGTAAAGGGTTTCTGAGATTAAAAAAAAATTGATGCTCTCCCCAGTGAATTACTACAATCACCTAATGGTCAGGAAAGACTTAACAAGATAGCAAAGAAATTGTGGAAAGCAGTGGTTGCCCAGTTTTCCACAGGCAGTAGCTACCTAATCTGTCGAACCATTAGGTTGGCTGTGCCTATTCTATTTTTATTTTAACAAATGTCCAAGCTCACATATGTAGGATGTGATTTGTGTATTTTATAAGGTATAGTCCCTTGAGTTTAAATTTCTTTGAAAATCAAGTTAAAATTTTAAAAGCTGACATGAAAACTTATAGCATTACTTATTTTAAAATATATATAGCAACATATACCAAAGTAAACGAAAATAAAAATTCATATTGTTTAGAAAAGTTCACCAGTGAAACTTATCAGACTTGTTTTTGTTGTCACCATTAAGCACACACTCCGTAAAACACTGCCCCTGCCACTATGAGATGTTTAAGCATTATGTAAGAACCAATGTCATGATGATCTAGGCTGTTCCAAATAGTTCAGAATTTATACATGCTGCTGTGCATCATGTCCCAGGAACATCAATGAATGCTCAGCTTATGAAACATCTTAGCTAGAGCAACTGAGGAGTGCAACAAAATACTTGCTTGGTGTACCAGACAAAAAGGTATGAAAATTTAGTTTTCCTATTTATTTTTGAGATGCACATTCTCCAGCACACTGCAGAATACACTATGACAAGGAATTTCCTCACCATCACCCAGCCCGGGATATTCTGACATAAGGACCACTCTTGAGACATATCAAGGTCAAATGACTTAAGGACTTGTGACAAGAGAATTTTTCCTTTTTTGTTTTGGATGATCAGATTCTCATATATGCAAAAAAAAAAAAAAATCTTTACACTCTTTAAAACAGTTAATTCAACATCATGAAAAAAATAAACTGTGTCTGACTATTAGATAAGTAAAGTGAAGCTTTCTAGGCCCAAGATACTATGTGTCAAAATATTGTAAGTATGAATAGAAGTGAAAAGATTTATAATTGATACTGAAAGCAGAGACAGATTCAAGATCCTTATGAAATCTCAGGAAAATAATTTATCAAAAAACTGGAATCAGAAACAAATAATTTGGGTTGTATTAAAAAAAAAAGAAAGAAAGAAAAACAGACATTTAGATATAAGGTTTTCCATGGAGTCAATAACATTTTTTAAGTATTTTGAGAGGTAACACCTACTTTCTCTACCACCCGGAAAAATATCAAAACTATTCAATCAAGTCAATTACATGGAGATAGGACATTTTAAAAAATGATTTAAAAAATTCCTTACTGATCCCTTTATGTGTCCCTTGTGTCAAAGGAAAAAGTATTATGGAAGCTAAATAAAAAAATTCTTAAATGAAAATATGTCACATGATAAAACATACTATTAAAATAATTTTTGGATATATTGAATTACAGTTCACTTAGGTCTCACATAGCAAAAGGCAATACAAAAAGAAAAACAGAGAAAGCTTTTTTTTTTTTTAAATTACACAACTTCCTCTCTGCCTTTAGTAATTATTCAAATCACAAAACCTACTTTAATTATGTCTTTTTTCAGTTTATTGTCCAAGAAAACTTTTGTGAAACTTTGTATGAGGAATGTTATACAGCGATTAACAACAATCTCACAACAGCAGGGGTCGCAATGCACTAGTTAAAATGTTTCAGGAAACAAGAGAGGAAGATTAACTATTCATGTAGCACAGATTTATTAGAGCCGGAAAGATTCACGATTCATTATACTCTAGTTAAAATCATCTATTATTAACTATAAAAAAGATTTCTCAGTTATGGGGTCCCCAAATAATAATACAGAAAAGCTACTTAAAATCTGATAGCATTACAGTTCAAACAGCATGCCTTACAAATCATTTCTGAAAAATTCTACCACATGTGTAGCTCTACAAAATTGCTTTTGCATTTTCACATCTTTTTAAAAATATTTCTACATAGTAGATAATTCTTCAATCAAGACAGTCATCTGCCATCTTGAAAATAAATTAAACACTGAATTTATTTCTGAAGAAAAATCAAACTGATCACTCACATTCTGCAACATGTCCTTTAATTCCTTCTCTGTGACTGCAGTGAAGAAAATTCATTTTCAAATATTTTAT
>NW_006921631.1:2112654-2130360 GCF_000298275.1 Orycteropus afer afer | reverse complement strand
TATATACACACACACACATATACATACATATATATATATACATATTTTTTTTTTTTCATTTTCCTCCACCGCCCAGTTAAAACTCTATGGAATCATTCCAAGTACTTGCCAAAGAATGCTGTTCTGGTTAGGTGCCATCAAGTTGACACTGACTCATAGCAATCCCATGTACAAAAGAACAAAACACTGCCCAGTCCCACGCCATCCTCACAATCCTTGCTATACTTGAGCCCCTTGGAGCAGACACAGTGTGAATCCATCCCCTTTTTCACTGACCCTCTATTTTACCAAGCATGATATTCTTCTCCAGGGAATGGATCCTTCCGACATGACTAAAGTAAGTGAGATGAAGTCTGGCCATTCTTGTTTGTGAGGAGCAATTCAGCTGCATTTATTCCAGGACACATTTGTTTATTCTTCTGGCAGTCCATGGTATTTTCAATATTCTTCACCAACACCACAATTCAAAGGCATCACTTTTTCTTTGGTCTTCCTTATTCACTGTCCAGCTTTCACATGCATATGAGGTGACTGAAAATTACCATGGCTTGGATTAGGCACACCTCAGTTTTCAAAGTGACATCTGTGCTTCTCAACACTTTATAAAGAAGTGTTCTTAACACTTCGCAGCAGATTAGCCCAGTGCAATGTGATGTCTGATTTTCTGACTGCTGCTTCCAATGGGTCTTGATTGCAGATCCAAGTAAAATGAAATCCTTGACAACTTTAATCTTTTCTCCATTGATCATGATGTTGCTTATTGGACCAGTTGTGAGGATTTTTGTTTTCTTTATGTTGAAGTGTAATCCATACTGAAGACTGTAGTCTTTGATCTTCATCAGTACTTCAAATCCTCTTCACTTTCAGCAAGCAAGGTTATGTCATCTGCATATCATAGGTTGTTAATGGGTTGTTCTTCACACAGTTCAGCTTCTCAGATTATTTACTCAGCATACAGATTGAATAAGTGTGGTAAAAGGATGTAACCCTGATATACTCCCTTCTGGATTTTAAACCATGAAGTACACCCCTGTTCTGTTCCAATGACAGCCTCCTGGTCTATGTACATCCGCATGAGCACAATTAACTTCTGGAATTCCCATTCTTTGCAATGTTATCCATAATTTGTTAGAATTTACAGAGTTGAATGCCTCTGCATAGTCAATAAAACACAAGTAAACATGTTTCTGGTATTCTTTGCTTTCAGACAAGATCCATCTGATATTAGCAATGATATCCCTTGTTCCATGTCCTCTTCTGAATCCAGCTTGAATCCGTGGCAGTTCCCCGTCAACATGCTGCTACAACCATTTTTGAATTATCTTCAGCAAAATTTTACTTGTGTGTGGTATTAATGATATTGTTCAATAATTTCCACATTCTGTTAGGATCCTTTCTTTGGAATGGGCAGATAGGGATCTCTTCCAGTCAGTTGGCCAGGTAGATGTCTTCCAAATTTCTTGACTAAACGAGTAAGCACCTCTAGTGCTGTATCCATTTGTTGAAACATCTCAATAAGTATTCCATCAATTCCTGCAGTCTTGTTTTTCTCCAATTCCAAAAATTCAGCAGAGGCAGTAATATTTCTGAAGGTGTGAATAATGAGAGAAGTCTATTCACTTCCTTAAGTTCAATGTTTTTCAACTGAACATAAAATCAGAGGACACAAAATTAATTAGTAGGTCATAATTAAGCAGCTTTGGTGCTACAATAGTTAAGTACTCAGCTGCTAACCAAAAGGTTGGTGGTTTGAACTCACCTAGTAGCTTTGCAGAAGAAAAGACAATATGGCAATATGGTCTTGTAAAGATTACAACCTACGGGGGCAGTTCTACTCTGTCATATAGGGTCGTTATAGAGTCATAATTGACTCCATAGCACCTAACAATAATTACAACTGGAATTTAAAAAAAAGAATAAAATAGATAATGATAGTGCACCACACAAATAGCTATTTTGTGAACATCTTATCATATATTAAAACAGATGTAAGTAATGTAATATATATAAATACAGATGTGATATACATACATACATACATCCCACATAAGAGTGTTATGCTGCAATGTAAATATATCTTACTATGGATCGGAACAAAAAAATTAGAAAATCACTGCTCTAGATGAGTATTCCCTACCTCTTTAAAATCCATTCCCTCTATAATACTTCCTCACTACATCTTCTATATAATCAGAGAGGCCAAATATTAAAAAATGTTAAATACATCACTTAATTAGTGAATTGAGAAGTTTAGCTTATTGTGTTTATAACTATTTAATTTTCTGTATATGTAATATAAAATCAATAAATATAAAATTGACCATTCTAGTAATCACTTATCAGGAACTATATTATACATTACATGCAATTTCTCTGAACATAGTACAGAGTCAAATAAAGCACAATAGGTTTCTTCACAGTTAAAAGAAATGTTACAACATCCATGTAATAAAGCTCAAAAACATTAGTAGGAAGTGAACAAGTGGGACAGTAATATGAAATCCATTTTTAAAAATATATACAATTCAGGAATGAACAATGTCCTCCTTTGCCATGGCACCAGAAGAACTGAATGGAGCCTGGCTATTTACATTTTGATCAAAGATTCTATAGAAGAATCTTGATCAAAAGGGGTGAGAATGTGGAACAGAATTTTAGAATTTAATAGAATGCACACTTTCTGTAGCCACAGAAACTGAATGAATCCACATTATCTTTAAACCTTATTAAACCAAAATATCCCCTAAGGTATTCTTAAAACCAGTGTTGTTGTTGTTATTTGCCGTCGAGTCAGACCCGACTCACAGTGACCCCTCCTTGAGTTTCCAAGGCAGCACAATCTACTACAGAAGTAGATTGCCCAACCTTCCTTCTGAGGAGTGGCTAGTGGGATCGAACCACCAGGCTTCTGGTTAGCAGTCAAGTGCCTTAGGCACTACGCTACCAGAGCTGCTAAAGCCAAACAATAGGTTAGCTTAACTAGTGAAAATTGTCTGCCTTGAGCACTGTGCTCTTTTAAGAACTATCTATATTGGATCAAAGCCAAAAGCAACTCAAAAGATTAGATTAGGAACTTCAGGGGGCCATGAGTTTATGTTAATGTGAGAGGAACAATTCAGAAAAGGTGAGAATTGTTGCACAACTTGAAGAATGTAATCAATTTCACTGAATTGTACATGTAGAAATTATTGAATTGATATATGTTATGCCGTATTTATTCTCAACAACCAAAAAAAACATAAATTAAAAAAACATGTCTGTAAAAAGAAAAAAAATACAACACAATTCATGTGTCCAAAACACAGGAGATTGAAATATATCATTAGAGGAGAGAGGATAATTGCTGGTATGGAATACTAGTATAGAAGAAGTAAGAAGTGACAGTCAAGCATAGGGAAGAGAGAAAAACTGTATGTAAAAATTAAAAACGTATGGTGTTCTGGGGCCATTCAGCAAGAGAAAATCCTTGAATATTATTTATAGCCCTGTATAATAAAGGTGTGTGTCAGGGTTGTATCCTTACACTATAGTTATTCAATCTTATGCTGAGCAAATAACCCAAGAAGTTGGACAATATGAAGAACCACCATCAGGACTGGAAGAAGACTCATTACCAGCCTGTGATATGCAGATGACACAAACTTGCTGAAAGCGAAGATCTGAAACTTTTACTGATAAAGATTAAAGACTATAGCCTAAAGTATGAATTACACCTCAATATGAAGAAAACAAAAATTCTTACAACTGGATCAATAAGCAACACCATGATAAATGGAGAAAAGATTGAAGTTGTCAAGGATTTCACTTTACTTGGATCTACAATCAATGCCCATGGAAGTAGCAGTCAAGAAATCAGCTGACGTACTGCATTGGGCAAATATGCCGCAAACGATCTCTTTAAAGTTTTACAAAGGAAAGATGTCATGTTGAAGACTGAGGTATGCCTGACCCAAACCGTGGTGGTTTCTATCATCTCATATGCATATGAAAGCTGGATAATGAATAAGGAAGATCAAAGAAAACTGATGTCTTTGAATTATGGTATTGGCAAAGAATGCTGAACATATCATGAACTGTAAAAAGAATGAACAAATCTGTACTGAAAGATGTACAACCAGATGCTCCATGGAAGCAAGGATGGGGAGAATTTGTCTCACATACTCTGGACATGTTATCAGGAGGGACCAGCCCCTGGAGGAGAACATTAAGCTTGGTAAAGTAGAGGGTCAACTAAAAAGAGGAAGACTCTCAAGGAGATGGACTGACACAGTGCTGCAACACAGGCCCAGTAACAGTGAACTCAAGCACAGCAACGACTGTGAGGATGGCACACGATCCAGCACTGTTTCGTTCTGTTGTACACAGGGCCATTATGAGTTGGAACTGACTTGATACCTAACAACATAATAAATTATCTTCAGAACTGCAAACCTGAATCAATGAAAATAAAAAGTTGTAGCTAACACTCATATAGCACTTAAATCCTGCTAGTTTGGCTCCAAAGCTATGTTTTTAACCATTATTAATACTGCTCATGAATATAAAAATTTAGTTCAGTATATTAAAATAAATTTAAGAAAACAAAGATGCAACCAAGTTTTAAAAGATCTTTATATACAATAATTAAACATCTTTAATGATATGAGCCCGGAAAACTTACTGATCAATAAAGATCCAATTATGGATATGTATTTTTGTATTCTATGTATTTTGACAATAATTTTCCATAGTTATAGGTTCCTAATATTTACTGGATTATCTCATTAACTCTTCCCTAATAATCTGTACCATTATTATACACAAATGAGAAAACTATCCTTTAGGTTAAGTAATTTGTCCAAGATCACAAAGAGTAACCGATGAAGTCAATATTCAAAGTCATGTAGCTGGCTCCTGAATCCTAGCTTTCAGTCAATGTGCTCTGTGCCACCACAGCTACTAGATGTACTACACAGAGTAGGATTTGCTTTGTCTCAGAATGTACCATTTAAAAGATTCTGGTTATGCTGGAAATTCAGCTAAAACTCAGAAAAATTGAAAAACGTTATTCAGGGCCAGTAGGCTGCTTGCTCAACAGTGTTCCAGTTCTAGCCCTTCCAGGCATTTCCCCATCTCCAAGAAGTTAGGTATGGCCATGTGAATTATTTTGATCCATGGTATGTAAGCAAAAATGACCTTTGTCACTTCAGAGTGCAAGCCTTTAAGCACAATTTGCAATTCTCCATTTTCTCCTTAACAGATACCATGACAACCTGAATGCTCTATTAGTCTGGGTACTTGACTGATGTTTATATGGACCAGCATCCACTAGTCACCTATCAGGCATATGAGCAAAAAATCTTTGTTGTTTCTTAACCTACTGAGATCACAGAGTTGCTTATTAAAACATTATAGCCTTGTCCTTGTGAATAATGCATTTAATGGATAGATATTTTGTGAAAAATGATGAATAAAAGTGCCATTTCTGAGAGATGATAAAATAGAAAAAAATCTGAAGTTTACAAAATTGTTATGTTCCAAAAGTTCCTACTGAATCAGTTATTTGGTATCTGGAACAAGTTTTTTCATAGGCCCCACTTTCCAAAGAGTCTGCAAAAGCTTATTTAACCCATAATATAAATGAAAACTAGTAGAAAATAATGGTGTCTTTAAAATAGCTGAAATAATATAAAGTAAGTCATGAGATGTAAACTTGTAGATATTTTGAAAACTTGCAAACATTTCAAAGTATTTTACAGAAGCTGAATGCACTGTTGTCTACTGTATTTAATTTCTCAAAATGTACATTTTCTCCCTTTCTGTGATCCTGAGACACTATCAGATATTCTACTTTGCTTATAATCCATGACTGCCATTAACGTCATGGCTTGCAAATAGAATGAGAAGAAATTACAGAAAGTCATTAAGCCAAAGGATATGTGAACAGTTGAAAACCCAAAAGAGACTGTCTGACTTAAAACTTAATGACTTGTTAGTAATGAAAGGGGAAAAACAGAAAGGCCATGACACACTGAATCCTTACCTGAACAAGAATATATATTTTTTCTTCATAGCCCTAGTTTAATGGGATTATGTGGCATACATTGTTTTGTAATCATTTTCTCTTAATGATTTCAAAGCCTACTTCTTAGTCCTCAGATAGATCAAAAGATGTGCCCCCTAAGCAAAAGAGCTGAGTAGCTCTTTGCTTTTAATAGTTACTCAAATCACAACACATTCTTATCATTATTTATTTTTAAGTTTATTTTCTATGAAAATTTTCATGGATATTTTTACAAGGACTATTATTTGGCCAATTATCTATTTTATTTACCATAGGAGGATAAGCCATCAAGTTACTATGGCAGATCTAACCATAAATATCTAAACAGAATCATATAGCTCTCAATCAGTTTTCACAGAACAGCCAAGAACAGAGATAGAAACGTTTAACATCTATATCTCTAGCTAAGTTACATATTGTTAGAATAATACCATCTGTTTGACTCCCCCTATTAAGGAAATTAGAGAAAATTCTGATGCCCTAGGAATTAATATTTCAAAGGAAATAATAAAGCAATACTGTGAAGGAATGACTTAAAATAGAAAAGTTCCTAGTTGTTCTCCCTACTCAAAGCTTCCTCATTTCTCCACTGCACAAAGACTCCAAGATCATCATCACATCTCAGTCACAGCTTAAACTTCAAGTATTTTTGATGCATTTGTTTAAAAATAACCATATCTCTTGGGTTTCTGCTTCAAACTCTTGCCCACCTATCTGACATTAGTTTTTATTTAATCCTTACCTCTCTTGAGCTCTAGATCCAATATTCATCTGTCCATTTGTCTAAGATGTTTCCAGCATGTTTCAAACTAAATTAATCACTTACTCTCTCAAACTACTTCCTTCAGATTTCTCTACTTCTGTTCCTGGCACTAGTAGTCTAACAATCATTGAGCTTTATGCCACCATTCTATCATTATCCATATCCAAATTATAACTGTGTGATTTGATTCTACCTCTGATACATATCTGATTTGCCTTTTCCTTTTGCCTCATACTTCTCTAATTGAGGTTTTCTTTAATTCTTGTCTTGCCTACTGTCACAGGCTATTGGTCTTCTCATTTTTAAAATCTAGTTTTAGTCCATCCAAAACAATAATGTCAGATTAATTTTCCTATAGCAGTGTTCTGATTATGACTCACCCAACTCAAGATCCTGTGATGTTTCCCACTATCAACTATGTTAAGTATAAACTCCTCAGCGTAGTATTAAACTTTGTAACACCACATGGTGTAGAACCTAGGGCATTTGACTGCTAATCAGAAGGCTGGCTGTTCAAACCCACCATCCACTCCTCAGAAGGAAGATTGGGCAATCTGCTTCCATAGTGATACTGCCTCAGAAACTCAAGGAGGGGTCACTATGAGTCAGATCCGACTTAATGGCAGTGAGTTTGGTTTTTGGTTCATCTCCCATTATTTTCTTAGTTATAGTCTATGCCCCAGTTGAAATGGTAATAAATTCTTCCTCATACTAGCCTAACTCCATCTATGCCTTAAATAATGTTGATCATTTTATCTGAAATGCTTTTACAGTCTTTATCTTTCTTCCTTTGTAAATATTACCCTGTCAAAATGACAGCTTTCAATATACATCTTAAATGTTACCTTCTCTATGAGGAGTTTTCTAATTCTACCCTTGCCAAAGTGGGAATTTTCTTTTGAATCCCCGTAAATGTACAGACTGAAAATATTTCTCTATAGTATTTAGCATAGAGGGTCTGGTGGTGCAATGCCTAATGCATCTGACCACTAACGAGAAGGTTGGTAGTTCAAACCCACCAGCCACTCCATGGAAGGAAGACAGCGCAATCTATTTCCATAAAGATTTATTGCCTCAGAAACCCAATGGGGGTCACTATGAGTCAGAACAGATTCAATGGCAGTGGGTTTGAGTTTGGTTTGGTTTTAAAGTACTTAGCAGGAGCACTGGTGACACAGTGGTTAACACATTAGGCTGCTAACCAAAAACTCAGTGATTGGAGGCCACCAGATGTACTATGGGAGAAAAATGAGGCAATTTGCTTCTGTAAAGATTTACAGCCATGAAAACCCTACAGGGAAGTTCTACTCTGTCTTGGAGGGTTGCTATGAGTTAGAATAGACTCAGTGGCAGTGAGTTTGGTTTATAGTACTGTCTTGGTACATTCTTACTGAATTTATTAAATTGTATTGAACTGCATACACATTTCAGGAAAGTGAAAATAAAGCTACCAACTTTCACCACAAAAACAGTATCTATGAAAAAAAGTATTTATACTCAGAGATAGATCAGTCAGCAACACTTATAGAATGTTTACTTTGCACCAAAGAATAATGATGATAATGATGTTAAGAAAAATGATATTAAAAGCTAACATTTATTGACAAAATGCCATGTTCCAGGTAAGTACTTTACATGTAATACCTCATTTAATCCTCAAAAGAACTCTACATTAATTATAATTATCATTCTCATTTTAGAGAGAAGGAAACTAAGTCACAAAGATTTCTGATAACTTGTCCAAGATCACATCTTAGAAGTAAACAGAGTCACAATTCTAGTAAGACTGACTCCAGAGGTTGAACTTTTAAGAGATATAAAGAAAATCTTAATTTGTGCATTCAGTCTGAAATGTTATATCCAAAAATTTACTATTTGTTAACATAAAATGAAATAGTTATTAAAACCAAACTAAACGCACTGCCGTTGAGTCGGATCCCACTCATAGCGACCCCTTCTTGGGTTTCCGAGGTGGTATCACTATGGAAGTACATTGCCCAACCTTCTCTCCAAGGAGTGGCTGGTGGGCTTGAACCACCAGCTTTTTGGTTAGCAGTCAAATGCCTTAGGCACTATGCCACCAGAGCTCCTGAAACAGTTATTAGGAAAGCAATTTTTAAAAAATGTATCTTTTAATTCATTTGTTTCCTCAGTACATCTTACAAGGTAAGCATTTTATTTAGGTGACTGGATACTAAACAACCTATTGGATTATGAACTCCTCCAAGACAAGATCCATAATACTCATCTTCATACTGAGAGTCTGACCTAATGTTTGACACAAAATTCTAATAAATACATGATGAAAATTGAGGGTCACATGAATGAAATTCAAGGCTCATCAATTTTAGAGTTTTCCTTTCCTCCCTAAGTATTTTCACTGCTTTGGTTTACCCAAAGCAATTTTTGAAAGTGCTCCTCAGTAGAGTACCTTCTAAAATATATAAAAAGTCCTATGCAATATTTGGGGCCTAATCAATAGACTAAATATTCTTGAACTTACTAATGGTCTAAATTTTTTCCTATTTTTAGCAAAAGAGTAAGAAAGAGTAGGGTAGTCTTTTCTAAAATTTATTTTTTGAGGGGGCTTGTAAACCTGGATTTTTTATTTACACTTCTGTCTCATCTACTTAGTAGTTGATAAATCAAATGTTGACAGCAGATAGACCTGAGTTTGAATTTTAGCTCTGCCTTTTGTCAGTTGTCTAATCCTGAGTAAAGTGAATTACTTATCTCAGTTGGGGATTTCATGAGATGATGTACATAAAGTACACAGCAGGATTCAATAAATGCAAACCACTAGAATTATAAAGATGATGATGATGTCAATGAGATACTGGATTAACAGATATTGAAGAGCTAAGAATAAACTAAATTTTACATCATTCCACTACTTAAGAATAAATTACTATTGGTAACTGTTAAAAATATCTGAGTATATGGAGGAAGCTAAGAAAAAGAAAAAAAAAATGAAACTGTAGAATTAATTAAAACAAAGAAAAGTCTTAAAAGATGAGTAAGAATCTGCTCCTTGGTTAAGAAAGCCAATAACATTTCAGTGGCAGTAAAAGCAGGCAGAGAGGCATTTGCCCAAAAACGAGCCTGTCTAAGGAACTGTAAGCACTTCAGTATGGTCAACCAAAGAAAAACAATTGCCATCGAGTCAATTCCAACTTATGGTGACCCCATATATGTCAAGAGCTGAACTGACATATATGGGGTTTTCAATGGTTGACTTTTCAGAAGTAGATCACCAGGACTTTCTTCCAAGGGACCTCTAAGTGGAGATTCAAACAGCCAACCTTTTGGTTAGCAGTAGAATTCACTAATCATTTACACCACACAGACACATGGTGTGGCCGAAGTATAAAGTATATATTGGAGAGTGGCAGTAGTCTACAGACACAAGACAGATCATAAAGGTCTTTCAATGCTCTACTAAGAAGGTTAACATTATATATGAGAGCACAGAAGAGTTAATTCTCAAATTCATCCTCCCTATAGAGAGGATGGGAGCTCTAGTAGCATAGTGCCTAAGGCACTTGACCGCTAACCAGAAGGCTGGAGGTTCAAACCCACCAGCCACTCCTCCGAAGGAAGGTTGGGCAATCTACTTCCACAGTGATGTTGTTGTTGTTGTTATGTGCTGTCCAGTCAGACCTGACTCATAGCGACCCCTCCTTGGGTTTCTGAGGCAGTATCACTATGGAAGGAGATTGTCCAACCTTCCTTCCGAGGAGTGCCTGGTGGGTTTGAACCGCCAGCCTTCTGGTTAGCAGTCAAGTGCCTTAGGCACTATGCTACCAGAGCTCCCCCGGAAACCCAAGGAAGGGTTACTACGAGTCGGGTCTGACTCTACGGTACATAACAACAACAATAGAGAGGATGTTAATATCTAAAAGGAAACTAATTTATTTTAAGTTGTATCTTCCAATACAATATTCTCTAACTCATGTTATACAAATATGTCTTTTTTTACCTAATGATAAAAAGGCTCCACAAATTCATGTATTAGTAAATAGTATTTAAATAGTGTGGCAGACTTTGAGAACGTAAATGACATCTACCTTTTTTAAAATATACTGAGGGGAAAATAATTTCTTCTTCTTGCTTCCCTGGCTGTACTTGCATACTTTCATTTTGGCTCAATATGGGTAAATGAAGTCAAAGGGTTTAAGTTTCTATTTCACTTCATTTCACAGTATCATGGAAATCTTAGTACAGATCATTTTTCATTAATTTATTCTGCTTATTTTTATTATTCAGTTCCCACAGTCCTAATCAAAGAACATGTGTAGAATGTTTTTTATCCAGCAGGCTTTTTAACATGGAGCTCGATTTTCCTCTAAGGAAGAAAAGTCCAAGTAACACTACCATTAGTTTTTAAAAAGCATACCTAGAAGTGCAGTGAGTTTGGGAAGCAGTCCAACTTGTACCATCTTATTTCTTAGTCCTGTGTCAAAGGACAGATTCAGTAAAAGTCGGAGGGTGATATTCAGCAGATCTTCATGCTCACAAGGTATCATTTTTACCAGTTTTTCAACAATATCCATTTCAACCTATGAAAAATAGTAATATAAACGCAGTGAGGGTCTGCAGCAAAATAAGACAAAAAGATTACAAGTATTTTTTTAAATGTTTTTATCATAATGTTATCTATTTTATAAGTATGTCCTAATCTATATAGTCTTATTTTAATCTATAAACTTCCATGAAATAAAACTTGTGAGGAGAAAACACATATTCCCACATTATCCCTCCTTCCTTTTTCTTCCTCACTGAATAGTTTCAACTACAAGAGAAAATATATTTGATCCTTGAAAACATTCTGTTACTGAACATCATCTATTCAGTGCCAGGTCCCATGCTAAATAAAACAAGATCTAGTCTTGGTCTTCAAAGACTCCATGGTCTAAAAAGAGACAATAATAATAAATAATTAAAATACACTGTGGAAAAAAAAAATGTGTAAAATGCTTTGGAAACAACGTGGAAGAAACTACTAACTTACTTAGAGAAAGAGTACAAACTTCACATTAGGAACAAAGTCTAAAAACGTGAGTAAGAATCTGTGCTCTGGTTAAGAAAGGCAATGATATTCCAGGAAGAGGAAAGGCAGGTGGAGAGGTACTAAGGTATAAAAGAGCCTGTTTAGGGAAATGCTTTAGTACATAGTATAAAGGATATGCTGAGGAGTAGCAAGAGTCTATAAAGATGTTGTTAGGTATCATTGAGTCAATTGTGACTCACAGCGACCCTATGCACAACAGAATGAAACACTGTCCAGTTCTCTACCATCCTCACAACCATTGCTATGTTTGAGCCCATTGTTGAAGTCACTGTATTAATCCATCTTGTTGAGGATCTTCCTCTTTTTCACTGACCCTCTACTCTATCAAGCATGATGTCCTTCTTCAGGAACTGGTCCCCCTAATAACATGTCCAAAGTACATGACAAAGTCTCATCATCTTCGTTTCTAAGGATAATTTTGGTTGTACTTCTTCCAAAACAGATTTCTTCGTTCTTCTGGCACTCCATGGCGTAGTCAATATTCTTTGCCAACATCATAATTCAAAAGCATCTATTTTTCTTCAATCGTCTTTATTTATTATCTAGCTTTTATATGCACATGGGGTGACTAGAGATATCATGGCTTGGGTCAGGTACACCTTTGGCTTCAAAGTGACATCTTTACTTCTTAACATTTTACAGAGATCTTTTGCAGCAGATCTGCCCAGTACAATACATCATTTGATTTCTCAACTGCTGCTTCCATGGGAGTTCATGTGGTTCTAAGTAAAATGAAATCCTTGACAATTTCAATCTTTTCTCCAATTATCATGATGTTGCTCACTGCTCCATTCATGAGGATTTTTTTTTTTTTTTTTTTATGTTGGAGAGTAATCCATACTGAAAGCTGTAGTCTTTGATCTTCATAAGTAAATGTTTCAAGTCCTCTTCACTTTCAGCAAGCAAGGCTGTGTCATCTGCATATCACAGGTTGTTAATGAGTCTTCCTCCAATCCTCATGCCATGTTCTTTTTCATATAGTCCAGCTTCTTGAACTATTTGCTCATCATAGGCTCTGACAGCATAGTGCCTAAGACACTTGACTGCTAACCAGAAGGTTGGCAGTTCAAACCCACCAGCCACTCCTCAGAAGAAAGATGGGGAAATCTACTTCCATAGTGATACTGCCTCAGAAACCAAATGAGGGGTCACTGAGTTGGGTCCGACTAGACAGCACATAACAACAACAACAACAACAACAGAGTGAATAAGTATAGGGAAAGGATATAATCCTGATGTGCAACTTTCCTGATTTTAAACCACACAATGTCCCCTTGTTCTTTCCAAACAACTGCCTCTGGTCTATTTACAGGTTCTGCATGAGCACAATCAAGTGTTTGAGAATTCCCAGTGTTTGAAATGTTATCCATAATTTATTATGATCCACATGGCGAATGCCTTCTCATAATTAATAAGACATAGGTAAACATCTTCCTGGTATTCCCTGATGTCAACCAAGATCCATTTGATATTAGCAATGATACCCCTCACTCCACGTCCTCTTCTGAATCTGGCTTGAATTTCTGGCAGTTCCCTGTCAATGTACTGGTGCAAACATTTCGGTCTATCTATAACAATAGACACTGGATAAATTATAAAGTGCTTTTAATGCTCTGGTAGTAAGTTTAACATTATTCTGTAGGCAGTAGAGTACCCTGAATGATTTTAAGTCCAAGCCTCATGTGGACAGGCTAAATCAAATCAAAATCCACTGCTATTGAGTCTATTCCAACTCACACTGACCCTTATAGGACAGAGCAGAACTGTCCCATAGGGTTTGCAAAGCAGTAACTATTTATGGAAGCAGGCTGCCTTTTCTTTCTCCCGCAAGTGGCTGGTGGATTTGAACAACTGACCTTTAGGTTAGCAGCCAAATGCTTTAACCACAGCACTACCAGAGCTCCTTATGGTCAGCCAAGCAATTTACAAATGACTAAGGGAGTAAGGAGGAGCTCTGGTGATACCTGACTGCTAACCAGAAGGCTGGTGGTTCAAACCACTGGCCACTCCTCAGAAGGAAGGTTGGGCAATCTACTTCCGCAGTGACACTGCCTCGGAAACCCAAGGAGGGGTCGCTATGAGTTGGATCTGACTCGACGGCACATCACAACAACAACACCACCACCAACAACAAAGGAGTAGGGAACATTTTATAGGGTAGAGTGGAATTGGCAGAAAACAAAGGAAGGCAGTTAAGCATTAAGTGAGATGTGATTCAGGTCTGAATCAAAGGAAGGATATGCAAGTTGAAAGGGAAATAAAATTTGAGAAGTATTTAGAAGATATGGTCAAAAGCATTTGGATGAGAAGTAAAGATGGAACCATTGGGGATGACTCCCAGGATTTTCATCTGGCCAATGTGTTGGGAGTCCTCAAGATTACCCTAAGTTTGGTAATTTGCTAGGAAGATTCAAGGAACTCAGGATATAGTCATACGTGGTACAGTGAATTACTTGGTATCAGTTTTCTAGCCATGGTCTTTGTGACCCCCACCAGATGACTGGGTGGCACGATGCAAATAAGGTGTGCAGAACTCTAATGTGGGGATTGGTTAGTTTGTCATTCTGCTAGGATTAAAATGAGCCTTCTTAGAGGCAGAAAGGGGGATCTCACTGCCATCGAGAGAGAAGAGCCAGAAGTGGAGTAGAGCACGTCCTTAGACCTGAGATCCCTGAGCTGGACTTTCTTGGCAGAGAGATGGGAGAGACCACTGGCAGAGACATGGTGGCAGTAGAACCAAGAGGCACAAGACAGTGGAGGGCTTGCTAGCCCATAGAGTGAGAAAGCTGAGTACTTTCAGCAGAAGGTTTGCTGGTAGAGTGGCATGCACCTACATGTACCTATCAGCAGAGCTAAAAAATCTTTGTAATACTTGCCTGGAGCAGGCCAGAGCCCAGGCCCAGAGGCCAAGGGACAGAGAGGTGAGCCTGAGGGCCTAGCAGAGGGAAGACTGTCCTGATCGAAGAACTGTATCCTGAGCATGTTCCTGAACCTGAATTGTAGCCTGTTACTTCCCCAATAAACTCTATAATCGTTAAGTATTGTCTGTGAGTTCTGTGTGGCTATTGCAACGAATTACTGAGCCTAGTAGAGAAGTAGTGAGTGCTGTGGAAGGGAAGGTTGGTATCAGAATTGTTAAAAAGGCTGGAGGGTGGTGGCATGTTTAGCCTCATAGGAATAAGCCTTGGGCTGTTGATGGTGATTCTGTCTTCCTCTTGTGAAG
Organism: Orycteropus afer afer; assembly: GCF_000298275.1. Lineage (NCBI taxonomy): Eukaryota > Metazoa > Chordata > Mammalia > Tubulidentata > Orycteropodidae > Orycteropus > Orycteropus afer. The sequence continues at coordinate 2,115,260 of NW_006921631.1, read as the reverse complement.
CTGGAGGAGGTCACAAGATGCTGCCCCCACATCAACTTTGCACTGCAGTTATGGCTATGATTTATTACAATGAAAGGATATAAACCAAAATTGATAAAGGAGAAAAGTTCATGGGGTGAAGCTTAGAGGAAACCAGGTAAAAGTTTCCAAGAGTCCTTTCCCTGTAGTAAAATGAGACACGCTTAGTCTCTCCAGCATCTAATTTTAACAACACATGTGAAATGGTGCATACAAGGGCTCATTAGATACTCAATACCCAAAGCTTTATTGGGGGCTGGTCATATACACTCATGACCTACTACTACCAAGATTCCCTATTTCAGAGGGGAAGTAGGTGTTTAGCACAAACAGTTATTTGGACAAACACTTTAGGCACAGTAAACTACCTTTATCAGTTAAGGAACGGTAGGAATACTCCTAAAATCCAAGTTATCAGACACCAGCGAGTGATGAACCTTGCTAGCAGAACTTCCTAAGAATAGCAGCCTTAGGTCTATTTTCTACACAGTCAATAAGGTGGATGTAGGTGCCGTTATACAAAATCTGTATATGGAAAATCAGGTCTAAAACAAAGTAGGACAGGAAGCAATCAGCTTAATTTTTTATGTTTAATTTGAGATAATATTTAGCAAATATTTGGAAATCTTATCACAAACTCAAAAGAGAAACTAGGCTCCAAGTAATCATTGAAATTCTAGGATAGGGGTCAAGAAACTAAAGCCAGTAGGTCTAATCTTGCCCACCATCTATTTTAATATTATCTATGAGCTAATAATGATGTTGGGTTTTACATTTTTAAATGGTTAAAAATAAACAAAAAACATAATATTTCATGAAATGGGAAAATTATATGAAAAACAGTTTTGTTTCCATCAATAAACTTTAATTGGAACACAGCTATGCTCATTCATTTATACTCTATCTATGTCAGCTTTCATGTTATATACTGTTGAGCAGCTGCTACAGAGCCAGTATGACCTGCAAAGCCTAAAATATTGACTTTTTGGCACTTTATAGAAAAAGCTGCTGACCTCTGCTTTGTTGTTGTTGTTGTTGTTGTGTGCCTTTGAGTCGGCCCAACTCATAGCGACCCCTCCTTGGGTTGCTGAGGCAGTATCACTACAAAAGTAGGATTGCCCAACCTTCCTTTCGAGGAGTGGGTGGTGGGTTTGAACCGCCAGCCTTCTGGTTAGCAGTCAAGTGCCTTAGGCACTAAAACTTCTTTAGGAGACTTTGTTTTAGAGTGAAAAAATCAGAGGAGAGAATTTATTTTGTAATTGTAAACCTTGTATTCACAATAGGAAAATTTAGTTATAAAAACATCACTCATCTTTTAATTACAAAACAATGGCTAAAAAGGAGAGAAATTCTATGTAAGTACAGATTTTATTTCGTATCATTATCAACCCATTAACTCACTGTCATCCAGTCAATTCTGATTCATAGCGACCTTATCAGACAGAGAACTGCCCCATAGGGTTTCCAAGGCTGCAATCTTTATGGAAGGAAACTGCCACATCTTTCTCCCATGGAGCAGCTAGTAGGTTCAAATTGCTGACCTTCTGGTTAGCAGCCAAGCTCTCTACCAAGCCTCCTTATCATTACCAAAGAATTTAGTTAAAAAAATAATTCTACTTGCTCCTGCCATGGGAAGTCTAAAGCATTTATTTATACCATCCTTTATATATCTTAGGAGTTCTGATGGGAGTTAAAGCATTTGGCTTAAAGTTGGTGGCTTGAACACAGGAGACTCTCTGAGGGAGAAAGATGAGGCAGTCTGCTTCTGTAAATATTTACAGCCTTGGAAACCCCATGAGGCAGTTTCTACTCTGTTCTATAAGGTCTGTACTACAAGTGGGAACTGACTCAATGACAATGGATTTGGTTTTCTCATTTTTATTGCTATTTTTCACTGACCTCATAAAAATCACCTGAATTAGTCAACAAGAAATAAATGATCTGTGGAATTTATGTTCTAGAGGTGTTTAAATTAAATACAGTAGAGAAACTGATACTAGAGGTTCTGGTAAGATGGTGGAATAGGCAGACAGACTGCACAGGCCCTTTTCAACAAAGAAAAGGGGAACTAATTAATGCAGATATAGAAGATAATCCTGGAGCCCTGAGCTTTGAAAGGAAAGATACAGAAGTAGACTTCAACTAGAAGAAGAACCTGCATGAAAACACTGAAAAAGGAGATATACGGAGCTGTAGACTGTCAAAGGTCCTGACAGCATGGGCAGCTTGGATATTGGCAAGTGGTGTTAGGACCTAAGAATTAACCTAAAAATCGGTCCTGCTAGCTAGGGGCTGCATGAAGACTGCTCTGGTGGCTGGTGAATAGAAGGGGATGCAGCGAAGAGGGAGACAGGCTGAGCAGTGGACTTTTGGCTGTCTGGAGGGTGCAACCATTTTGAATGTTTACAAGAAGTTTGACCATTTTGGATATTTAAAGCAACAGTGTTCTCTCAGATTCCAGGGACCTAGGAGCAGTGCCTAAGGCACTTTACTGATAACCAGAAGGCTGGCGGTTCAAACTCACCAGCCACTCCTCAGAAGGAAGATGGGGCAATCTACTTCTGTAGTGATACTGCCTTGGAAACCCA
>NW_006921631.1:2110638-2112439 GCF_000298275.1 Orycteropus afer afer | reverse complement strand
TTTTTTTCCCTTTTTTTGTTTGTTTTTGTCTGTTTTGAAATTATTATTACTATTTGAATTATTATTCTTTCTTCTTCCCTTCCTAGGTTCTAGTTTTAAGCTTTTTTTCTCTTCCTTGTTCCTTTCCAATCAGCAGTTATATACTCAGCAAAACTGTCCCTCAAGTATGATGGCAAAATTAGGACATTTCCAGATAAGCAGAAATTAAGGGAATTTGTTAAAACCAGACTAACCTTACAAGAGATGCTAAAGAGAGTCCTTTGGACACAGAACCAACAACAGCAAACAACAGTCGAACATTAACACATATGATGACATAACCCAGAAACCAACCAGTTACAGAAGTATCCAAAGTAAATAAGCCTACAAGATTGTAAACAGGGAACCAGAGACATTAATTGACAAATGAGGACAACTACAAACCAAAAAGGGAGAAAAAATTGTGTAGTTACAGAACTTCTAAATGGTAGGGAAGTCAAGAGAGTTTCAACATAGAATGGACTGTTCTAAACTTGGGGAAAAAATTATAAATCACATGGTAAACTCAAAAGAAAAATAATAAACCTTCACATTAAAATAAAAAAGAGGATCAGCACAGATTTCTAGCAAATACTAAAACAACAGCAACAAAGGAACTGATAACACAATTCATAAACAAAACAAGCTCAGCACAGAAAATTATATGGAACAAACAAATCAGCAACCCCATGAAAAAGCACATAACAAAATGATAGCAACCTATTCATAATTGTCAATAATAACCCTGAATGACAATGCATTAAATGTACCACTCAAGAGATGGAGAGTTACTGACTGGATAGGAAAACATAACCCATCAATATGCTATCTACAAGAGACACACCTTAGAGACAAAGACAAAAACAGACTAAAAATCAAAGGTTGGAAAAAGATGTATCAAGCAAATGGTAACCAAAAAAGAGCAGGAGTGGCAATATTAATTTCTGATCAACCTGATTTGAAGACAAAAACCACCATAAGAGACAAGGAAGGACATGATATAATGATTAAAGGATCAATTGAACAAGAAGATATAACCATAATAAATATCTACAGGCAAATGAAAGAGCCCCAAAACACATAAATCAGACTTTAACAGAATTTAAATTACAAATAGATGACTCCACAGTTATAGTAGGAGACTTTAATACACCACTTTCAATGAAAGATAGAACAGCCGGAAAGAAACTCAACAAAGATGCAGAAGAACTAAATAATACAATCCACAATTTGACCTTACAGACATCTACAGAGCAATTCACTCAACAACAGCACAATATACATTCTTTTGCAGTCCACAAGGAACATTCTCCATGATAGATCATATGCTAGGCCATAAAGTAGGCCTTAATAAAATTTATAACTTTGAAATACTGCAAAGCATCTTCACAGATCACAATGCTATCAAATCAGAAGTCAAAAATAGGAAGATCTATGGAAAAACAGCAAACACATAGAAACTAAACAACACCCTCCTTAACAACGACTGGGTCATAGAAGAAATGAAAAATGAAATTAAAAAATTCCTTGAATCAAATGAGAATGAAAACACAACATACCATTATCTTTGGGACACAACAAAGGCAGTGATCAGAGGCCAATTTTTAGCAATAAACGCACATGTCAAAAAAGAAAAAAGAGCTAAAATCAACACTTTAAACCAGTATCTCCAACAATTAGAAATAGAACAACAGAAAAGCCCAGTCACCAGAGGAAAGGAAATCATAAAGATTCAAGCAGAAATAAATAAAACAGAAAACAGAAAGACAATAGAAAAAAATCA
>NW_006921631.1:2066911-2080049 GCF_000298275.1 Orycteropus afer afer | reverse complement strand
GACTCATAGCGACCCCTCCTTGGGTTGCGAGGCAGTATCACTACGGAAGTAGATTGCCCAACCTTCCTTCCAGAGAGTGGCTGGTGGATTTGAACCACCAGCCTTCTGGTTTGCAGTCAAGTGCCTTAGGCACTATGCTATCAGAGCTCCTCTTTTGTGATGGATCTGTTCAAATTTTCAAATTTACTACCTCAGATTGTGTTAATATGCATAGATAGTGTGTTTCTATAAATCTGTCCATTTTTTATAAGTTTCCAAATTTGTTGGAGCACAGTTCTTCATAGTATTCTGTTACTGAAATCTCAGTAATTTCTTTTGTGACATTGCCTATTTCATTTCTTACTCGTGTTACCTGCATCTTCTCCTTCATTAAATTTGTAAGTGGTTTGTCAATGTTATTAATACTTTCAAAGAACCAACTTCCAGTCTTCTTGATTCTGTCTATTGCTTTTCTATTTCATGTATTTCTGCTTGAACCTTTTTTATTTCCTTTCTTCTTGTAACAGCAGGCTTTTCTTGCTGTTGTATTTCTAATATTTGAAGATGTTGGGTTAGGGTGTTGATTTTGAGTCTTTCTTCTTCATTGATGTATTTATCTACTGTTATAAACTGTCCTCCAAGCACTGATTTTGCTGTGTCACAAAGATTTTGATATGTTGTATTTTCATTTTCATGTCATTCAAGACATATTTTTGTTTCACTTTTTATTTATTCTATCACCCAGTGGTTTTTAAACAGGGTATTATTCAGTTTCCATGTATTTTGTTTACTTCCCTTGATCTTCCTATTGATTTCTAAGTTTATAGTATTATGATATCATGTTTTGTTTTAAAAAAATAAAAATAAAAATAAAGATTTTAAAAAGTATTGCCCTGAAGACAAAGAGAAAGAATATGAAGGCTATTAGCTGGAGATCTGTTCCCTTGGGCAAGTTACCTATCCTCTCTGATCCTCTGCTACTTCTAGAAATACTACTTCTACTTATAGGCTAGATTTATTATGTAAGGCCCAGTTAAGAGGTAAAGATACTAAATCCATTAGATGTCCATAAATAAAATGCATTTCTTCTACAATAAAAAATGAAATATATATTTTCTATAGTAAAAACCTGGCTAATCAAATCATTCTATGATCTTGGATAACAATTAACTTTTCCTAACCTCAGGTTCCTCCTCAATAAAAAATGAAGTTTGATAAGACAAATTCTATCATACCTTCCAATTCTATGATCTTACCAGAAAATAATTCTAATGATATTCTTGAGAGAGCATTTTTTATAAAATAAAGACATAAGAAATGCATAATCCATATACAGCAGACACATATTGAAGGCAAATCAATTTGAACCATGAAAATCTACTAAAAACTCAAAAAAACTCACTGCCATCAAGTTGATTCTGACTTATAGTGACCCTTTAGGACAGAGTAGAACTGCTCCATGGGGCTTCCAAAGCTGTAAATCTTTATGGAAGGACTGCCTCATCTCTCTCCCACAGTGGGCTGGTACATTCAAACTGTGACCTTTTGGTTAGCAGCCAAATGCTTTAACCACTACGCCACTAAACAATCTACTAAAGGCAAACTTAATCTGACCCACATAAATGGAAGAACATATTTCAAGTTTACTAAGGGGAATCAATTACTTAAGGAATATATATATCTCACCATGTTATCATTCCCTTCTTAAATATAAGATCAATGAAAACAGAAAACATGTTTTTGATTAATTCCTGTAAATAAAGTCAAATTCAGAGCATACCAGGCACACAGTGAACATCAAGAATCATGTACTAATGATTAAAATGATAGATGACAATAAATATCTATAGGTAAAATAAAATTTCATGTATTTCAAGTATCAGAGTTCAAGGCACTTACTAAATTCTGATAAATCAATTTCAAATTTTCAAAGAGCATGCCATGGTATTCGATAAAACATAAACTACTTCCTAATTGATTTAAAAGAAGAAAAAATATTAGGCAGAAATATTATACATTTAGACTAACTAAAGGAGAATCCACTTGTATTGATATTACACAGCTACATAATGACTTGTATTAGCATAAGCTCTACAAGTGGTCCTCAATAGAGTTGTCAATGATCTAGTAACTCCATTTCTAAAAATCTACCCTAAGAAAATAATTAGAAATATTAACAAAGATAAACAAATATATCCATTGAAGTGTAATACCTATAACTTTTGAAAACTTAAATATATGACAAGGTATGGTTAATATATTCAATATAACACCGTCTTCACAAAGACTTCTTAATGATATGGAAAGAAGTACATGCTGAGAATTTATATTTTATCTTTATATATTTCTGTATTATATATTTTTTTCCATAGGAGGAAACAGTCTATACTCAACTTGTGTTTCTCAAAGACTACTGTGTCAACATAATAAAAGATGACAAAGAATAAGCAAGAGCTTACTACAACAATTCAAATAAGAAATGAAGTGGGCCTGAATTAATAAAATGGCACTTGGAATGGAAAGAAAGGATACTCTCAAGAGATACTTGAAAAGCAGAATCAACAGGTTGTGGCTACCTACTGGAACAGTAGGTGACAGAGAAATGATTGGGACAAACTATAATTTCACATGCTAATATCAGAAGTACAGGAAGCAAAATAGTTTAGAAGAAAATTATAAGGTTAGATGACCCTGAAGTACAATGGTTAAGTTTAAATAACTTTCTATATAATAAGTTTAATATGGTAAAGTCCACATTAAAATCTAGGAAAAGATTTTTATCAACAAAGCTTCAATTATCTGGAATATTAACTAATATAGACTATACTTCCTATTGAAGCCATTTAAGTGAGTTATTGCTATTGTAAAATCTTTGTTCAGAATCATCCCCAAAGTGGGATAATATGTTTAGTATATCAGCAAAATATCCTAGCTTGAAAATGTAAAATGGACTGTTTTAAGAAGGAGTTTTATAAGTTACCATATCATTTTTATTCTCCATAAAAATGCTGAGTTTCTTCAAGAATGACACAACCAGAATGAGCAGCTCAAAATTGTCCCGATCAAGAGCCTTCACCAGCATGTGAACAATGTTTTTGTTCCTCATCTTCAGTTCTGTACGAGTATCTTCAGCAAGATTCAGAAGTAAATAAAGAGCAACTAGAAAAGTAAAACAGATGACAGTTAAGCAATGGGTATATTGAATCAATAATTAGAGAATTTTTACTTACAAGATTACTAAATACAGTTCACAAATATCGTATATTACTTTGAAAATTTTAACTGGTTAGTAATTATTTTGTTGTTGTTGTTGTTATTAGGTACTGTGAAGTCAGCCCCCAATTCATGGTGACTCCATGTACAGCAGAACAAAATGAAGCCTAGTCACAAACTGTTGTAAAACTGTTGTAAGCTACAGGCTTTTCACTGGCTAAATTTTGGAAGTAGACTGGCAGGCTTTTCTTTCTAGTCTGCTTAGTCTGGAAGCTCCACTGAAACCTGTTCAGCATCACAGCAACACATGAGCCCCCACCAACAGGCAGGAGTTGGCTGCACATGAGGTGCACTGGTGCTAAAGGGGCACGGAGGGGGCTTCTTCTGACCTCCTCTAACTTCACAAGAGGAAGACGGAATCACCATCAGCAGCCCAAGGCATGTTCTTATGAGGCAAGACACGCCGCCACTCTCAGGACTCTTAACAACCTTGACACCAACTGTCCTTCCCATAGCACCCACCACCTCTCTGCAGTTCAATAATTCACTGCAGTGGCCACAGAGAACTCACAGATAAATGAGGTTTATTAGGGAAGCAATAGGCTACAATTCAAGTTCAGGAATGCACTCAGGATACAGTTCTTCAATCAGGACAGTGTCCCCTCTGCTGTGGCCTTAGACACGCCTCTCTGGCCTCTGCCTCTGTGGGCCAGGTAAGCCTGCTGCTCTGTCTTGAGCCTCTTGGTTCCACTGGTGCCGTCGTCTCTCAGTCAGGTGTTTTTCTCAGCCGGCAGTGAGATTCTCTCTCTGCCTCCAGGAGGGGTCATTTTAAGCCTGGCAGAATGGCAAACTAACTAATCCCAACATCAGAGTTCTATACACCTGAGACAGAGAACTTTCCCAGAAGATTACTTCATGTTGTTCCAATAGAAATACTCCAGGTGGATGACTTCAACAATCAGGAGTTTAAAGACAGCTACTCACAGTAATCCAGTGGGAGTTACAAAGACTACGGCTAGAAAAGCCATAGCATGTAATTTATTACACTGCAACTGGCCAGGAATTGAATATGGGTCTCCAAATGAAAGGCGAGAATTCTACTACTTTATATATATATATAAAAGGAATATTCATTAACAACCTGTGATATGCAGATGACACTATTTTGCTTCCTGAAGCACATACTGATGAAAATTAAGGACTTCTGCAGTATGGATTACATCTAAACATAAAGAAAACAAAAATCCTCACAAGTGGGCCAATAAGCAGCATCACAATAAATGGAGAAAAGACTGAAGTTGTCAAAGATTTCATATTACTTGGTTCCACAATCAACACCAATGGAAGCAGTAGTCAAGTCATTAGATGACATACTGCACAGGGCAGATGTGCTGCAAAAGACCTCTTTAAAGTGCTGAAGAGCAAAGATGTCTCTTTGAAGACTAAGGTACACCTAACCCAAACCATTATATTTTCAATAGCCTCATATGCATGTGAAAGCTGGACACTGAATAAGGAAGACCAAAGAAGAGTTGATGCTTTTGAGTTGTGGTATTGGCGAAGAATGCTGAAAGTACCATGGACTACCAAAGGAGCTATCAAATTTATCCTGGAAGAAGTGCAGCTGGAATGCTCCTTGGAAAAGAGAATGGTCAGATTTCATTTGACCTACTTTGGTCATGATGTCAGAAAAGACCATTCCCTGGAGAAGGATATCATGCTTGGTAAAGTGGAGGGTCAACAAAAAAGGGAAAGGTTTTCAACGAGATGGATTGAAACAGTGGCTGCAACGATGGGCTCAGGTATAGCAAGTATTGTGACGCTGGCACAAGACCAGGCAGTGTTTCGTTCTGTTGCACATAGGGTCGCTATGAATCAGAGCTGACTTAACTGCATCTAACAACAACAACAATATATCTGTATATACCATACAATATATATGTTTAATATGATGTTGAGAAAGAGACAATAATCAAGGTAAGACTATAATTTCTACACTGTCAGAATTTAGAACTTAATAACAATCACTGGCAATTAAAAGTAGATAAAGCAGCAAGTCAAAAACAGGCAGGCAAAGAATAATAAATTCCATATGTATAGAAAACAAGGCAAGGTTTTATGACTAAGGGCTACTGGGTTAAAAAGATAATCCATAATATATAGTACAGCTAGAGCTAAATTTGAGGATACAAAACCTATTTTTTATATTCAAATGGATTTTCCGATAGCCACTATAATAAACAGCCATATGAAATTAATAATATAATTCTAGCACTAGACTAAGTTGAGGTCATCGTCTACTAGATCTAAGTAAAATTTTTTTTTTAGATACCTCTAATAAAATGGTTGGCTTCTTATAAGAAACTCACATGATTATTCTCTTTTGTCAGTGAGAATCATGTAACAGATAACGACTCTCCATTTTGCCTTGACTGAAGGAGCTTTCAGAGTTAAATTTGAAAGGTTTCTGCCAGAATTATGTAGACTATTACTATTAACATAGTCTTTTTGCCCTCCTATGACATTAATCTTACTCATTATCTTAGTATTTCATGCATTCTTATAAGTCACCTCTAAACCTTTATGGTAGGCAGAGAAATACACACATATATTCATATATAAGTGAATATTAAATTTATTTATTTAACAAATATTTCAGATGGAAAGGCAATTTATACTTATTATGATGTATTTTTACTTTTAATTTTATTTATTTATTATTATTACTTATAAGTAATACTACATGCTATTGTATGCCAGACAGTATACTAGTTGAAATATAGATAATAATTCATTTTAATTCTAAAACAATCTTTTGAAGCAGGAAGTATTATAAATTATAAACATTTTACAGATGGAGAATTCCAGATACCAGAAAGTTAAAATACTTTGTCCTAGGACACACAGCTAAATTAAATCAGAAGTCATATTGCACTAAAGAGCAAAGATGTCACTTTGAAGACTAAGGTGTGCCTGACTCAAGTCTTGGTATCTTCAATTACCTCATATGCACGTGAAGGCTGGACAGTAAATAAGAAAGACCAAAGAAAAATAGATGCCTTTGAATTGTGCTGACTCAACTGCATATAACAATAACAACATAATATACATCCAGACAAGGGAGAAGTAAAGCTCTCACACTACATGTGAAGTGGTATAAAACTTGAAGGCATACTTAACTTATGGGAAAGATATGTACTACAAACCCTGGGAGCTCTGGTAACATAGTGCCTATGGCACTTGACTGCTAACCAGAAGGATGAAGGTTCAAACCCACCAGCCACTCCTTAGAAGGAAGGCTGGGCAATGTACTTCCATCGTGATATGGCCTCAGCAACCCCAGCAGGGTTCGCTGTTGAGTCGGGTCCGACTCCATGGCACATTAGAACAACAACAACAACTATAACTACAAATCCTAAGTCAACCACTAAAACAACAAAAGATTTATAGTTAAGTCAGCAATGGAGATAAACTGGAATAAAATATCTCAATCCCAAAGAACAAAAAGGTAAGACAAATAAATTAAAAAAAAAAAGCAAGAATCAGATATGCTTTTCATAAGAAACACACTTTAAATATAAAGACACAAACAGGTTAAAGTAAAATGATGAACAAATATGCACCACTTAAAATACCAGTCACAAGAAAGCTGGAGTGGCTATATTTATACATGAAAAATAGATTTCTGAGCAAATAATATTTCAGGGATAATGAAGGTCATTTCATTAAAAAAAATTAAGTCAATTACCAATTACTCAAGAGGACATTATAAATCTGTGTTCTTCAATGTATGTCTGCAATTGTTGTTGGTGTTATAATGTGCAGTTGCGTCGGACCCGACTCATAGCAACCCCTCCTTGGGTTTCCAAGGCAGTATCACTATGGAAGTAGATTGCCCCATCTTCCTTCCAAGGAGTGGCTGGTTGGTTTGAACTGCCAGTCTTCTGGTTAGCAGTCAAATGCCTTAAGTACTACACTACCAGAGCTCCCATGTCCCCAATAACAGCTTTAAAGTACCAGGAACAAAAAGTGATAGAACTACAAGAATATCTCAATATTCCTCTCTCAATAATTGATAGAACATGTACAAAGAAAATCCACAAGGATTTAAACTTGGATATAAAGACTTATATACTCCTAACTTTACCTCTATAAAATTTATAGAAAATTCTAATAGCAGAATAAATGTCCAAGTGTGTATGCAACGTTTTCTAAGAGGGACCATATTCTGGACTATAAAACAAGTCTCAATAAATTTAAGAGGATTCAAGTCAGAAACTTATTTTCCCTGATGAAAATAAAATTAACTTAAAAATCAGTAAAACAAAGATGTCTGGAAAATCCCCAAATATTTGGAAATAAAATTTCTTCTAATTAACTTATGGGTCAAAGAAGAAATAAAAGAGAAATTATATAGTATTTTGAACAGAAAGAATTAAAATGAAAACAGAACGTATCAAAATTTGAGATACTATAAAAGCTGCTTAGAGAGAAACATATAGTGCTAACCATCTTTATTAGAAGAAAGATCTTGAATCAGTAACTTCAGCTTCTGCCTTAAGAAAAAATAATGTAAACTGAATAAATAAGAATTAGAGTAGAAATCAATGAAACAGAAAACAAAAATAGAGAAAAATCAATGAAACCAAAAGTTGGTTCTTTGAGAAGATCAATAATGCTTCCTACCACACTGATGAGGGAGGGGAAACAAAAGACACAAATTACCAATTTCAGGAATGAGAGCTGTTGTACCACTACAGATTTGATAGGTATTTAAAGGATAATAAGGAAATATTAATATAGAACAATTTAAAATGCACAAGTTTCTTGAAAGACACAAGCTATCAAAGCTTACTCAACAAAACAAAACAAAACCCTGAGTAGTTCTATAGAAGACATAAATTTGCAGTTAAAAACCTTCCCATAAAGAAAACTCTAGGGCTCACATGGCTTTACTGGCATATTCTAACAAACATTTTAAAGATATCATAAAATTTAAAAACATGTATTCCTTGGAAGATACTATTAAATGAATGAAAAGATAAATCACAGACTGGGAGAAAATATCTGCAAATCACAAACTGTACCCAAAATAAACTCTCAAAACTCAATAAATATGAAAAAAATCCAATTAAAAAGTGAACAAAAGGTTTTAAAAGACATCCCAACAACAACAACAAAAAGACATAGAAATGACAGGTAAGTACACACAAAGAACTGTTCACCATTACTAGTCATTAAAACCAAAACCAAACCTGTTACCACAGAGTTAAATTTGATTTATGGGATTACCTTTGTTGTTGTATATACAACAGTACGAAATATCACTCAGTCCTGTACCATCCTCACAACTGTTGCTATGTTTGAGTCCATAGTTGCAGCCACTGTATCAGTCTATCTCGTTAAGGGTCTTGCTCTTTATTGCTGACCCTCTCCTTTACTAAGCATGATGTCCTTCTCCAAGGACTGGTCCGTCCTGATATGATCTTAGTTAGATGAAGTCACACCATCCTCTTTTTCATGGACCAGTCTGTCAGTATTTTTTCTGACAGATTTATTCATTCTTCTGACAGTCCGTGGTATCTATATTCAACATTCTTTGCCAACACCTAATTCAAAGGCATCAATTCTTTGATCTTTCTTATTCACTTTCTAGCTTTTGCATGCACAGTAGGGACATCTTAGTCCTCAACGTGACATCTTTGTCCTTTAACACTTTCAAAGAGTTCTTTTGCAGCAGATTTGCCAAATGAAAGATGTTGTTTCATTTTCTGACTGCTGCTTCCATGGGTACTGACTGTAGATCCAAGTAAAATGAAATCTTGGACAACTTTAATCTTTTATACATTTGTCATGATGTTGCTTATTAGTCTAGTGAAGATTCATTTTTGTTATGTTGAGGTGTAATCCATACTGAAGGCTGTATCTTTGATCTTCATCAGGTATATCCATTATATATTGTTGGCTTCAATTTCCTAAAATCTTGTTAAGGATTTCTGCTTCTATGTTTATAGGGATTTTAGTCTGCAATTTTCTGATAAACTCTTTATATGGCTTTGGTATCAGAGCAATGCTAACTCACAGAATGAGTTGGGAAGTATTTTCTCTTCTTCACTTTTCTGGCACTTTTCTGGGTGAATTTGTGAAAAATTGTACTATAATTCTGTTTAAATTTTTGAGGAATCGCCAGACGGCTTTTCACAGTGGCTCTACCATTTTACAATACCACCAGCAATGGATAAGGTTTCAAATTTTTCCACATCTTCATCAACATCTATTATATTCTTTTTTTTAAATCATAGTCATCTTAGTGGGTGTGAAGTGATATCTCATAGTGGTTTTGATTTGCATTTGCCTAATGATAAATGAGGGAGCTCTGGTAGCATAGTGCCTAAGGCACTTGACTGCTAACCAGAAGGCTGGTGGTTCAAACCCACCAGCCACTCCTTGGAAGGAAGGTTGGGCAATCCTACTTCCGTAGTGATACTGCCTCGGAAACCCAAGGAGGGGTCGCTATGAGTCGGGGCCGACTCCACGGCAAATAACAACAACAACAATGATAAATGATGTTGAGCATCTTTTTATGTCCTTCTTGGTCATCTGCATTTCTTCTCTGGTGAAAAGTCTATTCAAGTCCTTTTCCCTTTACTACTATTATTATTTTGATGCTTATCTTTTGTTGTTAAGTTGTAGGAGTTCTTATATATTCTGGATAATAAACCTTTATCAGATATGTGGTATTCAAAAATTTTATCCCAATCTGTGGGTTATCTCTTCACTTTATTGATAACTCCTTGCAGTGTAGTAAATTACCTGATATGGCTTTTCTAGCCATAAGTCTTTGTAAACTCCATGGTGGAATTTGCTGTGACCAAATAAGGAGCTCCTGATTGTAAAAGTTATCTCCCTGGGGTATTTCTTTTGCGAGTGGTACCAAGCAATGTTCTGGGAAGTCTGCTGTCTTTCAGGTGCTTAGAATTCTGATGTTATGATTGGCTAGTTTGGCCACTCTGCCAAGCTCAAAAGAAAGCCTTCTAGAGACAGAAGTCTCTCTCTGACTACTGGCTGATAAGGATGTGCTCCTGAGAGAAACGTGCTCCTGAGAGACAGGCACTACTGGGAAAGAGATGCAAGAGACACACATTGCTGAGAGAGACACCAAGAGACATGCACTGCTGGGAGAGTGGTTGAGAGACTGTTGGCTGAGAGACGGTGGGCTGAGAGAGACTGAGTGTTTTTCCTGAACCTGAATTGTAGCCTGGTGCTCCCCTAATAAACCCCATAATCTGTGAGTTCTGTGTGGTCACTGCAGTGAATTATCAAACCCAGCAGAAAGGTAATGAGTGCTGTGGGGGGAACGGTTGGGGTCAGGGTTGCTGAAAGGGCTGGAGGGAGGCAGCATGTCTGGCCTTGCAGGAATAGGCCTTGGGCTACTGATGGTGATTCTGTCTTCCTCTTGTGCAGTTAGAGGAGGTCAGAAGATGTGGCCTCCTTGTCCTTTCAGCAGTTGGTGTCAGAAGCACCGGATTCCTTGCAGTGGCTCCAGACTCACAGAAGCATGAGACTTTGTAAAAGAAAGAAGGGGCCTGGGAAGTGAACTTTGGATTCTTAGATGGTTACTTTGTTTGCTATTACCTCTTAAAGGAGATAACTGATTCAGAGGCTAGGGCTTTTGGTTACACCCAACCAAAGGCCCAAGGCCATATGCATAGAATAGGATTGTAATCAAGGTAAAGAAATGAATCTGGTATGTCTTAAAAAAGATTATGTGTTTACCTGAATGTACTATGGGTACTGAATGTCTCTTACCTGCTTGTACATTAGAAATGATTATGGGGTGTGGATAATAGAGAGCATGTAAATCTGCCTTCAGCTGACACTTGATTGGATATGTTTAAAAGGGGAAATAGAATTTACCCAGAAGAAACACAAGCTTTTGTTTTAAGACCTGTGTGCAGAGATTAGTAGGAGCTTAGGTAGAAAACCTGAGCCCCACCCAGTACTACTGAGGGAACAGAAGATTTGCATTTGAAGAAAGGACCTGAAGAGAGAGAGAAAAAAAAAAAGACTGTTTGGCTTTTTGAATTTTGAGCAAGCATTTAGGCTTTGGGTGCATCAAGGCAGGAAAGACATGGTCCCTGAGAGAAACCCCTTCCAGGACTGAAAGTTAAAGGAAGCCAGTGAGCAGTAGGCTTGTGTGTTGCTCACTTGTGACCACCTGGGTCCACTTGAGTGGAAATGGGGGAAGTGCAGCAAAGAAGAAACAGGCTGAGTTTGGTACTCTTTGACCTAGGCCATGGAGGCTGGGGATGAGAGGAAGGGCTGGCTGGTCTGAAGTGCAAGAAGTTGTGAGCCTACAGGCATTGAAATAGTCCCTAAGGACTGAAGATGTGACAGAAGGTGCTGCTGGTCTGAAGTGAAGGGAAGAGTGTGACTCCCAAACTTTGCAGCTGATACCCATGACCTAGCTGGGATGGCTAGGGCTGAGCTGACCAGAACCTGACCAAATGAAGAAGAAGATGTTTGACACTGAGCAGGTGTTAAGTTGCTGCAATATGATGGCTTGTGCTGGGCTGGACTTTGCTTGTTTATAGATCCATATGCCTAAAGTTTCCAAGCAGAACAGAAGGTTCTCCAGTGAGAAAGGACCATGCTTGTCTCCTCAGAGTACTGGTTTGATAGGGACGGGCAAATTAGAAATTGGCTATTTAAAATGGTGGGGGAGGGGGGCTGGAGATAAAGGCATGAAGTGGCTGACTTACACGCTTTCATGGGTGTGGTTATTCTTAAACTGATGGTGAAGGGGATGTTAATTTTTGAAGTATAAAAGGGATGGGATAATGGCTAGAAAAGCCAGGGGGTGACCTGCAGTGTAGTAAATTACCTGGTATGGCTTTTCTAGCCATAAGTCTTTGTAAACACCATAGTGGAGTTTGCTGTGAGCAACTGAGGAGTACCTGATTGTAAAAGTTATCCACCTGGGGTATTTCTGTTGGGAATGGCACAAAGCAATGTTCCAGGAAGTTTGCTGTCTCTCAGGTGCTTAGAATTCTGATGTTATGATTGGCTAGTTTGGCCACTCTGCCAGGCTCAAAAGGAGGCCTCTGAGAGGCAGAAGTCTCTCTCTGACTGCTGGCTTAGAAGGATGTGCTCCTGAGAGAAATATGTTCCTGAGAGACACACGCTCCTGAGAGACACGTGCTGCTGGGAAAGAGATGCAAGAGACATGCATTGCTGAAAGAGACACTGAGAGACATGCATTGCTGGGAGAGTGACTGAGACTACTGGCTGAGAGACAGCGGGCTGAGAGAGACTGAGCATTTTTCCTGAACTTGAATTGTAGCCTGGTGCTTCCCTAACACACCCCATAATCTGTGAGTTCTGTGTGGCCACTGTAGTGAATTATCGAACCCAGCAGAAAGGTGGTTAGTGCTGCAGGAGGAATGGTTGGTGACAGGGTTGCTGAAAGGGCTGGAGGGAGGCAGCATGTCTGGCCTTGCAGGAATAGGCCTTGGGCTACTGATGGTGATTCTGTCTTCCTCTTGTGTGATTAGAGGAGGTCAGAAGATGTGGCCTCCTTGCCCCTTTAGCACTCCTCTGATGAACAAAAAGTTTTAAACTTTGATGAGGTTCCACTTATCTGTTTTGCCTTCTGTTGCTTGTGCGTTCATTGTCATATATAAAAATCCATTGCTATAAACTAGATCCTGGAACATTATTCTCCTCTAAGAGTTTTATGTTTTTTTTTCTTTTAACTGTGATTTGGGTGAAAATTTACAGAGCAAATTCACTTTCCATACAGCACCTCACACACACTTTGTCTCATGGCATTGACTGTAATTTCCCACAAGGCAAGAGCTCCCCTTCCATTTCCTCCCATAGTTACATCTTCCCTGTGTCCTTCTCTCCCATGCACAGCCCCATGAGCTGTCTCCCTGTGCATACA
>NW_006921631.1:2060827-2065851 GCF_000298275.1 Orycteropus afer afer | reverse complement strand
ACTTCCGTAGTGATACTGCCTCAGAAACCCAAGGAGGGGTCTCTATGAGTTGGGTTCGACTGAATGGCATATAATAACAACAACAACAACCCTATCTAACAGTGTTCCCTACCTTCCCCCTTCCTCCCACCCCTGGTAACCAACAAAGAAAATTTCCTTACATATATAAACCATTCCTTGAGACATTTTAAAATAACGGACCAACACAATATTTGTCCTTTAGTGACTGACTTATTTCACCCAGCATAATGTCCTCCAAGTTCACCCACGTTATGCGTGTTTTGCAGATTCTAAGTTATTCTTTAGGGTTGGATAGTATTCCATTGTGTGTATGTATCATTATTTGGTTATCCATTCTTCCGTTGATGGGCACATAGGTTGTTTTCATCTTTTGGCTATTGTAAATAGTGCTGCGATGAACATGGGTATGCATATATTTGTTCTTGTCCTAGCTCTCGCTTCTCTAGGATATATACCTAGTAATGGAATGGCTAGGTCAAATGGTATTTCTAATTCCAACTTTTGAAGGAATCGCCACACTGCTTTCCACGGTGGTTGTTTCATTTGACAGTCCCACCAGAAGAGTCCCAATCTCTCCACATCCTTGCCAGCATTTGTTATTTTCTGTGTTGTTGAACTTTGCTACTAATGCTGGGGAAAGATGGTATCTCATTGTTGTTCTGATTTGCATCTCTCTAATGACTAATGATCATGAGCATTTCTTCATGTTTGTTGGCCACCTGAATATCCTCTTTGGTGAAGTGTCTATTCATGCCTTCTGCACATTTTTTTAAATTGGATTATTTGTATTTTTGCTGTTGAGGTGTTAAAGTTTTCTATAAATTCTAGAGATAAGTCCCTTCTCAGATATGTCACTGCCGAATATTTTTTACTAATCTGTAGGTTCTCTTTTGATTCTTTTGGAGAAGTCTTTGGAAACACATAAAAATTTAATTTTTAGAAGGTCCCGTTCATCTAATTTATCTTCTGCTCTTTGTGCATTTTGGGTTATGCTTGATAGTCTATTTATGTCATATATTAGGGCCTCTAAATTTGCCCCTAGTTTTTCCTTGAGGAACTTTATAGTTTTATGTTTCACATTTAAGTCTTCAATCCACCTGGAGTTAGTTTTTGTGTATGATGTGAGTTACAGATCTTGTTTCATTTTTCTGAAATGGATAACCAGTTTTGCCAGCACCATATATGAAACATTCTCTTCCCCATTTAATGGGTTTCAGCCCTTTGTCAAAGATCAGCTGACCACAGGTCAATGGATCCATTTCTGGGTTCTCAATTCTATTCCTTTGGTCTATGTGTCTGTCACTGTATCAATACTGGGCAGTTTTGACTACTGTGGCTGTGTAGTAGGTTTTAAGATCTGGGAGTGTGAGACCTCCTACTTTGATGTTCTTTCTCAATAAGGAGGTCTCTTTCCTTTCAATATAAAGTTAGTGATTGGTTTTTCCACATCCTTAAAAGATGTTGATGGGATCTGGATTGGGATTGCACTGAATGTATAGGTTGTTTTGGGTAGAATTTAACATTTTCACAATGTTCAATCTTCCTATCCATGACCATGGGATGTTTTTCCATTTATGTAGATCTCTTATGGTTTCCTGAAGTAGTTTTTTACAGTTTTCTTTATATGGTCTTTTGTGTCCCTGGTAACATTTATTCCTATTTGATTTTTTTTGGTAGCTATTATAAATGGTATTGATTTCCTTATTTCTTTTTCAGCAATCTCTTTGCTGGTGTAGAGGTATCCAACTGATTTTTGGATATTGATCTTGTATCCTGCCATTATGCTAAATCTCTCAACTTGTTCCAGTAGAATTTTGACTGAGTCTGTTAGGTTTTCTGTGTATGGGAACATATCATCAGCAAACAGGGATAGCTTGAATTCTTCCTTACCTATCTGGATGCCTATGATTTCCCTTTCTTGCCTTATTGCCCTGGTTAGGACTTACAATACAATGTTGAATAGAAGTAGTGACAGAGGGAATTGTCTGGTTCCTGTTTGCAAAGGGTATGGTTTTAGTATCTCTCCATTAAGAATAATGTTGGCTGTTGGTTTTGCATAGATGCCCTTTATTATGTTGAGAAATATTCAACATATTCCTATTCCTATTTTGCTGAGAGTTTTGATCAGGAATGGGTGTTGGATATTATCAAATGCTTTTCTGCATCAATTGATATGATCATGTGGTTCTTCTCCTTCGTTTTATTTATGTGGTAGATGATGTTGATTGCTTTTCTAATGTTGAACCATCCTTGTATACTTTTTATGAACCCCACTTGGTCATAATGAATTATTTTTTTGATATGCTGTTGGAGTCTATTGGCTAGGATTTTGTTGAAGATTTCTGTATCTATATTTATGAGGGATACTGGTCTGTAGTTTTTCTTTTTAGTGATGTCTTTGACCAGTTTTGGTAGCAAGGTTATGCTTGCTTCATAAAATCAGCTTGAGAGGATTCCATGCTTTTCTATGTTTTTGAATAGTTTGAGTAGGATTGATGTCAGTTTGTCTCTGAATGTTTGATAGAATTCTCCAATGAAACTGTCTGGGCCAGGACTTTTTTTGTTGGTAATTTTTTTATGACCTGTTCAATTTTTTTTTTGTTGTTGTTGTGGGTCTGGTTCAACTTTTCCACATTAGCCTGTTTTAATTTAGGTTAAGTAGTATGTTTCTAGAAATCTGTCCATTTCTTCCAGATTTTCAAATTTGTTGGAGTATAGTTCTTCATTATTTGCCGTTGAGTCAGCCCTGACTCATAGCGACCCCTCCTTGGGTTTCCGAGGCAGTATCACTATGGAAGTAGGATTGTCCAACCTTCCTTCCAAGGAGTGGCTGGTGGGTTTGAACCACCAGTCTTCTGGTTAGCAGTCAAGTGCCTTAGGCACTATGCTACCAGAATTCCTTAGTAGTATCCTGATATTACCCTTGTTATTTCAGTTGGTTCTGCTGTGATGCTGCCCATTTTGTTTCCTATTCATGTTATTTGTATTCTTTCCCTCTTTTTCCTTTGTTAAATTTGCCATTGGTTTGTCAATTTTATTAATCTTTTCCAAAACCAACTTCTAGTCTTGTTGATTTTTTCTATTGTCTTTTTATTTCCTGTTTCATTGATCTCTGCTCAAATATTTACCATTTCCTTTCTTCTGGTGACTCTTCTTCTGGGCTTTCCTTGTTGTTCTTTTTATAATTGTTGGAGAAGTTGGTTTAAAGTGTTTATTTTGGCACTTTCTTCTTTTTTGATGTGTGCATTTATAGCTATAAACTGGCCTCTGATCACCACTTTTCCTATGTCCCAAAGATTTGGGTATGTCGTATTTTCATTTTTGTTTGAGTCAAGAAATTTTTTTATTTCATTTTTTATTTCTTCTATCACCCAGTCATTCTTAAGGACAGTGTTGTTCAGTTTCCATGTTTGCTATTTTCCCGCTGATCTTCCTCTTGTTGATTTCTAATTTGATAGCATTGTGATCTGAGAAGATGCTTTGCAGTATTTCAATGTTTTTAAACTTTTTAAGGCTTGCTTTATGGCCAAACATATGGTCTATCATGGAGAATGTTCCATGTGCACTGGAAAAGAATGTATAGTGTGCTGTTGTTGGGTGAAGTGCTCTACAGCTGTCTATAAGATCAAGTTGGCAGATTGTACTGTTTAGCTCTTCTGTGTCTTTGTTGAGTTTCTTTCTAGTTGGTCTATCTTTCATTGAAAGTGGTGTATTAAAGTCTCCTACTACAACTGTGGAGTCATCTGTTTGCCTTTTCAACTCTAAATTTTAAAGTCTGATTTATGTATTTTAGGGCTCTTTCATTCAGTCCATAGATATTTATTATGGTTATATCTTCTTGTTCAATTGATCCTTTAATCATTATATAATGTCATTCCTTGTCTCTTATGGTGGTTTTTGTGTTAAAGTCAATTTGATCAGAAATTAATATTGAAACTCCTGCTCTTTTTTGGTTCCCATTTGCTTGATAAATCTTTTTCCAAGTTTTTATTTTTAGTCTATTTTTTTCTTTGTCTCTAAGATGTGTCTCCTGTAGACAGGATATTGATGGGTTATGTTTTCTTATTCACCTCTCAATATCTTGAGTGGTGCATTTAATCCATTTATATTTGGTGTAATTATCAACAGGTATGAATCGGTTGCTGTCATTTTGTTATGTGTTTTTTTTTTCATGGTATTCCTGGTTTTCTGTTCCATATATTTTCTGTCCTGAGCTCATTATGTTTATGAGTCATGTTATCATTTCCTTTGTTGCTGTTGTTTTAGTATTTGCTAAATATTTGTGATTATCCTCTTTTTTATTTGAATTCCTTATCAAGGAGTTCCAGGGCTGCTGCTTCTTCAGGGATGTGTTCTGGGTCTGTATCCTGCTCCCTTGTTCATACCACTTTATCTTGCTTCTTTGGTTGGACAGTGATGGTCTGTTGTCTCTGAGACATCGTGATGCTGTTGTATTTAGATTTTTGCTGTTTGTGGAGAGCAGTTAAGGGTGAGTCAGGCTCTTATTGGTGGTCATTTATCATTGGCCAGTTGGTGGAGAAGGAAGTGGTGGCTCTCAGTATGTGGCGCTGCAGGAGGTGTGGGTGTGGTTGCGTCATATGGGCACGGCTGCTGTCTGCTACTCTTTAGACAAAAACCAACAATTGAAAAACCAACAAAAAAGTAAAAGGAAGTGGACAATAAACACCGCAACACTGCATAAAGACACAGGAACAATCACCAAAAAAAGAAAAAAGAACCTGTAATATTTGGGGAGGAGGCAATAAGAGAAAAGGAGTAGGAGAACAATGAGGAAAAAAATGGAAAAAATGCAAAAAGAAAAACAAGGAACAGAGTTAACTGTGAGAAACAAAAAAATGGGAACCAGGAACAGGGAAGAGAGAAAAAGCTGAAAATTAGAACCTGGAAAGGGAAGAAGAAAGAATAATAATAAAAAAGGACAAACAAACAAACAAAAAAGAATAACAATAGTAATAATTTTAAAACAGACAAAAATCTGAGCA
>NW_006921631.1:2054510-2060727 GCF_000298275.1 Orycteropus afer afer | reverse complement strand
AAGAAAGAATAATAATAAAAAAGGACAAACAAACAAACAAAAAAGAATAACAATAGTAATAATTTTAAAACAGACAAAAATCTGAGCAAGGCAGGGCACCCAGGTTCCACTGGAGCACATGCACTTGGGATGGAATTTCTGCCGGCCCATAAGATGGGTGGGAGTGAGAGATGGCTGCACCTCCTTTCACCAAGAAGGTGTGGGGTATAAGAGTAACAAGGGGAATATTACACCTTTCCAATTGTTCGTGTCCAGAATGTCCTTGTGGTTTCCAGCAAAGGGAGTCTATTCCTAGGTCCCTGGAATCTGAGAGAATGCTGTCACTTTAAGTATCCAAAATGGTCCAACCTCTTGTAAACATTCAAAATGGCTTGAATGCACCCTTTGGACGGCAAAGACTACAGCTTAGTCTGTCTTCCTCTTTGCTGCTTCCCTTTTGTCCACCGGCCACCAGTGCAGTCCTCCATGCAGCCACTGGCTATCACAGTAAACTTTTAGTTAATTCTTAGGTCCTAACACCACTTGGCAATATCCAACCTGCCTGTGCTGTCAGCATTCTTGACAGACCGCAGCTCCATATGTCTCCTTTTTCCACGTTTTCATGCAGGATCTTCTACTAGTTGGAGTTTCATCCACTTCTGTATTCTTCCTTTCAAAGCTCAGAGCTCCAGGATTATCTTCTGTATCTGTGTTAATTGGTTCCCTTTTTTGTTGTTGTTGTTGAAGAGGGTCTGTGTAGTTTGTCTGCTTATTCTGTCATCTTCCTGGAATCCCCCTGAGTTTTATGGTTTTAAGATCTTACACTTAGGTCTTTGATCTCTTTTGAGTTAGTTTTTACATGTGGTGTGATGTATTCAGTCCAGGTTCATTTTTATGATTTGGAAATCCAGTTGCCCCAGTAGTATTTATTAAAGAGACTATTCCTTCCCCATTGGATATATTTTACACTCCTGTTACACATAAGTTGATCACAGATGTACAGGTTTATTTCTGGGCTCTCAATTCTATTTCATTGGTCTATAGGTCTAGCACTATACCAATACCATACTATTTTGATTATGATAGCTTTATAGTATGTTTAGAGATCAGGAAGTATGAGTCTTCTACTTTGTTCTTTTTCAAAACTGCTTTGGCTTTTCCATTTCTGAAAAATGTTATGTGTACTATATTAAATCTGTAAATTCCTTTAGGAGGTGTTGATGTCTTAACAATACTAAGTCTTCCAATCCATGAGCACAGAATGCCCTTCCATTTATTTATATCTTCTTAAATTGCTTTCAATAATGTTTTATAGCTTTCAGTGTACAAAGGGCCAATGAGCTAACCTAAAAATCAATAACAAGCTGCAAACTAGAGATGGAATTGTATACTTAAAAGCCCCATATCATTCTCATTGACCATGATCAGATTTTGTGTCTTATCAATGACCTGGAAACCATACTCGTGAAGCTTCTATCTCAATAAACTCCCAAAACATAAGACTATTCCCTCTAAAAGAGAATTGTTTTTAAAACATTTATCAATTTCCAAGGAAAGCAATAAAGTAATTCACTATTATATAAGACAAGTAAGTTAAAATGTGCAAGAAAACAGGATTCTTTCTTGAAAATGTCACTCATTGAATTAAATAAATCTTCTCTGAGTAAATTATAAGTACATAAATATTTGAGACCTGAATAGAGCCCTTTGGTGGATAGATAATGGAGTTAAATTTAAAATATTTTTTTGCTACTTAAACTGAAGACAGAAAAACTTGCTGTTGTTGTTGTTACGTGCCATCGAGTCGGACCCGACTCATAGCGACCCCTCCTTGGGTTTCTGAGGCAGTATCATTACGGAAGTAGATTGCCCAACCTTCCTTCCAAGGAGTGGCTGGTGGGTGTGAACTGCCAGCCTTTTGGTTAGCAGTCAAGTGCCTTAGGCACTATGCTACTAGAGCTCCTGAACTTGTAGCATATTAAAAATTACAGAACTTTCAATTATCCTGATTTTACTAAAATGATAAAAAATAAAAAAAAAGAGCAAAATAAATATTTTAGATTAGTTGTGCTTTTATTTTGGAATACATACCTCGTAAAAGCTGTTCCTGTTTTACCACAAGCCCCTGGTATTTTTTAAATGTTTTTTCATAATCCTTTCTCAAGGTTTGATTTTCAGGGTCTTCATCAAGTAAATGACCTAAGTTAAGGATTATATGTATTCACTGACATAAAGAAAACTTTCTGAAAAATATTCCATTTATTTTCCCTAGCCAACAGTTTAACTAAAATGTTATCTGCATGATAATTATGTTATAACAGGTCATCATAGCCTAGAGATCAAGGATTCCCTCAGAGTTCTAGGGTGCAACTTTTGACCTTCACCAAGTACTTGAATCCCCAGTAATTGAACACAAATCTTTTATGTCAGGGAACAAGTCTATAATTTTCAACAGATTATCAAATGTATCCATGAATCCTTAACAAGTAAATTAATTAATAAAACATTAAACTCAGCCTTAGGCAAATACCCAGAATATTGAAAGGATGCAGATTAGATCTAAAGGGTTTTTTTAATCACCCTCTTCAGACTACAGATCCCAAAAGAAATATCCTAGAATTACAGGTAGGAAAATTTTAAAAAGCATATCTTATGATCAATAATAGTCACCAGGACTCGCAAAAATAACCAGCACTTTAGTTTGACTTTGGAATCCCCAAACACTTAAAAATAACCTCTGAATATGAGTCAACACAGCTGATCTTCTTGAATGTTATTTTCAGCACAAGAAACAGAAACTTAGAGCTTCATAAAAGAATATGTATTTCAGAGGAAATGGCCAGAATTCTGAACCAAAAAACAAAACCCACTGCCACCAAGTCAATTCTGACTCACAGAGATCTGTACAGAACCATACATTTCCTACAGAGCAAGTGGTGGGATCAAATTGCCTACTTTTTGGTTAGCAGCCAAATGCTTTAACCACTGCCCCACCAGAGCTCTGAAAGGTAATTTTTATATAGCCTCAATTATAATAACCTACTGATTCTAAGACACATTTTCTCTGCATTTTAATTAACTATTGCAAAATTGGGATGTATGCCAAAATTGCTTTATTGCAGTGGTCTAGAACCAAGCCTGCAATATCTCTGAAGTATGCCTATATAGTTTAATGATGTGGCTACTTAGAGACTCACCAATCCAGTTACCCACAACCACTATTAATTGTTCCCACCACCTCATTAACTAACCAAAGTTGTGAAGAAACAAAAGCATATGTCAAACTAAAATTCTGATATTTTCAATCTTTATCTTAACCTTCAACACACACTAAGCATCTTGCCTTATTTTCTAGTAATCTAAATGGCAAATAACAAAAACAACAGAACAACCGCATCTATCTGAAGCTTATAGCAGTAGGCAACAATGGGGTGAGATTCCATTCTTAAAGGATATCAGCTTTCTTCTTCTTAGAAAGTTCTTCTTGCCAAAGCTCATGTCTTTTTAACTCATGATCAATGATATTCATACACAGAGCTCCAATTTTATAATGGGTGATAAGTCCATGAAACTGAGAAAAGCTTGATAGAAGAGATTTTAATAGGTATTTAAATGAATATGTTCTACAAACTGAGTAAATTTGTTGGGTAAACATTGGTACAAGCAAAAAATGATTATACTCATAGTATATCAGAAAGACCTGAAATTATAAGATGACTTTATATATTTTAACATATTATGCTTAAAATCACTTATTAGTTACCTTTAATATTTTAGAATTAAAATACAATTTTATAATTAGTCAGATACTCTCAAAATAAAATTTCAGACTATCATCTAACAAAACTAATAATGTAATAATCCTAGAAATTTATCTTATTTTCACATGAGAGTAGTACCAGAGAATAAATGACCCAATAATGTACTAGTAATCAGAGTATGTACATATTTCCTAAACAATTCATTCTTTCCGATATTTATTCAGTAAAATACATTGGGTAATGTTGGCCCAGTTTTAGAATAGAGGCAAACAATTCTCTAAGAATTGCCTAGAAATTTTTCACAATGTTTGAATAAACACCCTCTTTCTAAAGAATATATTGATCAATAATACATATGGATACATAATGGGTGTGTGTATATACATGTATTTGTACATATAACAGTAATTTCCTCTGGGCCAAGCTATATTCTATATATTTTAGTTCATTAATTCATTTAATCCTAAAAACTACCCTAAAAAAAAAACCTCACTGCCTTTGAGTCGGACCCGACTCATAGTGACCCGTTGGGTTTCCAAGGCGGTATCACTATGGAAATAGATTGCCCGAACTTTCTTCCGAGGAAAGGCTGATAGGTTTGAACCACCAGTCTTCTTTCTGGTTAGCAGTCAAATGCCTTAGGCACTATGCAACCAGAGATCCCCCAAAAAATATCCTAAGAAGGTGTTATAATTACTATCCACATGTTTTAGATGAGGAAAGTGAGGGACAGAAAAGTCAAGTAACATAACCAAGGTCACAAAGCTAATAAATAGCAGGGCTTGGATGCAAATCCAGTCTACTTCCACAGCCTAAAACTCTAAACCATTACAATATCTTACTATGTATGTGTGCGTGTGTACATGCATGAAAGAACAGAGAGCAGGACAGAGAATGTGATTAACACATGAATGAGAGTTCAGAGGCTGAGCATGGGCAGACACAGAGAAAGCCCAAGAAAACAAGTGATTTACAGAGTGGACCAATTACACAGAGAAGAACAAAGACAGACTTCTATTTTGTAATTTTTATACTTACCTGGAAAAGCAAAAAAAGATGTAAATTATATTTGTTGCTAACTCTACACTTTGCTTCCAGTCTTCTCTCAGGACTCTTGCTAATGCACCAAGGGCAGTTTCTAAAGAAAAAGCAGATGTATAAAAATGATCATTCACCTTGCCTGTGGTAGAAAGGATGATTTGGTTTTAAATGTCTAGTCATTAATAAATAACAAGGCTAGGATAGAACTGGAACAAAAAAGTAGGATGCTTTTTTCCAACATGGAAAGCTATTTTTAAAACTCAAATGTAACTTTTATTAAAAAACCTAACATACAGTTTTACATCTGTAAGTATAAACAGAAAAATAAAATGTGATTTAGATAAAAAAATATATATATATTATAGGTAATAATAAGACAACAAAAAGGCCATCTTATTTCTTGATTTTTCATTTTCATTTGAAATCTTGCTACTGTACTACAAATTTTTTTTCAACATCTGATTTTATGTATTTGAGAATAAGAGAAAAAAAAAAAGAACAGTTAGCAAGCTAAAACTAGCTCCATTAAAGCAAATTAACAAGTAAATAAAATTTATAATAGAAAAATAAATAATATTTCAGAATCATGACGATTTATGCCAATAGACATAAAACTATTTCATAAAATTAGCTTCAGGGTAAGTTAATAAAACATCCCTCCTAGATTTTTGTTTTCCTTAATTAAAGAAGTAAAATTAATGAATTGATTAACAAGAATTACCATATATTAAATAAACATAAAGTAATGAGACTAGGTTCAAATTAATGTTGTTGTGAGGTAATAATTCTTAAAATAATCAAAATAAAATAAAATAGTTTTATGTTAAAATACAGAAATTATAATTTAACTTTCTTCAATAGACACTTGGGATCCATTGTACTTCACAAATTACACTAAATTATTTATTATAAGAATGAAAAAATTCAGGTTATTTGAGCTTTCTGCCATTCAGATCATGAAAACGATAAAAAAATAATTAATTGCATTTAACTATTAATCTACATAGAATAAGAAATTTTTAACAAACTAAAAAGTAGCCTATAATAGCACTTCAAATGTATTCTGCAGAACACTGGTATATTACATGCTTTGAACATTCTGAAATCAAAGAAACAGGCAGGCAATGCAAATTAAAAGAGAAAGAAGGTTCCAAAAGTACTAAACCAAAACAACCAAACTCACTGCCATCAAATTGATTTGACTCATAGCAACCCCTCTGCAGGTTTCCAAGGCAGTGTATCTAAGGAAGTAGATTGTGGATCCAGTCTTTCTTCTGAGGAGTGGCTGGTTGGTTTGAACTGACAGCCTTCTGGTTACCAGTCAAATGCCTCAGGCACTGTGCCACCAGACCTCCCTAAATGAGATTTTTTATTAAGTAGTACCAAAAAGAACTACATAACAAAAAAATCTCATTTAGCTTAATCCAGTATTTCTC
>NW_006921631.1:2051620-2054325 GCF_000298275.1 Orycteropus afer afer | reverse complement strand
AAAAAAAAAAAAAAAAAAAAGCTACAAAGTTCATAGAAGGACAAATAATCCAAAATAAATTTATAAATTGAATACAATCACAATCAAAATCCCATCATGACTTTTATAATATTTGATAAGATGATTCTCAAATAAATATGTAAGAAAAACGTACAAGACTAGCAAAGACAATTTCTTTTTGGGGAAAAAAAATGGAACTCTTGTCTTACATATTCTAAACCTCCACTGAAAAAAATAAAACAAGGGGTTTTAGAAGATGGCGGAACAGGCAGAAAGACTGCACAGACCCTCTTCAACAAAGAAAAGGGGAACCATGGCATGACATTTATGTCACTCTTTCTTCCACTTTAAATTCTGACAAAAGGGAACGTGTTCTTGGGGCTGCTCAGGAACATACCAATCTAACTCCTGTAACTGATTCTACCATGCCAGTCAGTAGGTCCAGAAGCTGTTCCTGAGCAGGAACCTGGATGGGAATACCAACTAGACACCCAATCTGGGCAGAATGGCCACACTCCCAGGGACAAAATGCTCCAGTGCCTCCTAGAGGGCCTACAGGCTATTTCACATAAAGCTGTTAACTTCAATAAACTGCGGGAGATTACTCAACTCCCTTGCGGCGGTCACTCTTCAGAACAGGAGAGGATTAGATTTACTAACAGAGGTCTTTGCCTATTTCTGGGAGAAGAACGTTGTTTCTAGATAAATCAGTCAGGTATAGTACAAGATGCAGCCAAAAGACTCATCGAGAGGGCAACTAATATAGATCAATGTCTATCCACTGACAATGGTCCACCTTCTTCTTCCCTCTTTTCGGACTCCCTACCCTGGCTCCTACCATTCTTGGGCCCCCTAATCTCCATCGTGTTGGTTGCTACCATTGGCCCCTGTGTTCTCTGTTCCATTCAATCACAGGTCCGCCAGACATCTACCCAAATTTTGCAACAGACAGCAAACCAAATGATCCTTCAAGCCAAAGACCTGGAAGAGATTCCCTTGCGCTCGTGGAGACCACCCAACTAATACGATACCTTGGCCACCTAGGCTCCACTGTTTCCCTGTTCTTGCTTCCCTCCCCTAATCGTTGCAACCCAGCCTGTCTTACAGGTCCCAGAACACCAGACGCCAAACATGTCCAGCCGACCCCTGGGAGTCGACACCCTTAGAAGCTGCTTCTTCAAGGACCTCTACATACTACAAATCACCAACCAGGCAAAACAACCCAGGACTTCTGAAGTTGAAGCAAAAGAAAACTGGTTTGGGCACTACAAGAGACAAACTCATGAGTGGATAGACAGAAGGCCCCACTTCCAAAGATGCTGCACCCCTCACCAGCAGGAAGGAGCTCCAGAAGATTGACCTTCCCCCCTTTTCCCACAAAAGCGGGTCCTTCTTTTTTTCCTTTTAAAAAACCAAAGGCGGGGGGGAATGTTAGAGATAGGCTACACCATCTTGAGTGGCTCTTCTGGGTTCTTCTTCATTCCCTGCTGCCCCACCCAAGGTCATAAGTCAGTTAAAGGAAGTCGAAACTGCTTCCTGCAAGGCGTGAATTTTAAAAGGCAACATAGCTTCTGATAGGTTAAGACCTCTTCCCCCAGCTCTGATGTACAACCTCCTAAACCCGGGTCTATATAAGACCACCCTCTCCCCTGCTCTTCCTCTCTCCTTCTCTTCTTCCCTTCTTCTCTTTCTTTCTTCTTCTCTTCTTCCTCTTCTTCTACCTCCTCTTCTTCTTCTGTCCTTCCTCGGTGCAGGTGCCCTTTCGCCTCTTTAATAAAATCTCCTGTCAGGTACCCTGGTGTGTGGCATGGTCGTTGAGTGCCAACGGAGCTCTAACAACCAAGGTAAAACCAAGCGGTGTCTAAGGCCTACTGAGAGAGTGGTCAAGAAAGGATAGAGTTGAGCACTGACACAGCTGTTGATGTCATGTTAACAATCTCAGAGCCCAGCAGGAGAATAATAGCAAACTATTAATAATGGCAACTCAAAATACTTACATATGACATGTAAGATTGTGCATGAATAAATGTTTGCTTTGAAAAATAAAAAAAAAAAAAGGGGGGGGGGAAACCAATTAACACAGATACAGAAGATAATCCTGGAGCCCCGAGCTTAGAAGGAAAGAATACAGAAGTGGACAAAACTCCAACTAGTAGGAGAATTTGCATGAAAATACCAAAAAAGGAGACATACAGAGCTGCAGCCTGGCAGCAATAATGATGGCACAAACAGCTTGGATATTGCCAAATGGTGTTAGGACAAAAGAATTAACCTAAAAATTGGCCCTGCCAGTGAGGGACCGCACAGAGGACTCCTGTGGTGGCTGGTGAATAAAAGGGGAAGCAGCAAAGAGGAAGGTGGGCTGAGCTGTGGACTTCTGCCGGTCCGGAGAACACAGCTATTTTGAATGTTTACAAGTGGTTCGACCATTTTGGATATTTAAAGCAACAGTGTTCTCCCAGATTCCAGGGACCTAAGAATAGGCTCCACTTGCTGGGAACCCCAAGGACATTCTGGACGCCAACGACTAGAAAGGTGCGATATTCCCTTTGTTTGTCTTATACCATACACCCTCTTGGTGAACAGAGGTGTGGCTATCCTTCACTCCTACCCACCTTCTAGGCTGGGAGGAATTCGATCCCAGTCTGTGTGCTTGTACAGAGTCTGGGTGCCCTGCCCCAATTTTTAATTTTTTTCATTTTTTT
>NW_006921631.1:2049032-2050338 GCF_000298275.1 Orycteropus afer afer | reverse complement strand
TTGAACCCGCCAGCCTCCTGGTTAGCAGTCAAGTGCCTTAGGCACTATGCTACCAGAGCTCCTCCGGGTGGTGGTAGTACCTAAGAATTAACCTAAAAATCAGACGTGCTAGCCAGGGACCGCACAGAGAACTGCTCTGGTGGCTGGGGAACAAACAGAGAAGGTGAAGAGAAAGGCGGACTGAGCTGTGGACTTCTGACAATCCAGAGGGTGCCGCCATTTTTAAGGTTTAGAAGCGGCTTGACTATTTTGGATATTTAAAGAGACAGCATGCTGGCAGATTTCTGGGGCTTAATAACTTGTTCCGCTTAGCAGTAACCCCAAGGTCACTCCGGACCGGCAAGACTGAAAAGGTACAGAATACCTCTTGTTACTTTTATACCCCACACCCACTTAGTAAATGGAGGTGCGGCCATCCCCCACTCCCACCTACCTTCTGGGCCCACAGGAACTCCATCACAGTCTGTGTGCTCAGACGGAGCCTGGGTGCCCTGCCCTGTCCTCCACTGATTTTTTTCTTCTTCTTTTTCTCTCTTTTTATTTTTTTAGTTCTCGCCTTCTTTTTTCTGGTGATTAGTGTGTTTGTATTTGTCTGTTTTAAAACAACTATTATTACTAATACTTTTGTCCTTTTTAGTATTATTCTTAATCTTCCCCTCCCAGGTCCTAGTTTTCAACATTTTTTCTTTTCCCTGTTCCTGGTTGAAATTTTTTTTTATTTAAGTGTTTCTCCCCCCACCCCTTTTTTTCTTGTGGTTAACCCCATTCTTTCTTTTTCTTTTTGCATTTTGCCCATTTGTTTTCCTTCATTATTATCATTCTATATTTTTTCTCTTAGTGCCCTATGCCCAGATATTGCAGGTTTTCTTGTTTTTTCTTCTTCTTTTTCCCTTTTTTTTGGGTTACTGTTCCTGTGTGATTACATGGTGTATTTTTTTGTCCATGTGCTTTTACTTTTTTGAAGGTTATTCAATTGCACTTTGTGTCTAACAAAGTGGGAGACAACAACAGTCCCCAGAAGAGACAACTACACCCACACCTCCTGCAACTCCATTTACTGAGTGAGAGCAACTACCTCCTTCTCCACCAATGGGCCAACGATAAAAAAACACCAAGGAGAGCCTGAATCACCCTTGGCTGCTCTTCAAAAACAGTTAACAGAGATTTAAATACAACAACGCCATGATGCTTTGGAGACAACAGACCATCACACTCCAAAGAAGCAGGATAAAGTGGTAGAAACAAGGGAGCAGGATACAGACCCAGAACACATCCCTGAGGAAGAAGCAGCATTGGAACTCTCTGA
>NW_006921631.1:2036602-2037503 GCF_000298275.1 Orycteropus afer afer | reverse complement strand
GGGATGGACACTGGGAAGAGGTAACTATGGGGAGGAAGTGGGAAGGGAGCTGTTGCATTGTAAACTGTGGTCAATGACATGAGACAAAGTATATGGGAACTGCTGTATGGAAAGTGAATTCACTCTGTAAATCTTCACCCAAATCACAAAATAAAATAAAATAATGTAAAATCTGCAAAACACAGCATAACTTGGATGAACTTGGAGGACAGACATTATGCTGAGTGAAATAAGCCAATCACAAAAAGGCAAATATCGTATTAGTCCATTACTGTAAAAAGTCAAAGAAAGGTTTAAATATGAAAGGAAATTTTCTTTGTTGGTTAGTAGGGTTGGGAGGAAAGGGGAGGGGAGGGAACACTGTTAGATAGAGACAAGTATTGATTTGGATGAAGAGAAGGACAATGTACCAAATGTGAGTGATCACCATGGTGGCACTGAAGAAGAGGAAGACATACAAAGGTAATGGGAGGTACAGACAACAAAGATGAATCCTTTTCTACATACAGTATGTGATGTCAGTGAAGGCAAACATGGGTATATGGGGGGATAGATGAGTGTAGAGGCTGAACTATTAGGTATGTCTATGCAGGGCGAAGTGTACCCAAGACTATGTATAGGGTTGGCAGACAATGTTTCTACAAGTGTATTTGTATGTTCTGTAAGAATTCCCAGGTGTATAGTAGAGCCAACAAGGGACAAGGTTGTAGTCACTTCTTGGTCACAGCCAGCCACCCAGAGGGAGCAAGTACTTGAATTGGTAGGCTCGGGATCATAGTAGCAGGGGACATCAAGCTCAATTGGCATAACATACTACACAAAACATTGTTCCACCTCCTACTTTGGTGAGCAGGAAGTGGGCTCTTAAAAGCTTGCAAGCAGCCATCTAGATGCAATGATG
>NW_006921631.1:2019195-2036122 GCF_000298275.1 Orycteropus afer afer | reverse complement strand
ATGGACACAGGGAAGAGGTAACTATTGGGAGGAAGTGGGAGGGGAGCTGTTGCATTATGGTAAATTGTAGTCAATGTCATGAAATAGTGTATGTGAACTGCTGTATGGAAAGTGAATTTGCTCTGTAAACTTTCACCCAAATCACAATAAAAAAAATAAATAAACAACAAAAATAATAAACTACGGTACAGGTACAGGAATCCTCAAGTAGATCAATGGAGCAGAAAATAGAGCACACAAACAGATCCATGAATATGTGGGAACAGCATCTGGCATAGAATTAGTGCTCAAGAAACATCTGTTGAATAAAAGCATGGCAGGCATATGGTAGAAAAAGTGTTTCCAATCTTTGGACATTCCACTAGCTAGGTTGGGATCTAATACGGAAAAAAAGTAAAATTCAATCTCTACTTCCCACCTGAAATTAAACAAAAATAAATTTCAAGTCCAAGTACTTCCAGAACAGCAGGGTAAGTATCACCAAAAATCCACTCCTCCATAAACAAAGGAAGGGCACTGGTAAAAATGGTGGCAATCACCTTCTTTAGAACTCTGCAAATTAACAGCTTTTAACAATTCAAGGACTGTTTAATGGGGAGGGGGGAGGTCTTGATAAAAACAGTGAGCTTTGTGGCATTTCAACTTTCCCTAAATTCATCCCCCTCAGCCCAGCTACATGATAGACCTTGAAAATCAACAGCATCATAAGTATGTTATCTACGAAAACCAGCAGCTTAACTGCTAGGAGAGAGAACAGTTTGGAGATCCCAAAAAGCCACCTCTCCAGAGAACTATCCCTACTCAACCTAACCGGGTGCTCGCTGAAAAGCTCCACTTTCAGAGATCGTCTTTGGTGAGTGACTGCTCATGGGTATAGGGTTTTCCTTCTGGGGTGATGAAATGTTCTGGAATTAAATAGTAGCAAGGGTTTAATAACTTTGTAAATATACTAAAAACCACCGAATTGCATACTTTAAAAGGGTTAGTTATGTGATTAAAAAAATGGTATCTCAACTAAGCTGTTATAAAAATTAAATCCCAAGTAGACTGAAAACCTCAGTGTAAAACAAAACAAATATTAAGCAAGGTTTGAAAAAATGTGGGAGAGTATCTATTAAACCTTAGAGTCAGAGAGGTCTTCTTACAAACATATAAAAAATAAGACTTAAAACTGCGTACATCAAAATTTAAAACTTCTGCATCACAAAAGATACCAGTCACAAAAAGAAAAAGGCAAGTAACAGATCAAGAGTAATTATTTCTAAGTACATAAGAAAAAAATTATTAGAATTCAGAATATAAATATTTAAGACATGAAAACCATAATCATTTATTCTTGTTATCCACAGTAGTTATGTTCCATAAAGTTCCTGTGAATTATGAATTAGTCAATACTGAACCAGTCTTGTTTGACCTCGGCTGAGAATTTTTTCACACTTTGCAGCATACGTTGTTGGTGTTAGGCCGGAGTAAACTCAAGCCACCAACATTTCAGTTGGCAGCTTCCTCCAGGTTTCAGGCCCTGATGAGACAGCCTGATAAGACAACCAAGGTGGCAGAACCCGCCCAGGCTGGAAAGTCCCATGTGATGATAAACTTCCTCCTGTGATGCCCCCTCATGCTAATTAGGTGCAGACCCATGCCAACAGCTAATTGGACCCTGCCATTTCCTTAGTTTCCCAATTAGGTCCTCTCTGTGTCTATAAGAATCTATTCCCCCTGCCCCGGGGCGTGACTTCTTGGGCCCCTCTCAGGGACCCGTGAACCTTGCCCAGGAGTGCTAATAAACTGCTTCTCTGAAACAACTCCTTGTCCTGGTGTCTCGGCAGCTCAGCATTACAGTTGGCAGGTGCCATCAAGTTGCTTCTGACTCATAGCGACTCTATGTCCAACAGAACAAAACACCGCCTGGTTCTGTGCTACCCTTACAATCATTGCTATCTTTTGGCCTATCATTGCAGCCACTGGTCAGTTCACCTCTTTGAGAATCTTCCCCTCTTCTGCTGACTCACTATTTTACCAAGCACCCTGTCATTCTCCAATGACTGGTCTCTCCTTATAACATGTCCAAAGAATGTGAGATGAAGTCTCGTCACCTTGCTTCTAAGGAGCATTCTAGCTGTACTTCTTCCAAGACAGATCTGTTCATTCATCTGGCATCCACAGTATATTCAATATTCTTCACCATCACCATAATTCAAAGGCATCAACTTTTCTTTAGTCTTCCTTATTCACTGTCCAGTTTTCACATACATATGAGTTGACTGAAAATAACATGGCTTGGGTTAGTCATATCTTAGTCCTCAAAGTGACATCTTTGATTTTTAACACTTTAAAGAGAGCTTTTACAGCAGATCTGCCAGTGCAATACATCGTTTGATTTCTTGATTGCTGCTTCCAGTGGTATTGACTGTGGCTCCAAGTACAATACTGACAACTTCAATATTTTCTCCATTTATCATGTTGTTACTTATTGGTTCCATATTTGTTTTCTTTATGTTGAGGTATAATCTATACTGAAGACTGTAGTCTTTGTTCCTCTTCAGTAAGTGTTTCAAGTCTTTGCTTTCAACAAACAAGGTTGGGTCATATGCATATTACAGGCTGTTAATGAGTCTTCCTCCAATCCTGATGCCATATTCTTCTTCATATAGTCCAGCATCTCATATTATTTTCTCAACATACAGATTGGACAAGCAGGGTGAAAAGATAGAACCTTGACATCACCCTGATTTTATACCATGCAGTTTCCCCATCTCTGTTCGAACAACTGCCTCTCAGTCTATGTTTGCACATATGCACATCTACAAATGACTGCAAATGTGCCTGGAGTATTTTTAGTGAATTCTTTGTGAATCTGTGAATTGGAATCCATGTATGATGGTCAACTGTAGGTGCATGTGCATATATATATACTATTTTAGAAAGGAATACAGAATTTACAGAGAAAGAATTCTAAAAGACTAGTAACATAGCATAGTGCCTAAGGCATCTGACTGCTAACTAGAAGGCTGGTGGTTCAAACCCACCAGCCACTCTTCAGAAGGAAGGTTGGGCAATCTACTTCTGTAGTGATACTGCCTTGGAAACCCAAGGAGAAGTCATTATGAGTTGGATACACCTCTGTGGCAGTGGGTCTGGTTTGGATTAGTAATGTAAGAAAGGAGGTCTGGTGGCATAATGAGTAAGGCATTTGGCTGCTAACCAGAAGGTCAGTGGTTCAAACCTATCAGCTACTCCATGGGAAGAAGATGAGGCAATCTACTTCCATAAAGATTTCCAGCCTTAGAAACCCATTGGGGGTCACTATGAGTTGGAATTGACTCAATGGCAGTGGATGTCTCTGGGTCAGTAACATGAGAAGATGATCAAACTCATTAGAAATCAGGCAAATGCAACTTAAAACAGTAAGATATTGTTCATAACTGCACAATGGGCAAAAATGTAAAAATTTGATACTTTCATATTCTGCTGGTATGAGGACACAGTGTCATAAACACTTTGGGTGGCAATTTGTCAATATCCCTTAAGTCATTATGACCTTTGTAATTTTATGTATACATATCCTAAATAAACCCTTCCTTACATATATATATATAAGAAGATAAACACAAAGCTGTTCACTGAAGCAATATTCCTTATTGAAAAATGTGGAAACAATCTAATGCCAAAAAACACAGAAATGGTTAAAGAATATGTATAAATTCATCAAATGCAGTAAGTGAAAGTAGTTAAAAGAATTTAATTGTATCTTTATGCATCTATGTGTGTAACTATAAAATATTGCTAGATGGAGAAAAAAAATACTAAATAAGAAGTATAGTATGATACTATTAATTTAAAAATTCATATAAAGCAACCTTCTATAATTTGGAAAACAAATCCATATACACATATATGCAAAATATTAAAAAGATCTAAAAGAATATACTCCAAATTCATAACAGATTATGAGGTAACATTCAAAAGAGATTTTATTTGTAGTATTCTAATTATTTTAAAAGAATCTATTTATGTATTAGCTGTATAATTTTAAAAACAGCTCAAATTTCCTAATTAGAATAATGGTAATGTGAGGATTCTCTGGAGAGATCCTGAGATACATGTTCTCAGCTACAATCATTGTGTATTGTTCAGCCTTCACCAACGCATCTGGTAACAGAGGGGAAAAAAAAAGATATTCTTTCTGATGTGATGGAGACCAGATAATAATGATATCTCCCATGTATATATATTTTCTGGTAGAAGTATGATCAGGGAATTATGCAATTAAAATAATTCTATAGTGTTCTTAGGAGCTCTGGTGGCACAGTGCCTAAGGCATCTGACTGCTAACCAGAAGGCTGGCAGTTCAAACCCACCAGCCACTCCTCAGAAGGAAGACTGGGCAATCTACTTCCATAGAGACACTGCCTCGGAAACCCGAGGAGGAATCATTATGAGTCAGGACCAACCCAATGGCAGTGAGTTTGGTTTTTCTGTATAGTATTCTTACTGAGCAAAAGATTCTAATAGACTTATACCTCCTTCTCTTTACTACAAAGCACTTCTAGTGAAAGGAAAGCAAACACTTGATGGTAAAGTCCATCTAAGTGGAATTATAAAAATATAGTGTAACTTTCACTGTGCTACTGACAGAATGCTAATATTGAAACTCTAATTTAATAAAAACATTATAAACATGTGCAAGTATCAGAAGGTTACCCTTGCATCCTAATTTAAAAAACTAAGTTTTCCAGTGTAGAAGGAAAGATACACTAGCATAAATGCTAGATTTTCCTTGCTTAAATTAAATGGTTTGCAAAATCTCCACAGAATATTTAAATGCTAGTAAATGTGAAGAAATTTGTGTAAGAAGAGAGGTAATAATAGCTGTAAAATATATGCATTCCTAATCTT
Source organism: Orycteropus afer afer (assembly GCF_000298275.1). Classification (NCBI taxonomy): domain Eukaryota; kingdom Metazoa; phylum Chordata; class Mammalia; order Tubulidentata; family Orycteropodidae; genus Orycteropus; species Orycteropus afer. The sequence goes on along the minus strand of NW_006921631.1, from coordinate 2,031,223 downwards.
GGTATAAAAAATTTCAGCACACCGACTCCTGGTGACACCATGTGTCACCACAGGTTGACATTAGCTGATTTTTTCAAAATAGATCAAGAGCACTTCTGATCTGTTTCTGGGTGGACTCAAGCCTTTAACCATTTGGTTAGCAGCCAATTGTACAACCCAGGGACTCCTACTTCTATTATAATAGATTATTAAAAGTTTTACAGTTATTTTTCTGCTTTAGTATTTATAGATATAATCACCATTCAATAGTAGTTCTTCCAAGTTGTCAGGATTTCGAGCAAGCTGCAGGATCAAAGCAGAACCCCGAACCTTATCAGGAATATCTTCATATAGTAATTCAATGTATTCATCCATGTCATTAATGTTAGCAACTTCATCAATCTGAAACAAAGGAAACACTAAATATGAAAACAGCAGTACTCAACAGATCCATAGTCAAAGAAATTATTTTGTCATTAATATATTGCCTTTTAAAACGAGTTAAGTTTACAAAGAACTTATAGTACCTCTTTTCTTGTGGAGGGAAAATTAGACCTTTGGGGCCTAGGGCTCTAATATAAAAACAATAATAAACCATAGGGCAAAATGGGTTGTATATAAATTCTAAAAATTTTTGTATCAATAGTAAGCATATTAAATGCAGTGCAAAATAATTTGTATCTACTGTAATAGATTAAACAGCATTTTAAAACATGTTGTTGTTGTTGTTATGTGCCGTCGAGTCGGCTCCGACTCATAGCGACCCCTCCTTGGGTTTCCGAGGCAGTATCACTACGGAAGTAGGATTGCCCAACCTTCCTTCCGAAGAGTGGCTGGTGGGTTTGAACCGCCAGCCTTCTGGTTAGCAGTCAAGTGCCTTAGCCACTATGCTACCAGAGCTCCCAATATAATAAGAATATTTCAAACATTTTTCAAACTTATTTTATGAAAATGAAATCTGTCTAAAAATCACACCAAAAAATTTTGTCTTTGTTAATTTATATACTGATTTTCTACCTTTTTCAGATATTTCTAAAATTCAATAATTTTTTTTAAAATTCCACATATCAATAATATGAATGTATTAATTATTGAGGGAAAAACTAACACCTTATAATTAATTCTCCATTAGATAAGAATACAGTCTTACCTCCATTCCTTCAAAAGGAGGTGGATCTTTAGGTTTGCTCGATTTCTCTTTTTTTTCTGTTAAAAAAAAAATAATATATATTTATTTTTTTTAAATGAGAAACATCAAGTTTATAATGTTTTTAAGTAAATTTTTATTTTCAGCATCTGAGTTTAATTCTAGCTGAGCTGTAGATCTTAAACTGGATAATTTATAAAACAATATTTTTTTTTAATGTATAAAAAATGTCCACCTACAGTCCACCTGTACTGATGAAGTTATCAAGGAGAGTGTAAACAAATAAAATCTATAAATAACTCCTCAAGTTATGATAGGCACTAGTTGTCTTTCTCTCCAGGTAACTTTTTGGTTATTCATATAGCCAGGCTTACCAACAAAAAGCAAAACAATCTATTTTAAGCTTCCCTTCTTTCCCTGCCTAACTCACATTTAAGTTAGGAATGGAAAAACTAACAAGGCAAAGAAAAAGAAAGGACTTGGATTAAAAAAAAAAAAAAACCTGTAATGAAAATGAACAAAGAAATGACATGGATATTTTAAAAGCTAAAATACAGAACAGTTGCTAAATGATGGCTTTTTTAAATAAGTAAAATTAAGATAAAAAATTTGAAGGCTAAAATCCATATTTGTGCTAATCTAAACTTGTTCTCCCCAAAATTAAAGTGAGGGCATTGAACACAACTTTGAGCCATTTATTATAACGAGTTATTTTGATTAATTTCATTTTCTAGTAAACAGCTGTCAACAATACTTTAATGATGTGGCTCAAAACACCTACGAACACATGCAGTACATATGTATATACATACAATTTAAATAAGTTAGAGTAGCAAACAACTTTTTAGTCTATGTAAACATGTTTTACATACAATAGGAGTTAGCCCTTACTATTTTCAAAGAGGATAGCAGCCATTCTAAATAAGGTCAAGTTTTCGCAACAGCTAAATTTTCCCATAAACAGATAATTTACCTTGACAGTGGTTTATGTGAACAAAGAAAAATCACTTAAGGTAAAGAATCACATACTGAAATAAATATTATTTGTTTTGTTTCAATCATTTTTAGAGTAAGGCTGCTGGCTCTGAAATAGTGGAACCAAGTAAAAAAGTTATGACAGAAAAATTGAATAGTTTTTTAAAATAAATGTATATTTATTATAGCAAAGCACTTCACAAATGCTTTCAAATATTAATATCTTTATAGAAAAACATGTTGATTTGAATTATTCTTTTCATGTTATGATAATGTGAAATTTCTTTATATTCCTCCAATTTCTCGAGGGTGGTAAGAAGACTGCTTTACTCTGAACAATCAGTGAAAGGGTTTTCATTTAAAAATATATTTTATTATAAATGCCTTCAGAATGATATTAATTTGGCATTAGGAAAAATCAGTATTAACTATATTACACAACCCAATATAAGTACACAAAGATCCTGAAAGACCAGTATGGCTCACTTAGCATCTATTTGAAGATGCTGTCTTGCATCATTTATAAACATATCTTAACAAGAAGATTCTAACATAAATATTTACTTTTTATAAAAATTGTTCTTGATAAATAATATTTTACTTATCCAGATGGCACTCACTACAATTAATAAGTATACTGTGAGTGTCAGCCAGGTGATTGTTGTTGTTATGTGCTGTTGAGTCGGACCCAACTCATAGCAGCCCCTCCTTGGGTTTCCAAGGCAGTGTATCACTACAAAAGTAGATTGCCCAACCTTCCTTCAGATGAATGACTGGTGCATTTGAACCACTAGCCTTCTGGTTCCAGTCAAGTGCCTTAGGCAGCAATCAATTTCAATATGCTTATTTTTCCCTTTAAATATAGCCATAGACATTCAATTGATTCAATAAACACACAGATTATATTATATAAGTTAGATACTGTTCAGGGCTAATAAAAATATATATTAAACATAGGCATTTATTTGCTGAAGATGGAGAGGGAAGGTTGATTAATTAAAAAAAGTCTAACAAATTTTTTCTTTTTTTTTTTAACTTAGTACAATCAAAACATTAGCACTTACAAGTTATTTCAAGGGCACCATATCTTAGAACTCACCAATGGTCGAAGAAAGATGTAGACTTCATAAATATTGTGAGATGGAATAATTAACCATTCAACAATCAGAGATGACTTTCTATTTTAAAATCTGTTTTATTTCATTTGGATTATTTAGAAATGCTTTCATAAACAATCATGTGCTTAGTTCTTAATCTCTTAATGATTCAGTTCTTTCAATTGAGAACGGGAGAATAATAACAATAGAGATACTGAAGAATGGAAAAATAGTACTTTTCTAAGAAAGATTAATAAAAGTTATATACTTAGGCTACTCTAAAACTCACGATAGATATTTTAACATTTAAATATTTAATCTATTTGAATTATAAATCAAATATCAATACGAAATTTAGAAAATGTAAGTCTTTTTTGAGCAGAGAAAATAAGCTTCCTGTAATAAAATTCTCTCCCTGTATTATTCTAGAATCAATATAATACAGACATTTCCTTTTTAATTTCCTATTTCAATGTATATGCACACACACATATACATATGAACACAACATACATACATACAAACAGTATGAAATGAAACCAGATCATTTTGTGTGAAGAATCTAATATAAACCCTAGTACATAGAAAGCTAATGATTGTTTACTCCTTCATTCACTTAGTGATTCCTAGCACTACAAAACAAAACAACATTCAAATATCAAAAGCACAAACTATAGTCAAACAAATCTGGTTTTGCATTACGAAATTCTACTACTTACCTTTACCTGACAATGAATCACGGCGGTTTTGCAGATAATACAACAGCTGCTCTACCTCGTTTAGCTTTGAGGGATGAATGAGTTTACATTCTTCAACTACCTTTCGTGCCAGGGAACTTATATCTGTGTTGGCATTGAGACTCTTAAGACGAATGCTGCAAGCATATCAGAATTTCCCAATTCAGGTGTTATGAAATAAGCAATAACTCCAAATAACACTTTTTTCAAATAAACAATTTATAAAGCATTTAAATGCATCTGGCCATAATCTTTTTAGTAAAATATAATAAAATTTAGCTATATTCAGACTTAAAAACTACAAGGCAATGATTTTCTTTGAGCTGGACAAGCAAACAGCAAAAGGAGTATAAAGCCTACATCTAACCCTCCCAGACAGGATAGCATTTTCAGAGACTGTTTTAAAACAGTATTTCTGATGTAAATAAACATAGTCTTTTCAGTCACTATTGGATGTGAGAATACGTATCGCTAAAAACTAATCATCTTGACCATACCCACAATCTTTTTTTTTTTTTCTTAATAGGGGCAAGATATAATATTGATGTTTTTCAGATTCAATTGTTTTGGTAGCAATTACATAGAAGGAAGAAAAGAGAAAAAGGTAAATATTTACATGAGAAATTTGGAGGAACAAATAAATACATTATATACTTAGATTACTACATTAAATAATAATAAATAAATTATTTCCTCCCTCTTTTATAATTTAGCCCAGAAGATACACTGGGACCCCAAAAAGAGGAGGTTATTCAGAGTCTAGAACTGTACCATGGAGATCTACGAAGACATAAAATTAGGCCACATGTAAAGGCTCAAACTGGTGGCAGGAGACCCTATCAAGCAGATGCAACCATGTAAGGCTTAGACTGAAAATGAGAGACAAAAGAAAGCAGTGACTATGTAGAATTACTTCTTGGTGAGGATGGTTAATTTTTGTGGAGACATCAAAGTATCAGAGGCAGCAGAGGTGGAGATTTCAGAAAAATGCTCTCTACACAGTATCTGCGAAATCACTGTTCAAAGGTATATACATATATGATCCCTCCTGAAACTTGTTCAGTTATTTAGAGGTCAACTAACCCCAAATCTCTGGCCCTCCTGTGATCCTGTGAGCACTTAAAAGCCTTCAATAAATTCATTTCACACTTAAATTTGTTAAAGGGGTTTCTAATTTTTGCAACAAGAACTCCAGCAATACCATGTGCCTTTACCTTTTCTTTAGCCTATTTGGTGTTTTATGTTCCTATCTTCTAATATTCTTCATTATATTTTTATATTGTTTTAGCTGCACATCAGAAGGCAGAAATAGGAAAGAGGTTTCATTCAAAGAAAACTCTCAAAAGACCACTGTTCTGGTTACCTAGTGCCACTCTGACAGGAATATACCACAAATGGGATGGCCTTAACAAACGGGAGTTTATTCTTACAATTTGGAAGCTTTAAGTCCAAGTTCAAAGTGCCAGGCTCTAGGGGCTGGATGAAAGCCCCTCAACCTTGGGGTCCAGCTCTGCCTCCTGCTCCCGGCCCACTGGAGCTAGAGGCACTTCTTCACTCAGACAGCTGCTGGCTGCTGAGGCTGAGAACCTCCCAAGGATGACAAGTAAAAAGGCACAGTCCCAATGTTACCACATGGCAGGCCATTGACTTAATTAAGTCCATTGTAAGTCCCAAGGTCAGCAGAGCATAGCAGGCTGCTGAGCAACGACACGGCTACATGCAGGGTCCAAGCATGCCATAGGCTAGAGACCATTCCCAAAGGCTTCTCCTTATATTCAGGAAGCAGACCACATACCCAAAGGCAGCTACTCAACTGCTTGTGGTAGATCCCACCATGGACTTGATTGCCAGTCTCCTCTTGGGGATTAACTACCACGAGCTGCCCAGCCACTCAACCAGGCCCAGCCAAGTTGACATATAAACATAACCATCACAACCACTCGATGTCTAATTTTAACAAAGAACTGGAAACTCTTGATACTTTCAAGAAAGTTGATAGAGGCACAACAGAAATTCTATAGACTGGTTTTTCAAATCTTTTTTTTTTAATTCATTTTCTATCAACATATGTATTAGCAATCTGATTCATCTTCTTTCCACTCAGAATATATTTTCTTCTTTTAGGTTACTCTCCTAAACCCTTCTCTATTATGGAAGACAAGGAAAAAAATAGGTAGTCCGAGAATTTTCAGGAAATGTTAGCAGCATGTTTACTGGATTGTCCTTATAATCAAGAAATAGAATTGTAATTACTTAGCTTATATTTATTAAGGCAGCTTAACCTATCAAGCTTATACAAAAAGCTCACAAGAAAAGTACCCCCATCATTTTTAGAACATAACCACCATTTCTTATAAAGAAATCTTCAGAAGACTGGGTCTCTGTTGATAATATACTTCTACATTCCTTTGCCCACTACCGAAGAATGAAATATAATCTTCCGGACCTGGGCCATAGAACTGACTAGCCCAATTTAATAACATTTTCAACTTTAAACCTATCTTAATCTATTTGAGTCCCTCCTACTTTCTGGAATTAATAAAACCTCTTTAACTACCAACAAACCACATTCTTCTTTTGGTCTCATAATACAATTCCTCTCCAAAATCTATGCAGCTAGAATTGAGTATCATAGGGTTGAAGTACTCAAGTTTTTTCCCTAACAATGTTTAAATCCACTTACTCTTAACTACAATCTGAAGAAACACTTTCCAGGTGGCTAACTCTCTTGTAAATGTACTTCTTGTCAAGAAAGCCTGAAGACTTTCAAATAACACTATCATTTAATTCTAGTTGTTAAGATTTCATCTTTAAGAACTAAAAAACTAAATTTCTCTCCTGAAATATGAATATATGAGATTCAAAGGTTTTTCTTTGGAGGTCAAATTAATTAAGATCTCAAAAAAAATAGTCATGTTTTGTCAAAATGTTTAAAACTCAACCAAAATTCAGGCAGTGACACAGAAGAGAAAAAGGATGAGAGAACACAAAAAAGTGAGAGGTTATGAGTTATGAGTTAGATTCTACTGTGTGAGTATATGTAGTATGTATGTGTATTTCTCTTCAATCCTACAGACTGTCAGAGAAGTCAGTTATCTTTAATTAATTATTAAATTATTAATTTAGTCTCCTTTGTAAACCAAATGAGAAAGACAAATTAGTAGATCACAAAAAGATACTGGAGTCCCAGGGTGGTACAGATGGCTAATGTACTCAGCTATTAACCAAAAGGTAAGAAGTTCAAATCCACTCAGAGGTGCCTCAGAACAAAGGCCTGGTACCTATTTCTGAAAAATGAGCCACTGAAAAGCCTATGGAACATAGTTCTATTCTGACACACATGGTGTTGGTGTTATAATCGACTCAACAGTAAGTAGTTTCTGGTTTTCAATAAGATAGTAGGCAGCTTCTCTTTGCAGGATATCTCAACTTCAACACTACTGACATTTTGACAATCTTGTATATATATGGTCAGATGCTTAGCAGCACCCTAGCTTCTTACACATTAAGTAACAGTAGTACCCTTCCTGTTATGACAACCAAAAATATCTCCAGACACGGCCAAATGTCCTGTGGGGGGAAAACAGCCCCAGATGAGAACCAGTGCTATTTAAAAAAAAAAAAAAAACCAAACCCACTGCTGGGGAGTCAATTCTAACTCACAGTGACCCTATATGACAGAGTAGAACTCTTCTATAAGGGTTCCAACACTGTAAATCTTTATGGAAGCAGACTGCCACATCTTTCTCCTGCCACTGCTATATGTTGTTTGTTGTTGTTGTTAGGTACTGTTGAATCGATTCCAACTCACAGCAATCCTATGTACAACAGAACAAAACACTGCCCGGTTCTGTGCCATCCTCACAATCCTTTCTATGTTTGAGACTATTGTTGTAGCCACTGTGTCATTCCATCTCATTAAGGGTCTTCTCCTTTTTCTCTGATCCTTTACTTTCCTAAGCATGATACCCTTCTCCATGTGGTCCCTTCTGACCACATGATCAAAGTAGGTGAGACAAAGCCTGGCCATTCTCACTTTTAAGGAGCATTCTGGCTTCACTTCTTCCAGGATAGATTTATTTGTTCCTTGGCAGTTCATGATATTTTGAATATTTTTTGTCAACACCATAATTCAAAAGCATCAATTCTTTGCTTTTGCTTATTTACTGTCCAGCATATGAGGCCTTTAAAAATACGATGGCTTGGGTTAGACGCACCTTAGTCTTCAAAGTCACATCTTTGCTCTTCAACACTTTGAAAAAGTCTTTTGCAACTGATTTTCCCAGTGCAATATACCATCTCATTTCTTGACTGCTGCTTCCATGGGTGGTAATTGTGAATCCAAGTAAAATGAAATACTTGACAACTGCAATCTATATGCTATAGCAGAAAAAATAAAAAAATACAAACCCACTGCCATTGAGTCAATTCGACTCATAGCAACCCCTCCTTGGATTTCCAAGGCAATATCGTTACAGAAGTAGATTGCCCAATCTTCCTTCCAAGGAGTGGCCAGTGGGTTTGAACCACGAACCTTCTGGTTATCAGTCAAACGCCTTAGGCACTGTACCACCAAAGTTCCTTAAAGGAACTCCTAGCACCAAGTAATTTAATATAGTTAATACCACCAAACACAGAATAGATGACATTTTTTTCTAACGAGTTCCCAAATCAAATTTTTTTTATATAGAGGGAATAAGACTGGGACAGAGTACTAAGTGATCTGAGACCATTTTTACTTCCACCAAACTATGGAAAGAAAGCAAAATTATCACCAGCATAAATGCAGGCCAGTGAAGAAGGTCAGTTTCCAAAGGACTTCTCGAAGTATCACAAATGCAGGAAAAAAAGATATTGGGAAATCTAAGAGCAGTCCATTGAGCCAGAAAATGCCTGTCTTAACACTAACATCTTTCAGAGTGCTAGATTTAAAGGGATGAATTCAAGGTCTGTGGCCCATTTGGCAGTATTTGAAAGCCACACTTCTTGCAATTCCAGGGAAAAAAGAACACAAGATACCCTTAAATATAAATTTCCTAAATTAAGCTATAAAGTCCCACATCTTTTATGACTGATTTCACAAGTTAATAGTTTGTATACTATGATACGTATTTACTAAATGCAATATATCAAAATAGGTATTTTTCAGCAGGTTTTCATTATGCCTGATTCTCTCTGAAATAGATATATTCTATAGTTTAAAATAATTTGTTTCATTGTTATAAAATACATCTACAAGAATGCTATAACCAGTTATCACCTACACAGATTAAAATGATACCAGGTTTACATAAGGCTCACTACTTTCAAATGTGCATAAATAAAGAAACTTACATTTTTTGGCATTCCTTTCGTTCTCCCAACATGGGATCACCCATTTCTCCAAGAATTGTAGCTTCCACTTCATATTGAACAATGAGTGCTTTTTCTGATGGATGTACATCAATATTTCCTCCTTTAACTTTCCTACAACACAAAAGAAAAAAAAAACATAACCAGATTAAGAATTCACAAAATGTCCACAGTTTTTTATCTAGCAGTTTTTTCCACAAACATGTTGGCTGTATTAAATTATTTGAATCAGATTTTCTCTTGACTTGGGGTAAGAAATTTTTTTTTTTTCCTCTATACTATACGTATAACTCTTGGTCCTATAGAGAGAATGTTTATGGGTAATTCTACCCAGGAAAACTACATTTACTTAAAGAACCAGACAGAAGAGCAAACCAATGAAACATAAAAAACTAAAATGGTTTCGTAGAGAATGACTTCAACTATAAAAGTCAGCACTTCAAAACCAAAGACAGCTGCTGCAAAACTTGTATTAATAACAAGAAAATCAACCTGCCAAATAATTAGCTGATTAACTAGATCACAGAAAGAAATGAATATATTAAACTACAATATGTAGTATGGATCATGTTACATAATTGTGGAAATTCCAATATTGTTGTTGTTAGGTGCCATCAAGTTGGTTCCCAGTCACAGCGACTCTATGTACAACAGAATGAAAAACTGCCAGTCCTGTGCAGTCCTCACAATCAGTGCTGTTGGAGCCCACTGTTGCAGCCACTGTGTCAGTTCATATTGAATTTCTCCCTCTTTTTCTACTTTATCAAGCACGGTGTCATTCTCCAGGGACTGGTCCCTCCTGATAACACATCCAAAGTACATGCAATCTCGATTCTAAGGAGCAATCTGGCTGTACTTTTTCCAAGACAGTTTTGTTCACTCTTCTGACAGGCTATAGTATATTCAGTGTTCTTTGCCAACATGGTAATTCAAAGGCATTAATTCTTCTTTGGTATTCCTTATTTATTGTCGAGCTTTCACATGCATATGAGGTGACTCAAAATACAAGGGCTTGGGTCAGGTGCACTTTAGCCTTCAAAGGGACATCTTCACTTTTTAAACACCTTTTCATTCTTGTTGTTTATATTTTTATTGTGATTTGTGATTGTCACACTTTGTGACATTCAGTAAATCCCACAATGTATCAGCACTCTTCCCACTTCCTCCCTGTGTTTACCATTTCCCTTGTCCTTCTTTCCTATCCCTATCTACCTTCTTAGCTTTATCTCTGGGCAAAGCTGCCCTTTTGATCTTTTATGGTTGATTATTCTAATGAGTGCATACCTTCCTGGTATTATTGTTCACCTTTTGGGCAGGCTATTGTTTGGCTGAAACTTGAGTCATGGGGATTGAGTTTAGTTCCAGGCTTGAAAGGTGTCTAAGAGTAATAGTCTCAAGGGTTCCACCAGTCTCTATCAGATCAGTAAGCCTGGTCGTTTTTATGACTTTGAGTTTTGTTCCACATTTTTCTCCCACTCTATCTGGGACCTCCAATTGTGATACCTTTCAGAATGGTCAGCAGTGGTAGCTGGATACCATCTAGTTCTTTTGGTCTCAGTGTCATGGAGGCAAGGTTCATGGGGTCCATTAGTCCTTTGGACTAAATGTTTCCTTGTGTCTTTGATTTTCTTCATACTTCTTTGCTTAGATGGCCACTCCCATGCTTTTAAGACTGCTGTCACTACTCACCAAAGTAGGATGCAGAACACTGTCTTTGTGGACTAGGTTAAGCCCACTGACCTCAGCGTTGTTCAAGCCCTCATACTCAATGACTCATTCCTTCAAGTTGTTTGGCTGTGACTGAGAAATTTTCCTAACTTTGGCCACTGTATGCTCTACTGTTTTCATAGCTATATTTGCAGCTCAAATAAACATGTATGTAGAGATAACCTCTGTCAAACCTGTATGTACTGAAGGGTGTAGTCCCATTCATCTTTCCATCCCTGTTCAGCGTGTCTGTGTATCTACTCATAGATTGCTATTACTGTCACAGCATCTTCCTGTGCCTTGCTCATTTTGTGCTGCTCTCCCCTTTGTTGTATATTCCCTTTCCCTTCACTAAGTTAGTATTTGTCTACCTTCTAGCTACTGACTGAACTTTACTTCCCCTCCCACCTTTGACAACCTTCAAGGATGATTCTTTCTCTGTGTAAATCCTTTCTTTTTACAGTAATGGTCTCGTAGTATTTGTCCTTTTGTGACTAATTTCACTCAGCATAATGTCCTTTAGGTTCATACATGTTATGAAGTGGTTCACAGATTCATCGCTATTCTTTTAACGTTGTGTAGTATTCCATCATGTATATGTACCATAGTTTGTTTATCCATTCATATGTTGATGGGCATTTAGGTTGTTTCCATCTTCTTGCTACTGTGAATAATGTTTTGATGAACATGGGTGTGCATATATCTGTTTGTGTCACAGCTCTTACATCTCTAGGATATATAACTAGTGGGACCACTGGATCATATGGTATTTTTATTCTCAACTTTTTAAGTAAGCACCATACAGTTTTCCACAGGGGTTGTACCATTTTATTGTCCCACCAGCAGTGTGTAAGGGTTCTATTCCCTACACACCTTTGCATTTGTGGGTTTTCTGGGTTTTTTAACTTTGTTATTAATGCTGGAGTGAAACAATACCTCCCTGATGGTTTGACTTGAATCCCTCTAATGGCTAAAGATTGTGAGGATTTCTTCTTGTGTTTGTTAGCTTCCTGAATGTCTTTTTTTTTTTTTTT
>NW_006921631.1:2004064-2015504 GCF_000298275.1 Orycteropus afer afer | reverse complement strand
TGATGGGATCAAGTATAGCAGGGATTGTAGGGCTGGCGCAGGATCGGGCAGTGTTTCTTCTGCTGTGCATGGGGTCGCTATGAGTTGGAGACGACTTGACGGCACTTAACAACAACAACAACAACAACAAGTTTGCCCCGATTTTTTTTTTTAATGATCTTTATGGTTTTAGGTTTTACATTTAGGTATTTGATTCATCTTGAGCTAGTTTTTGTATATGGTGTGTAATATGGATCCTGTTTCATTTTCCTACAAACAGATTTCCAGTTTTGCCAGTAATATTTGTTAAAGAGAGTATCTCTTTCCCACTTAATGGGTTTTGGTTCTTTGTCAAAGATCAGCTGTCCATAGGTGAATGGATTTACTTCTGCAATCTCAATTCTGTTCCATTCGTCTATGTATCTGTCAGTGCACAAATACCAGGCTGTTTTGACTACTGTGGCTACATAACAGGTGTGAGATATGGGAGATTGAGTTCTCTTACTTTCTTCTTCTTCTTTAGCAGTTCCCTGCTTATCCAAGGTCTCTTTCTTTCCATATAAAGGTGATGATTAGTTTTTCCATCTCTTTAAAAAATGATGAATCTGGATCATGATTGCATTATATGTGTAGATGGCTTTAGATAGTATATTGTCATTTTTATAATGTTAAGTCTGTCTATTCATGAAGACAGTATATTCTTCCATTTCTGTAGGTCTCCTAGTTTGTTGTGGTAGTGTTTTTGTAGTTTTCCTTGTATAGGTTTCTTTGTGTGTCTGGTTAGATTTATGCTTAACTACTTCATCTTTTGGGTGGCTACTGTAAATGGTATTGTCTCCCTGATTTCCTTTTCAGAGTTCTCTTTGTTATTTTAGAGGACTCCTACTGATTTTCCTATGTTGATCCTGTACCTTGTCACTTTGCTGAATCCTTCAGTAGTTTTCTATGTAGAGGATAATGTCATCTGCAAAGAGAGAGTTTTACTTCTTCTTTGCCAATTTGGATGGTTTTATTTCTCTTTCTTGCCTTATTGCTCTGGCTTAGATTTCCAATACATTTTAAATAGGAGTGGTGGTAAAGGGTATCCTCGTCTAGTTGCCATTCACAAGGGGAAGGTTTTCAGTTTCTCTCTGTTAAGAACAATGTTGACTGGTGGTTTTGTGCATATGCCCTTAATTATGATGAGTAATTTCTTTTCAATTTATATTCTTTTGAGTGTTATTATCAAGAATCAGTATTGCATTTTGTCAAAAGCATTTTCTGTGACAAGTGATGTGATTGTGTGGTTCTTTTCCTTTGTTTTACTTATGTGGTGGATTACATTGATTATTTTACTAATGTTGAACCATCCTTGCATACTCAGTATGAATTCCACTTGGCCATGATGTATTATTCTTTTGATATGCCGTTGGATTCTACTGGTTAGCATTTTGTTGAGAATTTTTGTGTCAATATTCATGGGGGATATTGATCTATAATTTTATTTTTTTAATGATGTCTTTGCTTAATTTTGGCATCATGGTTATGCTTGCTTCAGAGAATGAGTTTAGGAGTATTGCATCCTTTTCTATACTCTGAAATAGTTTGAGTAGAACTGGTGTCAGCTCTTCTCTGAATGTCTGGTAGAACATGCCAGTGAAGTTCTTGGGTTGGGACTTTTTCCTGTTGGGAGTCTTTTTATGACTTGTTCAATTTATTTTTTTTTTGTGATGGGTCAGTTCAAATTTTCTACCTCAGATCATGTTAGTTTGGTAGGTAGTATGTTTACAAAAATAAGTCCATTTCTTCTAGGTTTTCAAATTTGCTGGAGTACAGTTCTTGATAGTATTGTTACTATGCTTTTAGTTTCAGTAGGTTCAGTTGTGACATGACCTCTTTCATTTATTTGTGGTATTTGCATTTTCTCCTTCTTTTCCTTTGTTAAATTTGCCATGGTCTGTCAATTTTATTAATCCTTTTAAACAATCAACTTCTAGTTTTGTTAATTCTTTAATTTTTTTTTTCTGTTTCAATTATTTCTGCTCAAATCTTTATTATTTCCTTTCTTGGGGTGACTGCACAAATGCAATGCACTGCTGTTGAATCGGATCCCACTCATAGTGCCCCTCCTTGGGTTTCTGAGGTGGTATCACTACAGAAGTAGATTGCCCAACCTTCCTTCTGAGGCGTGGCTGGTGGGTTTGAACTGCCAGCCTTCTAGTTAGCACTCAAATGTCTTAGGCACTACAGGCTATTTTTTTTCCTGTTCTTTTTCTAATTGTTGGAGACGTTGGGTTAAGTTGTTTATTTTGGTTCTTTCTTCTTTTGATGTGTGTTTATTGCTATAAATTATCCTCTAAGCACTGCAGTGCTTTTGCTGTGTCCCAAAGATTTTAGTATGTGTTTCCTTTAGTTCAATTCAATGAATTCTTTTTTTTCCTTCCATCACCCAGTAAGCAACTCTGTTGGCACAGAGGTTAAAGCATTAGGCTAAAAACCAAAAACACTGGCAGTTTTAATCTATGAGCTGATTTGTGGGAGAAAGATTAAGTAGTCCGCTTCTGTAAAGATTTACAGCCTTGGAAACCCTATAGGGCAGTTTAGGGCAGTTCAACTCTCTTTTACGGTCACTATGAGTTAGAACTGACTCTATGGAAGTATTGTATTGTATTTATTTTTCTAATTACATAAGTAGTATTTAAGCACAGTATTATTCAGTTTCCATATATTTGATTGTTTTCCCTTGACTTTCCTGTTTATGATTTCTAATTTTATAGTACTGCAATATGAGAAGGTGCTTTGTACTATTTTGATGTTTTTAAATTTATTGATACTTGCTTTGTGGCCTAAAATATGGTCTATTCTTTAAAATGTCCCATGTACACTGGAAAAGAATGTATATTGTGCTATTGTTGGGTGAGGTCTTCTGCATACACCTATGAGGTCTAGTTGGTTGATTGTGTTGCTTAGATCTTCTGTCTTTGTTGAGTTTCTGTTTAGTTCTTCTGTCCTTCATCAAAAGTGGTATAATAAAATGGCATAGTGGCCAAGGCATTTGATTGCTAACCAGAAGACTGGTGGTTCAAACCCACCAGCCACTCCTCAGAAGGAAGGTTGGGCAATCCACTTCTGTAGTGATACTGACTTGGAAACCAAAGGAGGGGTTGTTGAGTCAGATCCAACTTGACAGCAGTGAGTCTGGTTTATTATTATTATTACTATTGGATTGTGTAGTTCTCTTTTCAATTTTGTTAAAGTTTGGTTTATGTATTTTGGAGCTCTCTTACACTGGGTGCATAGATATGTTTTGTCCTCTTGTTTGACTGACCCTTTAATAATTATATAATGTCACTCTTTGTCTCTTTTGCTGGTTTTTGCCTTAAAGTCTATTTTGTGAGAATTTAATATTACCACTCCTGCTCTTTTCTGGTTATCATTTGCTTGACACATATTTTTCCATCCTTTGATTCTTAGCTTATTTTTGTCTTTGTGTGCAAGGTGTATCTCTTAGAGACAGTATATTGATGGGTCATGTTTTCTTATTTATTCTGCTACCCTCTGTCTCTTGACTAGTGCAGTTAATCCACTTATAATCAGTGTAATTATCAATAGGTATGACTTTACTGCTGCCATTTTGCTGATTTTTTTTTTTTTTTTGGTGTGGTGTTGATGATTTCTTTTTCAATATATTTTTCTGTGCTGAGTTCATTTTGTACATGGATTTTCTTTTCATTTCCTTCATAGCTATTGTTTACTGAGACTATGATTTTCTTCTCTTTTATTTTATTATTTTCCTTTAAAGTTAATCTAATTTACTTTTATCTTCCCAAGTTTAAAGCAGTCAATTCTATCTTTTTATCATCGTGAGTTCCTCTGCATTTGGAAATTCTGTAACTATATTATGTATTCCTCCTTTTGCTTTGTAGTTATCATCATTTAAAAATCAACATCTCTGGTTCCCTATTTTCTGTCTTATACATTTAGTATATTTCTGATACTTCCATGTTTGGGTTTATTTCCAGGTGATGTTGCCATATGTCTTAATCTCCAGTTATTGTCCACCATTGATGGTTCTCTGTCCAAAGGACTTCCTTTAGCCTTTCTGGTAATGGTAGTCTTGTTTTTGCCAATTCCCTTAATTTCTGTTTATCTGGTGTGATAGTTGGAGCTGTGTTCAACTTGGCTCAACCACAACTCTGTGTGGTTTAAGCAATTGTGATGTGGGTTGTTCCCATGATGGGATCAGATATATATGTTTTGAGCAGCCAATCCGCTGAAAGGGAGTTTCCCTAGGGGTGTGGCCTGCTTCTAGTATATTTATAGACATCCTAGGAAAAAAGACTCTTCTGTGGATTGGGATTCTGTTGTGCTGCCTACAACTGTTCCGTGAGTGAACAATCCACCATTTGGCCTGGGGATCTGGGATTCATCATTCGTTGGCATCAACAGCCAGTATACTGCCTGCCAACCTTGACTCGTCAGCCCCTGCAGCTGTATGAGCTGGGAAAAGCCTGCAGCTTGATGTCTGATCCAAGAACTTGGATCTTGCCAGCTTCTGTAAGTTTATGAGCCATTTTCCTGAGATAAATTTCTCTTTCTCTCTATATATAAGCTTTACTGGTTTTGCTTCTTTAGAGAACACAGTCTAACACATCTGGGAATGTCCTAAGTTCACCATCATATTTGAGGGACAATTTTGCGGAATATAAAATTGTTGGTTTGTAAACTTTTCTTGCAGGGTTTTCTACGTACATATCATCCTACTGCCTGCTTGCCTACATGACTTCTTCGAAGAAATCAGAGCATAGCTTATTGGTTCTCCTTTATAGGTGACTTTTAATTTTTCCTGAGCTGTTTTCAGAATTCTTTCTTGGTCTTTGCCTTTGGAAAGTTTGCTTATGATATATCGTGATGATTTTCTTTTAGGGTCTATCCTATTAGTGGTTCACTGAGCTTCCTGAATGCCTATCTTCTTGTTTTTCATGATATTAAGGAAGCTTTCCTCCAACAAATTCTCCACAATTTTCTAGATGCTCTTTTTTGTTTCTTCCTGCTCTGGAATTCTGGTCACATGAAAGTTATTCCTCTTGATGGTGTCACACATTATTATTAGGCTTTCTTCATTATTTCTTCTGATTATTCCTCTAACAGATCAGTATTGAGATAGTTGACTTCAGTCTTCCTAATTCTGTGGTCCACTGATTCAATTTCACTCCTCTCTCCTAATGCAGTAACTATTTCTGAAATTTTAATCTTACTCTTCTGGATTTCTATTTGTTATTTTGATATGGTTCCAATTTTCCATGTAATTTGTCTTTTTTTTTTTTTTTAATTCTTCTAGAGTTTTGTCTGTGTTTTCCCTGATTTTGTCTGTGGTTTCCTCAAACTTTCTCTCAATCTGTTAAAGGTATACAAATATAATCCTTTTGAATTCCTTATGAGGCAGCTCCAATAGCACTATTTCCTCTGGAAGATTTTCTAGCCCTAAACTTTGTCATTTGTTTGAGCCACCTTGGCTTGTTTTTGTGTTGTCTCCTAGACACTGTAGTGTTATTATATTTGTTGACTGTATATTCGTTTTTGCTTCACCTTATTTATTTATTTTTAATATATCATGCAAAAAGACAAATGTGTTACTCTGGTCACTATTTTGGCAGTACTGGTGAATCTGATAGCCAGTGGGAATGTGGGCACAAGTTTATGATCACTGATCATGCAGAGTAGCTGAGGGAAAGGTAGAAGATCTTTCGTCTAGCCAATGAGCAGCAGCATCACTCAGTGGGTGGGACAGCAAAGGTGGTGGGTATGGCTGGGTAAGGTTGCTGGCTCCCAACTGCTGAGGAAAGATAAAAAAGAAAGTAACAAAGGGGCGGGGGAGAGGAAAAAGTAAAGGAAGAGGGGAAAAAAAGGACATGGGAAAAGGGGAAACCAAAAAGAAAGAAATGAAAAAGGAGAAAAAGAAAATAAAAAATTAAAGTAAATGTGGAATAACAGTGGTGCAAGTGCTAGCCACCAAACACAGCTAGGTGGAAAAGTGGCACTTTTCTGATAGAGCACACACCACTGAATACAGAGGGTGAAGGGGTAGCACTATTGAACACAGAGGTGGTGTAGGGCAAGGCAATCACTCAGTTGGATTAAAAAAACAAGAAAAAAAGGAGGGGGAAGAGTAAAGAACTAAGAAGAAGGGATAAAAGAAATGAAAAAGAGAGAGAGGGAAAAAAAGAAAAACTGCTACAAGTGTTAGGTGACAAACACAGTTGCAGCAGCCACACTGAACTCATTCTGCGAGTACTGTTGTTGTTGTTGTTATGTGCCGTCGAGTCAGCCCTGACTCATAGCGACCCCTCCTTGGGTTTCCGAGGCAGTATCACTACGGAAGTAGGATTGCCCAACCTTCCTTCCGAGAAGTGGCTGGTGGGTTTGAACCGCCAGCCTTCTGGTGAGCAGTCAAGTGCCTTAGCCACTATGCTACCAGAGCTCCTGAGTATATGCAACACTATTCAGGAAGGGGTGGGGTTGGATGAGTGCTTCTGACTGCAGACAGGGGATTTGCATCTGCTCCACAAGATAAAAAAGAAAAACAAGGCGGGGAAGGCTTGAAGAAGAGGGAAGAACTAAGAAGAAAAGAAATAAAAGAAAAAGAAAGAAAGTACCACAGTACTGGTGAAAGTGCCAGCCACCAAGTGTGGATGTGCAAGAATGCAGTGCTCACGCCGCAGAAGTGAGGGCCACTGACCAGGGAATGACAAGCAGGTGCTGCTAAACCACATGGACAGAAGGAGAAAGGAAAGTTCCCACTCTTCAGGATCCACAAAAAGAAAAAAAAAAGAAGAAGAAAAGGGAAAGGTCAAGGGATGAGGAAGCAAAAAAAGAGGAAAGAAAAATAAAAGAAAAGGTGAGGAAAGACAGAAGGACTAAGTAGAAAGAAAACAAACAAACAAACAAACTCAATGCCACTGAGTCAATTATGACTCATAGTGAACCCCTTAGGGTTTCTGAGGCAGTAAGCAGAAAGATAAAGAAAATAAAAAAGGGGGAAAGAAAAAGCACAGCACTACTGCCAATGTGGGAGTTAAAGGGCACAGGGTGAGTAGGGGTAAGGAAGGCCACACTTCTGGTCACCAGGAAGTTATGCAAGGTTAAGGGCGACGGTCACACCTCTCTGGCTGCCTGATTACCAGTGTGGATGCTGGTGCAGTCCGGGGCAAGTGGAGCCGGTTATCTGGTTCCTGCTGTGATCACAAAGCTACTTGCAATGATTCAAAACAGTCATCCTGTACCAGTTGGCGGTTTACCACCCCTTGTTCACTGTTTTCATTCAGTTTCTAACTTTCATTTGTATTTAATCTATGTGTATTTGATTGGGTTTGAACCGCCAGCCTTCTGGTTAGCAGTCAAGTGCTTTAGCCACTATGCTACCAGAGCTCCTCCACTATGCTACCAGAGCTCCTAGCTAGCTTGATAGTGGGGTACATTAGCCTGATAAGGAATATAGGGATAACACCTTAAATTTATTTTAACTCCAATAATAAGAAACTCAAACCTTTTACTTTTAGTTAGGAATAATACTTAACACAGTATGCGTATTTTCAATGATTTAAAAAAAAAAAAAATCTGTTCACTAGAATTTCTTTAAAAAAGAAAGGTAAGGATCTGGTGCCAGTTCCAGGACTATGTAGAAATAGGGTGGACAATCAAACCAAAATCTAGAGTCTAAGTAGATCAGCAAACAAACTAAGAAGGACAAAGCTTGTAAGGAATGGAAGCAGTTAGAAAGCAGGCAGTTCAACAGAAATCAGAGTATTAGAAAACGAGATATATACACATGAATTAAACAAAGTAGCACAGATTTCAAACCAAACCAAAACTCACTGCCAATGAGTCGATCCCTACTCATAGCCACCTACAGGACAAAGTAGAACTGCCCCACTGGGTATTCAAAGCTGTAAATCTTTATAGATGTAGACTGCTTCATCTTTCTCCTGCAAAGTGGCTGGTGAGTTCGAACTGCTAACTTTTTGGTTTGTAGCTGAATGCTTTAACCACCGCATCACCAGAGCTCCCCCATATTTCAAAAGGTAAGATAAATGGATACAACTTCAGGCTCAAGGTCAAAAGCTAGATAAACCATCACAATCAACAGAACGAAGTAAGGAGAGCTGAAAAACAGATGTAGCATTACAGAAAAAAAAAAAAAAAAAATCCCACTGCCAAATCATAGAGACCTATAGGACAGAGTAAACTGCCCCATGGGGTTTCCAAGGCTGTAAATCTTTACGGAAGTAGACTGCCCCATCTTTCTCTTGTGGAGTGCCTAGCAGGTTTGAACTGCCAAGTTTCTGGTTAGCAGACCAATGCTTTAATCACCACATCACCAGAGATCCTAAGATTTCAAATGGTAAGATAAATAGATACAACTTCAAGCTCATGGTCAAAAGCTAGAGAAATCATCCCAGTTGATAGAACTAAGTAAGAAGAGCTCAAAAACAGATGTAGCACAACAGAAAAAAAAAAAAAAAATCCACTGCTAAGTCACAGCAACACTACAGGACAGAGTAGAACTGCCCCATAGAGTTCCCAAGGCTGTAAATCTTTATGGAAGTAGACTGCCTCACGCTTCTTCCGTGGAGCACCCAATAGGTTTGAACTGCCAAGATTTTGGTTAGCAGCCCAATGCTTTAAACTCTGCCCCACCAGATCTACTTTTTATAAGGCAAACCAATTATTTGCTTCCAGACAAGATGGAGAGCAATACCCGTATTGAACCTTCTTTAGAGAAGGGGGTAACTATCTAATTAAGGAAATAATCAGGAGGATAAAATATAACTTGAACTTCCTTCTGCCATTTTCAGTTAAGGCTTCCAACCTTCCAACCAGCGGAAACCCAAATTCTCAGCAAGGGGTTCAACTAATTGGACCAAAAAAACCAAACCCACTGCCATCCAATCAACATTTCAACAAGATCCCTAGGTCATTCCTAAAGATCTTATTAAAATGTAGATTTTAATTTAGTATATCTGGGTTGTAACCTAACCTAAGCCATGGTATTTTCAATTGCTTCATATGAACGTGGGAGCTGGACAATGAATAAGAAAGAACAAAGAAGAGTTGATGCTTTTGAGTGGTGGTGTTGGTGAAGAATACTCAAAGTACCATGGACTGCCAGAGGAACTAACAAATCTGTACTGCAAGAAGTGCAGCCAGAATGCTCCTTGGAAGCAAGAATGGACAGACTTTGTCACACCTACTTTGGTCATGTTGTCAGGATGGACCATTCCCTGGAGAAGGATATCATGCTCGGTAAGGTGGAGGGTCAGTGAAAAAGGCAATGGCCCCGGTAAGATGGCCTGACTAGTGGCTGCAACATCGAGCTCAGGTATGGCAGAAATTGTGAGGCTGACGCAGGACCAGGAGTTTTTCGTTCTGTTGTACAGAGGGTCACTATGAGTCAGAGCCAACATGACGACACCTAACAGCTGCAACAATACGTGGGTTGTAAAGGCAAATTCTCAGCTGGGGATCAAATTGGAATGAACCAGTTAGAAGTCCTGCTTTCAATGTGTTTTCCACATATTAAGAGTTGGGGAAAAAACATGATTCTTTTCCTCTGGTCTAAGACTTTGTCTTTCTGCAAAGAACCCAAATATTGCAAATAACCTCACCACTCCTTTTCAGTTTCTATTTGTTTTGTCTACGTGTGTCTTAGAGGAATGTTGCTGTTTTTAGTTGTCATTGAGTCAATCCTGACTCATGGCAGCTCCATGTGTTATAGAGTAGAACTGCTCCATAGGTTTTTCTTGCCTGTAATCTTTCTGGAAGCAAACTGCCAGGCCTTTTTTGTGATAGCTGGGTGAGTTCAAGGCACCAACCTTTAGGTTAGCAGAGTCGGTTAATCAAAATTCTTTTCTTCATTGCAAAAGTAATTTATGTTTATTGCAGGAAAAAAGGAACACAGAAATTAGCAAAGAGAGAAAAGAAAGTGAATTCAAAAGCCTAGAAGAAACCACTTGTTATTATTTACAGAATATACACTTCTAGATATTTTTCTATCTCTCTGTAAGTAAACATACACATACATGTAAGCAGCAGTCAAGAAATCAAACAACATATTGCATTGGGTAAATCTGCTGCCAAAGACCTCTTTAAGTGTTAAAAAGCAAAGTGTCATCTTTAGGACTAAGATGCACCTCACCCAAGTCATAGTATTTTCAATAGCCTCCTGGGGGAGCTGGCCAATGAATAAGAAAGACTGGAGAACTGATGTCTCTGAATTATGGTGTTGACAAAGAATACTGAATATATCATAGATTTCCAAGAGAACAAACTAATCTGTATTGGAAGTCTGAATGCTCCTTAAGAAGTGGGAATGGCGAGACTTTCACCTCTCGTACTTTGGTCACGATGTCAGGAGAGACCTGTTACTGTAGAATGCTTGGTAAAGTGGAGTGTCAGCAAAACAGAGGAAGACTCTCAATGAGATGAAATGACACAGTGGTGCTACAGTGGGTTCAAACACAGCCAAGATTGTGAAAATGGCACAGGACCTGGCAGTGTTTTTGTTCTGTTGTACTTAGGGTCATGATGAGTCAGAACAGACCAGACAGTACTGTTCTGGTTACTTAGTGCCACTCTGACAGGAATATACCACAAATGGGATGGCTTGAACAAACAGGAGTTTATTCTCTCATAGTTTGGAGGCTCCAAGTCCAAGTTCAAAGTGCCAGGCTCTAGGGGCTGGGCAAAAGCCCCTGGACCTTGGACTTCAACTCTGCCTCTTGCTCCTGGCCCACTGAAGCTAGAGCCATCTCTTCACTCAGGCAGCTTCTGAGGCTCAGCTTCCTGTTGCTGAGGTTAACAAGCCCAAGGTCGACAAATAAAATGGCACAGTCCCGATGTTATCAAACCACATGGCAGGCCATTAATTCAAACCCATTGAAGTCCCAAAGTCAGCAGAGCATGGCAAGCTGCTGAACAATGACACGGCTACATGCAGGGTCCAAGCGTGTCATAAACTGGAGACTGTTCCCAAAGCTGCTTCTTATATACAGGAAGCAGACCACATACCCAAAGCAGCTACTCAGCTGCTCCAATAGATTCCACCATGGAGTTAATTACCAGTCTCACCATCGGGAATAACTACATTCAGCTGCCCAGCCACTCAACCAGGCCCAGCCCAGTTGACACACAAATGTAACCACTGCAGTACCTAAAAACAACAACATAAGTAAATACGTTGTTGTTGTTGTTGTTATGTGCTGTTGAGTGGGACCCGACTCACAGAGACCCCTCCTTCGGTTTCTGAGGCAGTATCACTACAGAACAAAAGCCAGGAACCCGGACAGAGGAGCAGTCAGCCCCAGGGACAACTCAGGGACACCCAAAGCAGCAGGCCAGAAGAGCAGGAGAAAGGGGATTAAAAGCCAGGAAGCCAGACAGAGGTACAGTCAGCCACAGGGACCCAGGTGGGGGTGATACGAGA
>NW_006921631.1:1999728-2001462 GCF_000298275.1 Orycteropus afer afer | reverse complement strand
ATGGCCAGACTTCGTCTCACCTATTTTGGTCATGTTGTAAGGAGGGACCATTCCCTGGAGAAGGATGTCATGCTTGGTAGGGTGGAGGGTCAATGAATGAGGGGGAGGCCTTCAACAAGATGGACTGGCCCGGTGGCTGCAATGATGGGCTCAAGTATAGCAGGGATTGTGGGCCTGGCACGGGATCGGGCAGTGTTTCGTTCTGCTGTCCATGGGGTCGCTATGAGTCGGAAACAACTCGAAGGCACTTAACAACACAACAATCACTACAGAGGTAGATTGCCTCACCTTACAAACAGAAAATGGCAGCTATAGAATTTCTTTATAGGAGTGGGTTAGGATTTACAATCCAGTTGGATTAAAAACACATTTGGATAGGACTTCAGAGGGGATTGATAAAAAAATTAATTGTTCAAACCAATGTGGCAGACAGATAGAGACCGTGGGAGAGGTAATTCCCTCCTCAGTTATACCTGGCACTGCCAGTACACTGTTGTTGTCCTTAGGTGCCATCCAGTCAGTTCTACCTCAAAGTGACCCCATGTACAACAGAACGGAACAATGCCCACTCATGCACCATCCTCACAACCCTTGCCATGCTTGAGCCCATCGTTTGCAGCCACTGTGTCAATCCATCTTGTTGAGGATATTTTCCTTTTTTGCTGACTTTTTTGCAAGTATGATATTCGTCTCCAAGGACTGGTCCCTTCTGACAACATGACCAAAGTACAACAGAAAATTCTGGCCATTCTCACTTCTAAGGAGCATTCCAGCTGTACTTCCTCCAAGACAGATTTGTCATTCTAGCAGTCCACGGTACATTCAATACTCTTCACCAACACCACAATTCAAATGCATTAGTTCTTTTGCAGTCTTCCTTATTCATTGTCCAGCTCTCACATGCATATGAAGCGACTGAAAATACTGTGGCTTGGCTCAGGTATACAATAGTCCTTGAAGTGATATATTTGCTCTTTAATATTTTAAAGAGATCTTTTGCAGCAGACATGCCCAATGCAATACATCCTTTGATTTCTTGACTGCTGCTTCCATGGGTGTTGATTATGAATCTAAGTAAAATGAAATCCTTCTCAACTTCAGTCTTTTTTCTGTTTAGCATGATGTTGCTTATTGGTCCAATTGAGAAAATTTTTGGTTTATGTTGAGGTATAATTCATACTGAAGCCTACAGTCTTCACCAGTAAGTGCTTCAATCTACTTCACTTTCAGCAAGCAAGACCGTGTCATCTGCATGTTGCAAGTTATGAATGAATCTACCTCCAATCCTGATGCCCTGTTCTTCATAAAGTCCAGCTTCTATGATTATTTGCTCAGCATAAAGATTGAGTAAGTATGGTGAAAGCCCTGACACACACTTTTCCTGATTTTAAACCATGAAGTATCCCTTTTTTCTGTTCAAACAACTGCCACTTGGTATAAGTACAGGTTCCTCATGAGTACACATAAGTGTTCTGGAATTCCCATTCTTCCCCATGTTATCCATCATTTGTTATGGGCTACACAGTAGAACACCTCTGTATAAACAATAAAACACAGGTAAACATCTTTCTGGTGTTCTTTGCTTTCAGACAACAATGGGACATAAGCAATGATATCCCTCATTCCATGTTCTCTTCTGAACTGGCCTAAATTTCTGGCAATTCCCTGTCTATGGACTGCTAAAACTGATTCTGAATTAACTTCAGCAAAATTTTACTTATATGTGATATTATA
>NW_006921631.1:1998220-1999513 GCF_000298275.1 Orycteropus afer afer | reverse complement strand
ATGGGTTTGAACTGCCAACTTTCTGATTAGCAATCAAATGCTTCAGGCACTGTGCCACCAGAGCTTTTACCACATGTGGTAGTTAAGGATGTGTGTCAACTTGGCCACACCATGGTTTTGAGTGGCTGAGTAGGTGGATATACTTATTTCCCATGATGAGATTGTAATCACCTCCATGGTGGAATCTGCTGTGAGCACATAATAAGTTGGAAGGGAGTTACCTTCAGGGTGTGGCCTGCTTCAGGTATACAAGGAAAAGCTTTGAGAAAGGCTTCTAGCTTTTTGGCCCAGTTATCATCCAGTGAGCTGTGTGTCACCTGCCAATCTTGGGGTTGTGCCATTTTACCTGCCAACCCTGGGTTTGTCAGCCTCAGCAGCCATCAGCTGCCTGATATAGGAGACACTTCCAGCTCCAGTGGTCCTGGAATAAGAGATAGAGCTGAAGCCCAAGGTCAAGGGACCCTCTCCCAGTCCCTTGAGCTGGCATTCTGAAGCTGGACTTCTAGCCTCCTAAACTGTAAATAAATAAATTCCTGCTTGTTAAAGGCAGCCATTTGTGGTATTTCTGTTATAGCAGCACTAGAGAACCAAAACACCATTACAATGTGTGCCATCCAGAATTATTTTTGTATTATCACCACAAAATGAATAATCTTGTCTTAAATATTAAACTCTCAAACTAAGTTACCATATCATTCACAATGATGTCAGATATTTAACTATTAAGAGAATGGACTTCCAAATGCCTGGATCCCATGAATCAGATGACAAATTTAAGTCATAATTGGAATGAACTGATTTTCTATTTGAAGCATCTGGAGCAGAAATTAAATCACTATCTTTTAACTGTAAATTTTTTTTTCTACTAATGTTGTAGAAAAACATTAGTAGAAAATTGTTGTGGTTGTTAGGTGTCGTCGAGTCATTTCCGACCCATAGCAACCCCATGCACAGCAGCACGAAACACTGCTCGATCTCGCGCCAGCTCCACGATCTCTGCTATACCTGAGCCTATCATCGCAGCTACCATGTCAATCCATCTCACTGAAGGCCTCCCCCTCTTTCGTCAACCCTCCACCCTATCAAGCATGACATCCTTCTCCAGAGAATGGCCCCTTCTGACAACATGACCAAAATAGGTAAGACGAAGTCTGGCCATTCTCTCTTCCAAGGAGCATTTCGGGTGCATTTCTTCCAGGACAGATCTGTAAGTTCTTTTAGCAGTCCATGGTACTTTCAGCATTCTTCACCAGCACCACAACTCAAAAGCATCAACTCTTCTTCGGTCTTCCT
>NW_006921631.1:1981470-1995685 GCF_000298275.1 Orycteropus afer afer | reverse complement strand
GTAAGCTGGGCTGATACCTGTGCACCATGTGCATCCCGCTGGGTTTGAAACACCAGTGGCTCAGCCTCAAAACTCACATCAACATGTCACCATGGTAGGACAAACCAACAGAAAAGTTTGTCTCCCTGTTGGAAACCTCTCGTACCACCCTCACCTGGGTCTCTGCGGCTGACTTCTCCTCTGTCTGGATTCCTGGGCCTTTTAATCCCTTTTCTCCCACTCTTCTGCCCTGCTGCTTTGGGCGTGCCTGAGTTTCCTCTTCTCACCTGGATCCCTGTGGCTGACTCTCCTCTGTCCGTGTTC
The DNA here is from genome assembly GCF_000298275.1 of Orycteropus afer afer. NCBI lineage: Eukaryota > Metazoa > Chordata > Mammalia > Tubulidentata > Orycteropodidae > Orycteropus > Orycteropus afer. Next base: position 1,995,382 of record NW_006921631.1, on the reverse strand, counting down.
CTGCCTTTTAATCCCCCTTCTCCTGCTCTCCCGTTCTGCTGCTTTGAGCGTGCCTGAGTTCCCTCTCCTCACCTGGATCCCTGCGGATCTACTAAGGGAGACGTCAATAATAGCTTCTTCATTTTTTTTTTAACATGAACAAGAAAACTACAAGTAAAATATGTTAAATTAACTTAGAAGATTCTTTTTCTTTTTTATCTCAGTGAAAAGTCATATTTCACAGAGTGATATAAAATATACCTTCTATAGAGCGTAAGGAGCTCTGGTGGTATCATGGACAAGAAATGTGGCTGCCAACCACAAGGTCAGCTGTTCAAACCCACCAGCCACTCCTTAGAAACCCAATGGGGATTTCTATGAGTCAGAATTGACTTGATGGCAGTGGGTTTTTTTGTTTTTATAGAGTATATTTTAAATTGACATCTTCGGGAACAGCATTCTTAATTACTCATTTTTGAAATAGCTCTAAATGTTTCTGGATTTCATGTGGTTAGTGCTATTATGCCTAAGGTAGATAATAAATGCTGATGAATGATGCATTTACACATTCATGACCAAATTTCTTAAGAAAAATTAAATTTAAATTAAATAGGTATTTTTAAAAAACATAATCCTATCAAAATGATTTATTGTAAAATAAAGTTTTATCAGATAAAAAATGAACAGTTGTAGATTTATACTATGCAGCAAATGCCAAAGCCATTTAGGAAGTGTTCAGACTACTTGTCGATATGCTCTCTGGCAGAATTGTTTAGCATCTATTTCCTGCCCATATTTCAAAAATATCTAACCTATAACTGCCCACAATTTCACCTCACCTTATCACTTGGCAGCCTAGCATATTCTTGCATCTTCTAGTTTGCAGCTAGGTATGGCACAAGCTAATTAAAGTGAGAACTCTATTCACTCCTCATACATCTCAAATAGTACTGAACAAGACTGTGGGAAAAGATGGAAGTCTACCAAATCTAACCCAGCATATTTTAGTATAATTACTACTGATACTTCGTTAAAAAAAAAAATGAAACAGTGGGATAAATGCCAAGTCAGAAAGGACAGAGTAAAACAGCTGAGAACCAGGATTGTTCAGTGCAAAGAACATAATCACCCTAACCAAATCTGATCCTTTCTTGCTTATTCAATGATCTATCGCCAGTAATCATTTACTTGTTCATTTTCAATCCCATCTGCAAATAAACCAGGGCTTCAGACCAGTTCTTCCTAGCTCGGTCATGGCTGACAAGACAAAACCAAGATGGACCCAAATTTGTAAAACGCAAGTGAACCAGAACAATAGCTGGAACAGAAAAATTACAGGTTGATAACCTGCTAGAAAATCAGTCTCCCTCTTAGAAAACAAGGGCAGCATGCACACTGCATAGCAACCAAATCTCTTGAATAATAGAGTTGGAATCAATGGTGCCCAGCTGAAATACGGTGACCAATTGCACCACTTTAAATGTGCACTGCTTTCCACAGCCCTGCAATAATCCAATTTCCCTCCTATATCAAATTCCTGAAAGAGCTTACTACCTCTCTTCAGAGTTTCCCATTGCAGAGCTTTGATCTGTAATTTTTCCCATTTCAGTTATCGTTCTACTTCACCCAAAATTTAAAAATTCGAGTCTGTTCTGATTTCACTTCATCATCATGACTGAACCAGGTCAAACTGGTTCAAAACTCTGAAATAAACACACAATGATGTCTCAAATTGAAAACTAAAGGAAAAACAAAAACAAGCTCTACCTTGACCTCACAAAACCTACCCATTAACTCTCTTTTGTTGTTGCTCTAAAAACTGCATAACAATTTTGACAATTGCTCTAATTCTTCCATTTACACATGAACCCTTCCTTCCTGGTTACTTTGCTTCTCACCCTATCCTTAAAAGAGCTAGTCACAGGCATCAATTTCATTCATGTTGCTAAACATTTAAAGTTTTGATCTTCAGGTACTGGTCTTTAATTTACCTGTAAATTATTTTTGAGTTTTGTTGGAGGAGGAATATAATTTTAACTTTTTCTCATAGAAATAACCAATTGTGTCAGCACCTTTTGCAGTGTCTTAAACTTTTTCTTCTTTGGGTAGCACAACTCACACACAGTAAGTGCATTTTGCATCTGAAACTAGTTACCTACCTCCCCCCCACCCCGTTCCCCCAACAGGTAAATGAAACAAATATTTCATGAAAGAGTGCTTACTCTTACTATATGCAATGGATTCTACTGTACATACAACCCACTGATTATTATCTGGAGTATGGAAATAACACGTAATTAATTGAATAGTCAGTCTTCTTCATCACCAGCTTGTACTCTACATGAGGCTCTCTTTCTAGGTTTTTACATTTTTACTCAATTTGTCTATTGAACTGTTCTTATACCAATACCATTGTCTTAATTTAGCTTAAAATGTCCTGATATTAGTAAGGGAAGTGCCCCACTCCCTAACTTTTCTTCAAATTGTTCCTGATATTCTAAGACCTTTGATCATCCATCTAAAATTATAGCATCATGTGTGAAATTCAGTGAGATCCCGCTAGGATTTTTATTGGAATATCATAAATTTATAAACTAACTAAGGCATCTATCCATGAATAAGGTGTATTTATTAACATTTTAACTCTTTCCATGAAATTATATAAATTTCTCTAGAAAAATCCTATCAATCTTTTGTTAGGTTTATTTCTAACTAGCAAATGTTGTTATTTGCATTTGAATCTTTTTTCTAACTTATTTTTTAAACCGGTATTGACTGCTAACCAGAAGGCTGGCAGTTCAAACCCACCAGCAACTACTCAGAAGGAAGGTTGAGCAATCTACTTCCGTAGTGATGCCGCCTTGGAAACCCAAGGAGAGGTCGCTATGAGTCAGGTCCAATTCAACAGCACAAAACAACAACATACCAAAATACCTAATTTTTTGATATGTAGATATTATGCAACTATTCTGAAACCCTAAAAGAGTTGTGCAGTATTTGCTCTATAGTCCCTGGAAGAGTTGTATAAAATTGGAATCATCTGTTCCCTGAACATTTAGTAGAATTTGACTTTAAAACTCTCTAGGTGTAGGAGAATTTATCAGCATGAGACAGGCCTCCTTATTTTTTGCAGTATTATTTTTATTCAAGTCGATTTTATCTGATATTAATATAGCCACTCTAGCCTTATATTTAATGTTTGTATTTTTTAACTCATGTATATCTTTATATTTAAAAGTATCTCTTTATATTTAAAACTATATACTTTATATTTAAAAGTATATTTAAATAATATAGTTGTGTCTTTAAAAAAAAAAAAAAGATTTGATAATCTCTTAAATTGGAATGTTAAGAACTATGCTGCCCAATATAATAGTCACTAGCCACATGGGTCCATTTTTCTAAAAATTACATTTTAAAATTAATTTAAAATGCACTCCCTTAGCTGCATTAGCTACTTCAAGTGACTACCATACAGCTAGTGGTTACTGTTTTGTTCAATGCAGATTATAAGACATTTCCATCACTGAAGAAAGTTCTACTGCAAAGCATTGGTTTAGACCATTAACATTTCTGGTAGTAACAGATCTAGTTGGATCCAGGTCTAGCACTTTATTTTCTGTTTGCCACTTCTGCATTTTGTCCTTTTCCTAATAATCTTTTGGCTTATTTGAATTTTTTCCCCCAAAATTCCATTCAATTTGTGTATTAGAATATTAAAACTTGTCTACTGTTTTACTGGTTGCCTTAGGGAAAACAATGCTTTAGGCTAATGTTTTTGGACAGCATACTTGGAGTTAATATTACACCACTTATATCACTCACAAAATTATAGGTCCATTAACCCCCACCTGCCTCCTTCCTATGATCCACTATGCTACAGTCATCATATGTATTATAGTTACATACATTATAAACCAAGTTATTATTTTTGCTTTAAAGTTCCATGAATTTTAAATAATTTAAGAGGATAAAACAGTATTTTATGTTTACTCAAATATTCACAGTTCTTGATTATTTTCATAGGGATGACATCAAAATAAACTTTGTCTTTCTACTAACAAAATAAGACTTGGTAACAGAGACTAGAGGATTAGGTACTTCAAACCAATACTCCTCCGAAGAAAATATAAAAAACCAGGGACAAAAACATCTGTGTGTGCACATTTGCACATCTGTATGGTGTATGAAAGTGTGTGCATGTGCGTATGTATCTGCTTGAAGATGTGGCAGAGCTAAAAAGGCAGAAAAATAACAGTGCCAATATCCAGGATGAAAAAGAAATAAATATCAGAATTTTGAACCCACCAGCTACTCCATGGGAGAAAGATGAGGCTGTCTGATTCTATAAAAATTTACAACCTCAGAAACCCTATGAGGCAGTTCTACTCTTTCCTATGGGGTAGCTATGAATTAGAATTAACTTGATGGCAGTGGGTTTGGTTTGTTTTTGTTTTTTCTCTACAGATGTCTGCTAATTCCAAAAGAGATGTCTGAAAGGCTGAGACTATTTTAACAGCCTTGTGTGGCTAGGGACACAAAAATTGGGAGTCCAAGGTGCACCAAAGGGCAATGGTCTTGAAAAAGCCCCCAAGCTTGGGAACAAGAGGGCTACATCTTTTCACCTACTAGTGGTGAAACAGATGTAATTGGTCCCCAAAAAGTCTAAAAGCCCAGTGTTAAATATCTTAACCCCTGAGAGCTGATTAAGGTAATCATGGATTTCTGCTATTTCTCACCACTTCTCAGAAACAAAAGATAATTATCTCTGGCTAAACCCACCAGCCACTCCTCGGAAGGAACAGGGGCAATCTACTTCCATAGTGATACTGCCTCAGAAACCCAAGGAGGGATCGCTATGAGTTGGGTCTTACTCAACGGCACATAACAACAAATGGCAGAGTAAGTGATATGAAAATAAGTCAGAAGAAAACGGACAGTACAATTCAGGGATCCACATCGGATAGGTCTAAAATACATAATTAGAGTCACCAAAAGATAACTGAGAAAAAATGAGGACAGAAGCAATATATCAAAAAATTATGGCTAAGTGATATCAGAGAAAATGGTAGAGTTGGACATCTAGAGCCATCCCTCCCCAGAAACACTTAAAATTTGGCAAACACTGTCAGAATCCACTGTACGAGAAATGTGAAATATATTCAAAGGTTTACAGCAACCAAATAAATGCTGAGCTAGGAGAAAGACCACTGAAATGGGGTATGATATCTTGGTGGCATTTTGACTTATCCTAGTCACCTCTGCCCTCCCCAGCCCAGGAGTTGTCTTAAAGATGGCAGTCTGTATTCTCAGCATGAGTACCTGGTTCTAGAGGGACTTTGTTTCAAAGGAATTATGTTTGTTTCAATCTGACAGAGGTTTCCAGCCAGGAAAAGCTGCACCTAACTTGAGGCAGTATCACTACGGAAATAGATTGCCCAACATTCCTTTCGAGGAGTGGCTGGTGGGTTTGAACCGCTAGCCTTATATGAAAAATCCACAGGTGACATTACGCACAATGAGAAAGACAAAAACCTTTCCCCCATAAGATTAAGGAAAGACAAAGATGCCTGCTTTCATCATTTCTACTTAACATTGTACTGGAAGTTCAATGGCAAGAAAAAGAAGTAAAAGGCATCAAAATTGGAAAGAAGGAAGCAGAAGCATCTGTATTCACAGATGGCATGGTCTTTTGTGTAGAAATACCTAAAGAATTTATATTTCTCTACAAAAAGATTGCCCAATCTTCCTTCCAAGAATAAAGTACTTAGGAATATATTTAACCAAGAATGTGCAACACTTGTACACTTAAAACTATAAAATATTTCTGAAAGAAATTAAAGAAGACCTAAATAAATGAAAAAAGAGCAGTGGTAGCATAGTGTCTAAGGCACTTGACTGCTAACCAGAAGGCTGGCAGTTCAAACTCATCAGCCACTCCTTGGAAAGAAGGTTAGGCAATCTACTTTCGTAGTGACACCGCCTCAGAAACCCAAGGAGGGGTCGCTATGAGTCAGGTCTGACTCGATGGCACATAGCAACAACAACAAATAAATGGAAAGATACCCAACATCCTTGGATCAGAAGACTTCATGCTGTTAAGATGACAATATTCCCAAAGTGATCTACAGATTCAATGTAATCTCCATCAAAATCCCAATGATGTTATTTGCAGAAATGGAAAAGCAGATCCTAAATGCATACTGAAATGCAATAGACCCTGAATAGCCAAAACAATCTTGACAAAGGAGAGGAAGTTGGAGGATTCCATTTTCCCAATTTCAAACTTACAGCAAACCTACGGTAACCAAAAAACTGTGCAACTGGCACAAGGACAGACACAGATCAATGGAACTGAGAGCCAAGAAATAAACTCATATACTTACTGTCAATTAATTCTCAGCAAGTGACACTAGGACTCTTCAATGGGGGAAAGAACAGTATCCTCAACAAATGGCACCAGGACAAATAGATAGTCACATGTGAAAGTATCAAGTTGGACCCTTACCTTCATACCATATATGAAAATCAGTACCAAATGGATCAAATACCTTAATTTATGAACTACAATTATAAAACTGTTAAAAGAAAACAAAAGACCATTTTTCATGACCTTGGAATAGGCAATATTTTTTTTAAATATGGCATCAAAAGCACAATCAACAAAAGAAAAAGAAAAAAGAAAGGATTTCTGTCTAGGACTGTGCTACCCAGACGTTTAAATTAATCTTAATAGATATACTTGCCCAAAGATCTACGCTATTTTCTCAAACCTATTCATTATCTATAATAAAGAAGATATTTTGGTCCTCATTGTGTTATTTTTTCCATTTACTCAAAGAGTGGGTAAAGAAAAGACATACAACTTATTCGGTCCCCTTCAAGATCCCAAAATTATCAGATTTCGAGAAATTTTTAATATTCACAATACTTTATAAAGTGAAGATGAAAAATATATAAACTGTAAAAATCATACTCTTGTTGTTGTTGTTGTTAAGTGCTGTTGAGTCATTTCCGACTCATAGCAACCCCATGCACAGCAGAACGAAACGCTACCCGATCCCGCGCCAGCCCCACAATCCCTGCTATACTTGAGCCCATCATACTCTAGCACCTACTAAAATATTAATAATGTTCTTCCTCTTCTCCACATCCTCCTCTGAATCCTCCTCAAAACTTCCTGTTTTTCTTATTTTAATGAATGATAATACAGGCAGTCCCCAGATTACGAATGACTTCTGTTTCTATGTCTACCTTTAAGTCGAATTTGTAATGTATGTCAGAATAATTAGGTATGGTTTGTATGTAACATCAGTTAGCGAGATGTTTGTCTTGGTATATAGCCCACCACTCTTCACTTATCAACATGGTTAGGTTCCAAGACCAGGTCCTTCTGTGAAATTAGCATTATGTGAGAGTTGGGGATGAATTTGGGGCTTTGCTCCTTCTGCAGCACTAGTGACCGCCCCACCCCAGGTCACTCACTGCCTGTTTGGCATGTCTCGGGATGCACATGGCTTGGCAGCCTCCCCTTGCCTACCACTGCAGAGCCTACAGGGGTTGGGAGAGGTGGTAGTCAGGTGTTGCCCGCCACCTGCCCCACATGCCACCTGTCCTGGGTGGGGATCCCATCCGTTCTCTGTCTACCCCAGCCCCACACATTCTCTTTCCCTCTTCCTCACCTTCCCCACTGGCCTCCACACCCTCATCCAGCCTCCTCTTGCCTGTCTACAACCTCATGTTGTCCACTGTTGCCTCATGCCCTCCATGGCTGCACTGAAACATTGTGGACAAACTTAAGAAGGTGTCTCACAGCTAGCTGGCTGCCTTCTCTCTCACGGCCTGGTCATCGTCAGGACTTCCAGCACATTATTCAGGGTGGTTCGTGGAGAGCACACTGGGCTCTGTGCTCCTGTGTGGGGCCCAGCCATCAGAGGCACTGTCTGAGAATTTTTTCAGAGTTGTCATAAATGTGAAATGTTGAATAACAAGATAATTAAGTGAGGAATATATAGTGTATTTCTATTCATTAAAAACATTAAAAGAACACTTCTAGATATACTAAAACATCTTTAACATGGTAATACAGTAATAATATTTTGATGCACATTGCAAAGTAGCACCCATTGTTATTATGAACTATTGCACGTACCTCAAATTTTTAACATAATAGGCTTTAAGGGGGTTGGTGTGTAACTATGGGTTGTAGGTTAAGTCAGATGTTCATAACCCAGAAACAGCCTGTACCACCATCTAAACTAATTCTAAACTAATTAATAAGCCTAGGAAGCATTCTTGATTCTTCCTTTACCTCCTCTGCCACATCTAATCAAGAATTAAATAAAAATTACATAACCTTCTTAAAAAAACCAAAACCAAACTCACTGCCATCAAGTGGATTCCGACTCATAGAGACCCCCACTGAGTTCCCAAGGTTGTAAATCTTTATGGAAGCAGATTGCATCTTTCTTCCAAAGAGTGACTGGTGGGTTCAAACCACTGACCTCTTGGTTAGCACCCAAATACCTTAATCACTATACCACCAGAGCTCCTTAATCTCCTAAAAAGCTAAGAATCTTTCCATTTCTCTCCATTCTCACTGCCATTATCTAGTCTGTTGTTAGCTGCCCCAGCTCCTGGTGAGCCCATACAGTTGGTGATTTTTGGTTTTTGGATTGAATCAAAACACTAACTGGTAGCAAAGCAAAAAAATGAAACCCAAGATTTTTGATTCTGTAATCTATTACACATGTAAACATACACAATTATCTCATGTAGAGACATAAAGAGACGAAAGATTTGTTGTTGTTATGTGCTGTCGAGTTGGACCCGACTCATAGCCACCCCTCCTTGGGTTTCCGAGGCAGTATCGCTACAGAAGTAGATTGCTCAACCTTTTTTCCGACGAGTGGCTGGTGGGTTTGAACTGCCAACCTTCTGGTTAGCAGTCAAGTGCCTTAGGCACTATGCTACCAGAGCTCCTAAAGATTTCTTACTGAGATTAAATAATTAAAATTGGACTGAATCAATTGGATGAAAAACATACTCATTAAAAACAAATTGTAAAAGTCAAAAGTATTCCAAAACCATTAACCAAAAAACGATAATTAAAATGAAAGGTTTGCCAGAGATCATAAACCTTTTCTATGAGGCATGTTCAAATGTCTGTCAGCTGCATTCTTCTAATATGAAAGGAAGGAACGCAAACTTTTTATTCTATGTGCTGTCAAAGTTAGACAAAATTGAGAAATGTGTTTTTCAGCCTTTCCAGATTCCCTCTTTTACTTAAAATATGGCAGAATTTGTTCAATTTTAATTTTTTCAACTTTGTATAATACAATTTTAAAGGTAAGCAATAGGTTGAGAATTACAAATCACAGTATGCCCAAGGGGCCATACTGGGACTATAATCCTAAGAAAAACTACCTCTGGCACAACGATATTACATGACAATCAGGTGACTAAATATGTAATATTATAATAATGGCTCTTTGCTCTAAAACAACCTAGAATTTAAAGCTGAAAGAGAAAGAACTTCTTATCTACTGAATAAATGTTTCAATCGAAGTTTTTGGAAAAAAGAAAAATCAGCTAGGGCATCAAATCTGACAAATGTACTTATTAATTATGATTAAATATTTGTATTTTTTTTCTTTTTATTGATAAAGACTAGCTATTTGTCAGTTTCAGATACAGTTATATAAATGCGAAAAGTAAGCAATCTATGCCTCAGTCCTGCAAAGGCAATGCAGTTGATATTTTATTTGTTTACAATTGTTTGAACTGCTTTTAATAGTCTATTAATGCATGGACTATTCTTCTGTGATGATATGAGCTGCCAAGCCAGTACAAACATATTCAGTAAAAGAAATACCACCACGACCTTATATGCTTATTTTATATTTTAAAAGTATTTTCATATTTGGTCCTGATATTAGGTAATACTTGCCCCATTTTCAAACAAGGAAACTGTGTCCAAAGGATACACGTGACTTTCCAGGATATTTACTGAATCAGTGGCAGGGGCTTAACTAAAAATGGAGAATTATCTGTTACATCATTGCTAACTCTTGGTACAGGTAGAGGCATCCATTCCACCAGGGAAGAGTGTATCTTTGACACAAGTCAAATAATCCCAACATATTACAATTTCTTTCAAAAAATAATTGATATTACAAATATTTTTAATCTCATGAACAAACCTCTTTATAATTAGGAAAATCCTACATAAATTACATTGCTCTGTATGTATGACAGTCAAATGGATAAATGTTGTTGTTATATGCCGTGGAGTCGGACCCGACTCATAGAGACCCCTCCTTGGGTTTCCGAGGAAGTATCACTATGGAAGTAGATTGCCCCATCTTCCTTCTGAGGAGTGGCTGGCGGGTTTGAACCGCCAGCCTTCTGGTTAGCAGTCTAGTGCCTCAGCCACTATGCTATCAGAGCTTCTAAAGGGATAAAATGGAAGAGGAAAGCAAAAAATAGGATGGAAAACAGCATCTCAGTCCGGCCTCCCATACAATAAAGGCCACCACTTCTTTCCTCTTCAAAGGAAAAGCCATGGCAGTGAACCCAAACTGAAGACGACTAAAGTGGCAAACGACTTCATTCCCATGCTTCCACGGTATTTACTAGGGAAATATGGAGAGTCAGTGCAGGAGAAAACAAGACGCGGTATGCCCAGCCCCCACGCGACAATGTAGCAAGGAAACCATCTTTCCGCAGTGAGTGCGCGGCCAAGCTAGGTAAGAGGCTCTCTACATCCTTGCACCCCCAAAGGGCCCTCTGCTTTTTTCCGATTCGCCTTTTCACTCTCCTTTCAATGACTTCTCTCCCTGCCTCCCACCCTCACTTTTAAGTTTCTAGCTGCGCTTAAAGACATCTCACTGCCAACCCAGTAACATCATCAGGACCCGATGGGGAGGGTAGCATAGAGCCCTGGGGAGTCGTCACCTTTTGAGATATCTGGCGTCCTCCCCCTGCATGGCGGCGGCGGCGGCGGCGTGGGGAGCAGATGGGGTTATCTGGGGGAGGCAGGCAGGGCTATTTCCGGGGATGATGGCTAAAGTACCCCCACATTCAAAGGTGATGACAGTCCTGGGGCCTGCAAGGTGGGGCGGCGGCGGCGCTGTGGTTACCACGGTGAGGCCGCCGGCTCCTCCCACACGTCCTGGGCTCCAAAACACTGGAGCTTGCAGAGCCGCCTCTGCGGGTCCCGCCGCAAGGCGCATGCGCCTGAGAGACAGCACCAATATGCGCAAGCTCAGTATGAGACTTGGCGGGGAGACTATCTGACGTATTTGGGCGCGGAGCCTGAAGGTTTCTTTGATAAAGGAGTGTGTTCCCTGGTCACCGCCCCCTCGAGAATGGGATTAGAAATTTACCCTAGTCAGGTAATTAATTTAAAAGGGGCAGAGAGGAGTCTGTTATTCTTTTATTTGGAGAATGCTATAGAGCCTTCAGGAGCTCTGGTAGCATAGTGCCTAAGGCACTTGACTGCTAACCAGGAGGCTGGCGGTTCAAACTCACCAGCCACTCCTCGGAAGGAAGATGGGGCAATCTACTTCCACAGTGATATTGCCTCAGAAACCCAAGGAGGGGTTGCTATGAGTCGAGTCCTACTCGACGGCACATAACAACAACAACAACAAAAGGAAAATGAATATATGGAGTGGTGCACAAGTAGTACAGACAACAGAGATAAATACTATTATATACACAATACTGCATTATCAGCAATAAGAAACATTAATCTGTGGGTGCATACATAAGTGCACAGGCAAAATAATCAGGACTGGTAGGCAAATGGGAATATACCCATGATCATATACAGGTTTGACAGACAATATTCCTACATATGCATTTGCCTGTGCTATAAAAACTTCCATATATTTTATAGACCTAAGAGGGACAATAAGGATAACTTCTTAGTGACAAACAAGTACCTTGAGGAAGTAAGTCACTAATCCCGTGGGCCCTGGTCATTTGGGACATCAAGCTCAACTGGCACAAAATTGTACACAATAACATTGTTCTATATCCTAGTTTGGTGAATAGTAATTGGGTCTTAAAAGCTTGCGAGTGACCATTTAAGTTGCAACTATTGGTGTCTCCTTGTCCGGAGCAAACAAGAGTGAAGAAAATCAAAGATATATGGAAAGAGTTAGTCAGTCCAAGGGACTATTGGACCATGGAAATCTTAGCCTACATGATGCTGAGACCAGAACTAGATGGTGCCCAGCTACCAGTGACAGGCACTTGGAAAGGAATCAACTTTGAAAACTCTGGATAGAGTGGGAGAAAAATGTATAAAAAAATTCAAAAGACCAGAAGTATTGCTTGGATAGAGACTGGTGACACCCCTAAGACTATGGACCTTCATCAACTTTCAGAAAGGGAATTGGACTCATTTCCATGGTTTAACTCTCAGCCAAACAATAGTCAGGTGTAGGAGTTGAGCAATTACACTTGGGAAATGCACTCTTTAAAACAATCAACCATGGCATATCAGAAAGGTAGCATTCACATTTGCACAGGGAGAAAGCAAGGAGAGCAGGAGTGCACAGGAAGGAAGTGGGAGCAGAGTTGTTACATTGGGGGGATTGTGATAAAACAAAATCTGAATGAACAATTGAAGGGGAAACAAATTTGCTCTGTACAATTTCACCCAAATCACAATAAAAAGTTAAAAAAAAAAATTGCAGCCTTGGAAACCATATGGGGCAGTTCTACTCTGTCTTACAGGGCTGCTATGAGTCAGAATGTATGAATTCGACTATGAGTAGGAATCTACTTGATGGCAGTGGGTTTTTGGTTTTGGCCTCAAGCATAACTTGTTTGATATGAAGATTTCACCCCGGCTCTGATTTCGTTGACAGGAGCTGTGGTGACATAGTACTTAAAGCACTTGACTGCGGAAGAAGACTGGACAATCTACTTCCGTAAAGATTTACTGCCTCTGAAACCCAAAGGCGGTCACCATGAGTAGGAATCTAGAGTCAGTGACAGTGAATTTGGTTTGGTTTTGGTTATATATTTGGCTTTCCATATATGTTTAACCAAAAAAAACCAAATTCATTGCCATCCAGTCATATCCAACTAATAGCGACCCCCTGCCTTGGGTTTCCGAGACAGTATTGTTACAGAAGTAGATTGTCCATCCTTCCTTCTGAGGAGTGGCTGGTGGGTTTTTAACACCAGCCTTCTGGTTAGCAGTCAAATGCCTTAGGCACTACACCATTCATATATTTTTAGTCCTTCTATTTTATGTGTTTCTCTTGCATAGTGAATAGACTTGAGTATTGCTTTGTGAGCCAATCTGAAAATCATTTTTTTAAGTGGGTAGATTAGGTTCATTTGTGCTATTGATGTAAATGGTACATTGATCTCAGTTTTCTCATATTATTTTGTGTTATGCCTACTGAGAGTATTATGCTGCATTTATATCTTTCACCCATTAAAACCCACTTCCATTGAGTCAGATCCGACTCAGCAACCCTTCCAATTGGGTTTCTGAGGCAGTATCACTATGGAAGTAGATTGCCCAACTTTCCTTCCGAGGAGTGGCTGGTGGGTTTGAACCGCCAGCCTTCTGGTTAGCAGTCAAATCCCCTAGGCACTATGACACCAGAGCTCTTATATCTTTCACATTTCATTTATTTTTAGGCTAATTTCACTTCCTTTTTGTTTACCTTTGGAAATACTTTGGTGTTTATGTTTGATTTATATTTTCAGTGCAATAATTTTATACTAATAACTTCATTCATGTCTTTAATATCCTTTTTACTCTAAGTAGGCATTAATCTTCAGTTGTTTTCAGTTTTAAATGATATCCTTCAACTCCTATGTACTACCTATGAGGCAACCATAGGTATTATTCTACATTGCCTTTTTTCTCTTCCTTCTCTATTTTTTTTCTCTTTTTTTTTTT
>NW_006921631.1:1974953-1981370 GCF_000298275.1 Orycteropus afer afer | reverse complement strand
AAAAAAAAAAAAAAAAACAGTTCCTGAAATTCCAACTCCTCTACTAATTATCCCCAACTCATGGTACTGTTGGAATTGTTTCCTCTGATGCAGGCAATTGTTGGACATACAGGCCACAGGAAAGAAGGTCTGTTTTTTAACCATAGCAAGTAAATGTCCTGTTTTCAGATCTATTCCCATGGGCTCACCTATCATATCTATGCAAATGACTTATGTTCATCCATTCAGTAAATATTAATTGTGCCAAGTATCAAAGCTGAGTCTAGGAATACAAAGACTAGTCTAGCACCTACGCTTTCTCTCCTCACCTGGAATTCTGTTAAGTTATTCTCCTAACTCACTGCCATGTAGTGGAATCTGACTCATTGCAGCCCCTATTGGATTTCCAAGGCTGTAAATCTTTACAGAAGCAGACTGCCTCATCTTTCATGGAGCAGCTGGTGCGTTCCAACCACGGACCTTTTGTTAGCCGCCAAATGCCTTAACCACTACATCACCAGAGCTCCTTTACCCCCTTCTAGTCCTGTGTTTTCAGTTACCTTGAGTCATGTCTACATAGTTGTTCCAGTGCCTTTTTCAAATTCAGTATGTTCATGCAATTACGATCTTTTATTGCAGAGCACCATGTTAGTGTACTGCATGGAATATTAAATACAGAGACACAGTACATACCCTATGAGATATTTTTATCTGTCTACCCACTGACACCAGCTACACTATTTCTCAGTGTTGTAATCATTCTTCAGTCTTCCAGGGAAGAAAATTTGGAGCTTATGTTGACACCTTCCTCTGTATCATGCCTTCTTATTAGACTATTACAAAATTCTGTCATTTCTTTCATTTGTACTTTTATCTACTGGTCTAATCACCTCATAGTTGGAATACTGCAATTCTTTGTTCACTGGACTTCCTATTTTCTGTATTTTCCCAAATATTCATTCTACAAACTGTTTGCTTTTTATGAAATACCATTCCTGACACCTTTAACAGTACTCTAGTTAGAGTATCTTAACAGCTTCACCACACCTAACATTGCCACATCAAAATATATTATCTACTGAAATGCCCAAGCATTACTATAATGTTAGCTCCTTGATATTAGAGATGATGTTTTTGTTGTTCAATTCTGTGTGTTGGAACAGCATCTAGCCCTTAGTTGGTACAGAATATATGGTTTTCAAAAATGCTTAACTGAGCTTGTATAAACAAACAAACAAAAAATCTAGAGGAAATACTTAGGGCCAGAAAGAAAGAGATAGGTAGAAACAAGAGGAACAAGTATGTAAACTGAAACTGAGGCTGAGCTGTCAGTCTGTGGTAGGAAAAGTACAAGACGAGCCTGGGAAATTTTATGCTTGAATTTAAGAAAAGTACTCAAAGATTCATGGGATTTTGTCAAAAAGTCACTGGTCATTCTTAGAAAACTTGAGCATCAAAAGGGAGAATTACTGTAGTTATTTTTAGGACATTTAATAAATAAAGCTCCAGGAATCTATAATGATAGTCAACAACATATAGAAGAGATACCGAAACAAACCTTTACTTTCATTGTAGGAGACTACTACATCAAATCCTTACTCTAAAAATTGGTAATTAAAATTTGGCATTTATAATAGATAGGGTCATAAAATATATAATAACACTGGAGAGAAACATGTTCTTTAGATTGAATAAGTATGGTGAAAGGATACAACCCTGACACACGCCTTTCTTGATTTTAAACTATGCAGTATCCCCTTGTTCCATTTGAAGGACTGCTCCTTGCTCTATGTACAAATTCCTTATGAGCACAGTTAAGTGTTCTGGAATTCCAATCCTTTTCAATATTATCCATCATTTGTTAAGATCCACATAGCTGAATGCCTTTGCATAGTCAATAAAACACAAGTAAACATATTTCTGGTATTCTCTGCTTTCAGCCAAGATCCATTTGACGTCAGCAATAATATCCTTGGTTCTGCATCTTCTTTTGAATCCAGTTTGAATTTCTGGCAGTTGCCTGTTGATGTACTAGTCCAACCATTATTGAATTATCTTTAGCAAAAATTTACTTGTGTGTGATATTAATATTTTGATAATTTCTGCATTCAGCTGGATCACGTTTCTTTGGAATGGGCACAAATATCTCTTCCATTTGCTTGGCCAGATAACTGTCTTCCAAATTTTTTGGCATAGACAAGTGAGTACCTCCAGCACTGTATCTGTTTGTTGAAACGGGTATTCTGTCAATTCCTGGAACCTTGTTCTTACACTGAAGGCCATCAGTGTAGCTTGGACTTCTTTCTTCAATACAATTGATTTTTGATCATATATTACCTTCTGAAATGGATGAACATCAACCAATTTGTTTTGCTACAAAACAAAACGAATTTTTGTGATTTGTGTATACCTTCCATCTTCTTCTGATGTTTCCTTTCTCTTTCAATATTTGTCCACAGAATCCTTCAATGTTGCAACTCAAGGCTTGAATTTTTTTCTGTTGTTCTTTCAGCTTGAGAAATGCTGGGTGTGTTCTCTTGGTTTTCTAATTCCAGGTTATTACACATTTCATTATAATACTTTATTTTTTATCTTACTCCCCTTTGAAATCTTCTGTTTAGCTCTTTTACTTCATCCTTTCTTCCATTCACTTTAACTTCTCTACATTCTAGAGTGAGTTTTGGACTCTTCTGACAAAAATTTTGGCCTTTTCTTCCTTTCTTGTCTTTATAATGATCTTTTGCTTTCTTTGTCTATGATGTCTTTGATATCATGCCACAACTTGTCTGCTCTTCAGTCGTTAGTGTTTAATGCATCAACTCTATTCTTGAGATGGCATCTAAATTTAGGTAAGATATTGATGGTTGCATTTTGGCCCTCATGGACTTGTTTTAATTTTCTTCAGCTTCTACTTGAACTTGTATAGGAGCAACTAATGGTCTGTTCCGTAGTCAATCCATGGCCTTGTTCTGACTGATGATATTGTGCTTCTCCATAGTTTCTTTCCACATATGTCATTGATTTGAATTCTGTATATTCCATCTATATAGTATATAGTAGCATGTGTACAGTATATATATAGTATGTGTGTATAGTATAATAGCAATGAATAAGTCATTGGTCTAGCAAAATTCTATCACCAAGGCCATGTTTTCCAACTACCAGTCCTTCTTCTTTGTTTCCAGCTTTCACATTTCAATCACTAGCAATTATCAATACTTCTTGACTGCATGATTGATCAATTTCAGACTGCAAACATTGGTAAAAACCCTCACTTTCTTCAATTTATTTTTGGCATTAGTGGTTTGTGCATAAATATGAATAATAGTCATATTAACTGGTCTTCTTTTTATGTATATGGATATTATTCCATCACTGACAGCAATGTGCTTCATGATAGATCTTGGAATGTCTTCTTCTTCTTCTTTTTTTTTCCCCAGCCTATCTAAGAATTTTCCTTTCCCTCCCCTCCTGTCTCTGGTAAACAACAAAGAAAATTTCCTTCCATATATAAACTGTTCCTTGCTTTTTACAATAGTAGACTAATACAATATTTGTCCTTCTGTGATTGACTTATTTCATTCAGCATAATCTCCTCCAAGTTCATCCACATTATGCAGTGTTTTGCAGATCCTACATCATTCTTTAGTGTTGCATAGTATTCCAGGGTATGTATATACCACAGTTTGTTTATCCATTCCTTGTTTGATGGGCACTTAGGTTGTTTCCATCTCTTTGCTGTTGTGAATAGTGCTGCAATGAACATCGGTGTGAATACATCTGTTTGTGTCCTGGCTCTCATTTCTTTAGGATATATACCTAGTAACGTGATTGCTGGATGAAATGGTATTTCTATTTCCTACTTTTTAAGGAATCACCATACTGCTTTCCGCAGTGGTTGTATCATTTTACAGTCCCACCAGCAGTGTATGAGAGGCCCAATCTCTCCACATCCTCGCTAGCATTTGTTATTTTCTGTGTTGTTGAACTTTGCTATTAATGCTATGGTGAAATGGTACCTCATGGTTCTTTTGATTTGCATCTCTCTAATTGCTAGTGATCACAAACATTTCTTCATACATGTGTTGGCTGCCTGAATATCTTCTTTGGTGAAGTGTTTGTTCATATCTTCTGCCCCCTTTTAAATTGGATTACCTGTCTTTTTGATGATGAGGTGTTGGAGTTTTCTATAAATTTTAAAGATAAATCCTCTGTCCAATATGTTATTACTGAATATTTTTTCCCATTCTGTATGTTCTCTTTTTACTCTTTTGGAGAAGTATTTTGATGCATATAAGAATTTAATTGTTAGATGATATATTGTAACAACTATGATATCAGATTCTGCACATACAAATACACTTGTAGAAACATTGTCTGCCAACCCTATATATGGTCATAGGCACACTCTCCTCTGCCTAGACATACCTGATCATTCAGCCTGTCCACCTATCTATCTACCCATAGATCATTGTTTGCCATCAGTGACAATGCAGTATTGTACGTGCAAAAGGGTTCATCTTTGTTGTCTGTACCTACGTTGTACCTCTCTATGTCTTCCTCTTCCTCAGTGTTACCATATTGATAACTCACATTTGGTACATTGCCCTTCCCTTCACCCAAATCAATACTTGTCTCTACCTATCTAACAGTGTTTCCTCCCCTCCCCTCCCACCCCTGGTAACCAACAAAGAAATTTTCCTTCCATATATAAACCTTTCCTTGATTTTTACAATAATGGACTAATACCATATTTGTCCTTCTGTGATTGACTTATTTCACTCAGCATAATGTCCTCCAAGTTCATCCACGTTATGCAGTGTTTTGCAGATTCTACATTACTCTTTAGCGTTGCATTATGTGTATAGACCATAGTTTAGAAGCTCTGGTGGTGTAGTGCCTAAGACATTTGACTGCTAACCAGAAGCCTGGCAGTTCAAACCCACCAGCCACTCCTTGGAAGGAAGGTTGGGCAATCTACTTTCGTAGTGTGATAACACCTTGGAAACCCAAGGAGGGGTTGCTGTGAGTTGGTTCCGACTTGACAGCAGTGTATTGCGTTGTTGTTACCATACTTTGGTTATCCATTCTTCTATTGATGGGCACCTAGGTTGTTTCCATCTTTTTGGTATTGTAAATACTGCTGCGATGACCATGCGTGTGCATATATCTGTTTGTGTCCTGCCTCTCACTTCTTTAGGATATATACCTAGTAATGGGCTTGCTGGATCAAATGATATTTCTGATTCCCACTTTTTAAGGAATTGCCATACTGCTTTCTACAGTGGTATTATCATTTTACAGTCCCACCAGCAGTACATGAGAGGCCCGATCTCTCCACATCCTCACCAGCATTTGTTATTTTCTGTCTTGTTAAACTTTGTTATTAATGCTGGGGTAAGATTGTATCTCATTGTTGTTTTGATTTGCATCTCTCTGATGGCTAATGATTGTGAGCATTTCATCATGTATTTGTTGGCCGTCTGAATATCCTTTTTGGTGAAGTGTTTATTCATGTCTTCTGCCATTTTTTAATTGGATTATGTCTTTTTGTTGTTGAGGTATTGTAGTTTTCTATAAATTCTATAGATAAGTCCCTGTCAGATAAGTCTTTGCCGAATATTTTTTTCCCAATCTGTAGGTTTTCTTTTTACTCTTTTGGAGAGCCTTTTGAAGCACATAAAAATTTAATTTTTAGAAAGTCCTATTCATCTAGTTTATCTTCAGGTGTTTGTGCATTGTGGGTTATGCTTGACAGTCTATTTATGCCATAAATTAGGGCCCCTAAATTTGGCTCTATTTTACTTTGAGGAAGTTTATAGTCATAGGTTTCACGTTTAAGTGTTTGATACATTTGGAGTTAGTTTTTGTGTCTAGTGTGCAGTAGAGATATTGTTTCATTTTTCTGCTAATAGATATCCAGTTTTCCCAGCACCATTTGTTAAACGGACATTCTCTTCCCCATTTAATGGGTTTCAGCCCTTAGTCAAAAATCAGCTGACTATAGGTCGATGGATCAATTTCTAGGTTCTCGATTCTATTCCCCTGGTCTATCTATGTGTCTGTTGTTGTACCAATACCAGGCTGTTTTGAGTACTGTGTCTGTATAGTAGGTTTTGAGATCCAGGAGTGTAAGACCTCCTACTTTGTTCCTCTTCTTTAGTAGTGCTTTGCTTCTCCAAGGTCTCTGTCCTTTCCATATAAAGTTAGTGACTATTTTTTCCAGACCCTTAAAGAATGTTGATGGGATCTGGATTGGGATTGCATTGAGTGTATAGATGCTTTGGGTAGTATTGACATTTTCACAGTGTTCAATCTTCCTATCCATGAGTATGGTATGCTGTTCCATTTATGTAGACCTCTTATGGTTTCTTGAAGTAGTCTTTTGTAGTTTTCTTTGTGCCCCTGGTGAGATTTATTCTGAAGGTTTTTTTTTTT
>NW_006921631.1:1914180-1952229 GCF_000298275.1 Orycteropus afer afer | reverse complement strand
TCCCTGAGTTGTCTCTCCTCACCTGTAACCCTGGAGCTGACTCTTGATGTATGTAGTCAACTGCAAATAGTTTGAGATGGCCAGAGTGTGAGATTTAAATGGAAGAGCAGTGAAAGTTTGGAAAAGCCATTAGGGGCAAGATCATGGAGAGCTTAGTAAAAAAGGGAATTCTAGTTGGATTTTTCCTGTAGGCATGAGGAGCCATGGAAGGTTTGATACAGAAAAGTAATATGTTGATATAACTTTTAGAAATATTAATTCTATATTAGAATTCCCTAGTGCTGCTTGATGACAGTAGGTTTGTGGCATAGTGCCTAAGGCATTTGACTGCTAACCAGAAGGCTGGAGGTTCAAACCCACCAACCACTCCTCGGAAGGAAGGTTGGGCAATCTACTTCTGTAGTGATACTGCCTTGGAAACCCAAGGAGGGGTCACTATGAGTGAGATCCAACTTGACAGCAGTGAGTTGGGTTTTTTTTTTTTTTTTTTTTTTGATAACTGAAATACCACAAGTGGGAGGCTTTAAAGAACAAAAATTTATTTGCTTATAGTTCTGGAGAGTGAAAGTCCAAACCAGGGTCTCTGTTGTGTTATTCCCTTCCTTGTAGTTAATCCCATGCATTCCTTGGTTTCTTGGCTTGCAGAAGATCTTCAAATGGCAACTGTCTCCCCGCTTAAACCCCCTTGTATGCATATCTGTGTCTAATCTGCTTTTTTCTTTTTTAAACTCAGAAGTGATTAGATTTAGAATCACTCTTTCAGCGTATAATCTAATTAACATAACAAAGAAGACCCTATTTCTAAACAGAATTACATCCAGATATATAGGGGTTAGAGGACACAATTTAAACCATAACAATATTTTATCCCCATGATGATGGAGAACAGAGATAGAAAAATTACATGTTTTATCCTCCAAATATATTGGTTTGAAATTACAATCTTAATTTGCTGCAGCAGCTCATAGAAGAATCTTTTCTTACCTTGTGACTGCCTTAGGGATATCATCAAATGGCCATTGTGGTCCAAAGAATGCACATCCACTGGCTATTAATGCAGTCATTTTCCCACTTTTCAATTTAGCTTATACTTGCTTTGAACATCTTAATGCAAAGGAGACCTCAGTTAAAAAGGCTCTTTAAAAGACATCCTCTTCTTGATAGTAATAGCCCCTGTTTTCAACTAGTATGACATAAGATAACAACTATGACATCATTGGTTGTCCCAAGATTCAGTATGGGGAGAGCAGCAGCCCACTAGGACAATGAAATCCTTGTGTTTTTCTCTTTTCCTAGATTCTCTTCCAGACTGAACCACTTCAGGAAAATAGTTGTGTGATATGTTAGCTCAATGATTCTTAAGGACTTATAGTCAAATGAATGTATTATCCAGTATATTTAGAAAATGTATTTAGTCTCTCTCTTTCTGTCACTTCACACTCACACACACACCTGTGATTGTGAATTTGTACATGTAGATATATACATACATGTTCAAGTAGAAATTCTATGCAAGAGAAGATAGCTACTGTTATGTTCTGTTATGTTTTCATGTCTGTGCTTCTGGAGAGATGAATGTGGAATTGTGAAGGAGGAAGAAGTTCTGAGTATATCTAGCCAAATCAATTATATTTATTAATTTAGTCAAAACATATGAGCAGTCATTGGTCTAGACTTGGGTATGCAAAGGTGAATAGACATGGTTTCTGACTTTTAAGAGTTGCATCTAAATTCAGTGAGGATTTACACAGAATGAACAAATAAAATTCAAAATAATGCATCCTGTAGTAGACCATGTCTCTATGAAACTCAAGAGAAGCTGACTGTGGAATTATTAGATACCTAATGCCTACTCAGTTCAAGTCAACTTTCCTAAGAATTGAGGCAGTAAGATACACACATTACCCTAAAGGAGTTCAAAATCTATGATCAGGTGATCAAGGAACAAGTGATTGGTGTTTCAGCCAAATTTCCCACATATCTACTACAACCAAATTCAGCCTCCCCTCCCCACCCCTCAGTTCCTGTTATTATAAACCACTCTTACCTTTAATTTTGTTCTTAAAAAAAAAACACCATTTCCTTTCAATTTATTGTTTCAATTCCATAATTTCTAACAATGATAGGTAATTTCATCTGAGTTGTTATTAAGTTAATCCAATCTCATTCACTACACATTTGATTAGTGTATATTATGTATTTGAGTCATAATTCAGAACTAAAATATTAGCCCCAAAGATCATCTGAAAGAAGGGTATAAGTTCAGGCAAAGACTATATTTACATCCAGATATTTCCTCTGAAGCCTTAGTAGCAGAATTAGGGAATTTTTAGAGCTGGAAAGCACATAGCAACTACTATCGCAAACCTCTGCTGAAATGAGCTGAAAGCTATTTGGTCACCAAGGAGTATTCCCTCCTTTTCATCTCTTTAAATATCACCATAACGTAAGTGTTTGTGACATATACTCTGGGTCATTAAGTATAGAACCATAACTGCGAGTTCATTCCAGATCAGTTCCTAGCAACTGCCAATTGCCAATAACAACTTTGAAGTTGGGTGAGAAATGAATTTGTGCTTCCAGAGTTGAAATATATTATGTTCCAGTGGGTGACACAGTCCCAGCCTTTAAGTATGTTATATCATATATTATTTTTTATTTAGTCTTAAAACTCTACTTTTAACTTTGGCTTTTTCATTCCTCTCTCCCTTTCTCCTTTTTTCCTTCTTTTCTTTCCTTCCTCTTTCCCTCTTCCCCTTCCTCCTTCCTTCCCTTTGTCCTTCCTTTCCTCCCTCCATCCCTCCTTCCTTCTTTCTTTTCTTCCTTTCGAGCACATGTATCACAAAAATGACTCCATATTGGAATCAGAACTATTTCTTATTTTGCAATTTTCCTGCCAAATCCCTGTCTCTCCGATACAGTCTTTATTATTCAGGGGTCGAAGAAATATGTATCAAAGATCCTAAACAAGTGTGGAAATAAGGTTAGAATCTTTTCTGTGTTCATTAGTGACAGAACATGTTTTTCCTTTTAGCTCACACTTCAATAATACATTGTTCACATTGTTGTTTTGTTTTCTTCTTGAGGAGACAGAAAATGACCTGGTCGTACTCAAGCTTGTCAAACTGTAAAATGTTTCTCTTAACCCATTCCTTTTCCTGCTTTTCCCCCTCATTGGCATATGAACATATTTGTCTTTCCCAGTGAGTCAGTTGGGACATTTGAGAGGGAGTTAACACTGCTTTCAATAAAAGATGCTAATGTGCCATCAAAAACAAAACAAAACAAAAAACAAAATGCTGCTTGTCTATGTATGTTCTTCTCAGGGCATGATGATGTGTATTTCTCTTTAAATGGTCTCTTGATTGACTTTTATTGAAGAATTTCCCCCATAACCAAGTGGATATACTGATGAGAATTCTTCTATCTAAGCTAAGGAAGCATTAACAACTTAGCATTTTTAGCAAAGTTAGTTTTATTTTACTTTATTAAAATATTTTTGTGACTCCCAGAATACCTTTTGTTTTTAGACCTTGAGATGTTAGGCTAGGATTGATTCCAAGGTTGTTCTGTTGCCAGTATATTTGCTTTTATAATATTACTAAAATTAATTAAATATGAAAATTCTGAACTAGAAAGTCAAATATAAACAAAAGGGACACAGTTTTCTGGTCAGTTTATCCAGAGCAAAGAAAAAACAAAACAGGTTGTAGAAAGTGCTCATATGTAAGTTTTGAATGAATCAACAAAAAAGAGAAATCATCAAATAAATTGAAACTCACTGGCACTTCGTCATAAAGTAGTAGAATCTGCATTCAATTTTTTACATGTAGACAATCAGGGTGAAAATTCTATCGAAATTGGGGCTTTTCCATTTTTTCTATTAGATAATAGTAGCTCCCATGGAGGGAGTAGTTGATAAGAGAAAAAAACTGGAAGATTGCCCTTTATTTACTTCTACCTCAGTTAATATTCACTTTGTTTCTGTTCTGTTGTTTTTTTCTGGCTTGAGGATAATATACTTTATTTCATCAAAAAGCTCTATATAGTCCTATGGAGGGAGGGCATACTATAGACCAAACACTAATAGAAACAAAATAAAATTATAAGTAAAATTATCTATATTTTAAAGATGAGGAAACAGAGATCGTGTACAAATTAGTGGAACCCAGATTATTTTTGTAAACACTTTTTCTGTTTTCTTTTTACCTTTTTATTACAAAATGAAAACCAGTGTAGACCACCACATAAATCAAATGTAAAATTTATTAATTATTATAAGACAAATACCCTTGTAAATGGGTCAAGAAATAGAACTTTGCCAGCTGCCCCAGAAGCTCCTTCATGCACCCCTCCCAATCATATACCCTTTCCTATCTCCAGAAATAATACTACCCTGACTTTCGTACTAATAACAATTTTGTTTTTCTTTATATTCAAACCTCTGTGTATATCTCTAGACACTATAGTTTAATTTTTCCCATTTTAAATAAGTTGAAATGCCTATTAAGTCTCTTAATCTACAGATTCCTCTTCTATTAATTTCTTTCTTTATTTTGTTGCACAGTCAGTGCTATTTGCCCTGTAGAATTTCCACAATTTGGATTTGTCAGTTGTACACATATGATGGAGTTTATATGTATTTAGTGGTAATTTGCAACTGGATCCAGAGGCTTGACCAGACTCAAGTGATCCTTTTGGGAAGAGAATAGGTGACTTTGCATTATTTACTCAGGGAAGACATAATAACTGGGGTTCACTTCCTTTTGATGTTGGCAGCGAGTGATGCTCTCTGCCATCACTTTATGCAATGCTTCTGGATTTTCTTTGGTTATCTGAAAATCATTTTCTAATATATTCCTTAAGAAGTGTTCATGGAAAGAATATTACTTGAAGTTGTGTATATTGATAACAGTTATCTATGCCTTTATACTTGAAGGTCAGTATTCCAGAAAAGCCACGCTCACTGCCATCAAGTTGATTCCGACTTGTAACGACCCCCATTGCGTTTCCAAGGCTGTAAATCTTTATGGAAACAGACCGAACTGTCTTTCTTCCGTGGAGAGGCTGGTGGGTTGAAACCACTGACCTTTTGACTAGCAGTGAAGTGCCCTAACCCCTACACCACCAGAGCTCCTCCTTGGCTCATATTTTTATTTCTTTAAATATTTTACCTGGCATAAACTGTTGCTATTGAAAAGTATGTTAATTAAAAAAAAATATTGATTTGGATGAAATTTGACAGCAAATTCATTTTCCATTCAACAGTTCATACACATTTTGTTTCATAACATTGATTGCAATCCTCATAATGTAACAGCTCTCTTCCTTCTTCTTCTCAGTGGTTACCTTTTCCCTGTGTTCCTCTTTCCTATGCATTTTTGCCCTCTGAGCTAGTTCCCTGTACCAATACTGCCCTTCTGATCTCCCATGGTTGATTCTTGTTAAGGAGTGTACCCATGTGCTCTAAATGTTAACCTTACACACCTGTCTGTTGCTTGGCTAGAAGCCACAGGAGTGAGTTCAATTCCAGGCCTGAAAGGTGACTAGGGGCTATCGTCTCAGAGGATTCATTAGTCTCTATCAGACCAGTAAACCTGGTCTTTTTTTATGATTTTGAGTTTCATTCTACATTTTTCTCCATCTCTATCCAGGATCTTTTATTTTGATCCCTTTCCAAGTGGTTGGCAGTAGTAGATGGGCAGCATCTATTTCTTCTGGTCTTAAGGTCCTGTAGGCTGAGGTTTACATGGTCCACTAGTCCTTTGGACTAATTGTTTCCATGCATCTTTGGTTTTCTTCTATTTTTCTTTGCTCCAGACCAGGAGAGACCAATTGTTGCATCTTAGACAGCCACTTCAAGCTTTTAAGACCCCAGCTGCTACTCATCAAAGTTGTTGTTGTTGTTATGTGCCATCAAGTCCAACCCGACTCATAGTGACCCCTTCTTGGGTTTCCGAGTCAGTATCACTACGGAAGTAGATTACCCCTTCTTCCTTCCAAGGAGTGGCTGGTAGGTTTGAACCGCCAGCCTTCTGGTTAGCAGTCAAATGCCTTAGGCACACTACCAGAGCTCCTACTCATCAAAGTAGGATGATGTAAAACAGTGTTTTTATGTGGTATATTATGCCAATTGACCTTGATTTCCCTGCGATTGTGGTCCTGAGCCTGTGGGCCCAGTGACTCATTCCCTCAGGGTTGTAGGCTGTGGCTAAGAAATTATCATAACTTTGCCCTATTAGCTCTACTATATATATGGCTATTCTTACAGCGCATACAAATACAAAGGTAAAAATGTCATCTGCCAAAGTTACACATATATGGTCATGGGTATATTCCTTTTTGCCTAAACATACCTGATCAGTTAGTCTGTCTACATGTGTATCCACCTGTAGATTAAAGTTTCTTATTACTGATAATGCAGTGTCATGTATGTAATAGTATTTACATTTGTTTTGTGTTGTTGTTGTTATGTGCCGTCGAGTCAAACCCGACTCATAGTGACCCCTCCTTGGGTTTCCGAAGCAGTATCATTACGGAAGTAGGATTACCCAACCTTCCTTCCGAGGAGTGGCTGGTGGGTTTGAACCACCAGCCATCTGGTTAGCAGGCAAGTGTCTTAGCCACTATGCTACCAGAGCTCCCTCTCTTGTATATCTCTTCATGTCTTCCTTTTCCTTACTAACATTGTGCTGGTCACCCAATTTTGGTATATTGCCTTTCCCTTCACCCAAATTAATACATATGTCTTACCTAGTTAGCAATTTTCCCTCCTTTCCCCCCTCAACCCTGGTACCAACAAACAAAAGTTTCCTTCCATGTGTAAACCTTTCCTTGAAAAGTCTGTTAAAATATCTAATTTTCTTTCCCTTGTAAGTCACATGATTTTTGCCTAGATGGCCAAATATATACATTTTTCTCTTTTTTAAAAGTCTAGTTATTTTACTAGAATATCTTTTGGTGTAGGTTATATGCATAAATAGTATCTGTCACATATATGCTCTTTAAATATGTAGTTTCAAATCCTTTTTATTTTAGAAAAATGTTTTTGAGTTATAATTTTTAGTATTTGTTCTCTTGCTTTGGTTTTCATCTTAAGGGACTCTTTTTTACTGATATATTGGATCTTCGTCACATATCTTCAGTAATTGTAATTTTCTTTATCTCTTTATTTCTTTATAATTGAAAATTTTTCCTTCTTTTCACCTTCTATATCTTGTAGTACACTATTTGTTCCATTTATTCACTTTTGTGTTCCAGTATAATTTTCTGTAGTTTGTATCATGAGTTTTTTAATTTTTATTCTTATTGTTTCATGTTTTATTAGTGTTATGTGGTCTTTATGGGATGTTATAAAGTTGCATATAGGGATGAAAGGCATATAGCCTCTTGCTCTCTGAGATTTACTCTCTCTATTTTCTTTCCCCACTTTTTATCTGTATCTTTCTTTCTTTATTCTCTCTTCCTGGCTAAGTTATGATTTCAGTATAAATAATTTCTCCATAGTTTGGATCCTTATCGTGGAACAAAAGCCCTGCTGTCAGGTTTGAGAGTTCCTGAAGAGTGAGTTGCTCTACTCTGAATGGGTGTTGTTCACTCCACATGCTGCTGAAGTGAACAAACACCCTTCTCATTTTAGCTACTCTTTTCAATTTGATATGTTGCACATTTCAGGGAGGTGAAGTTATTTGTCCAAGATCACACAGCTAGCAGCAGAAAATAAATGTACATGGAAGTACTTTGATTAGTGCATGCTACAGAGAGACTGTTTAATGCATGGTCTTTCCTTCTCCCCCCTCCCCGCCCTTCCTCTCTTCCTTACTTTCCTCCAGGATCCCAAATTTAAACCCAGTTGTTTCCGAATTCAAAGCCTCTACAAGCTCATTTAATATTCTATGCTTCTACCTCATAGTGTGTAGTCACTAGAGCTTTTAAATCAGCAAAACCATTTAAGCAAAATTAGTTTTACTAAAACCTGCACCCATCTTGTGCTACAAGCCTTTCTTCTCTGTTTTTAAGCTCATATGCTTTTCACATGGAATCTACAAACATCAGATTCTTTGACAACTGCCTCATCAAAATATGATTTGTTAGCCGTAAATTTATACTCTTAGTTTAATGGATCTATTTATACACATTTTATATAATCCTTTGAAAACCCTTTTTTCATCTCCTTCTATGACCCTAAGAAACCATATTTGATAGAGTAAATGAAATGTGAACCTTAAAAACTTTGCTTTCACTTCCAAATGTAAAATCCACAGAATTTAAAATAATTTTAAACTTGGCCACAATCAAATATCCTGCTTTGAAAATCTTATAAAACCATTAGTTTGATTAGGAAGCTCTTTAGTTCTTAGACACAAGTCCATAAAATCCCAAGCTCCATTGGTTAAGGTACTTTCCTCCTGAAAATAATGGCTGCAACTAGATTCATTCAAAAATTGACTATACCATGAAGGCTCCCAAGGAATTTTACTGTATACTCTGTAATGTAAAAACTCCAATTTACTAATTCTCCATAATTCCCTACAGAAGACCAATTAGTAATTAGATCTAGGGGCTCAGAGTCTTGCTTAAGGTATGAAGTCACCAAACAAGTCTTGAGGGAGTTACAGCTGCATTTCAAACCAGTCCCTTTATAAAATCTTGTTCCAGTTTTTGCCTCTGTAACAGATTTCCCAGGTTGGTGATACACCACATAGAAAATGCCATTTCCTCATTTCTTCCCCATTGAACTTCCTGCTCTTACTGTGCAGGCTTAGGTCATACTGTTTGAATTTACTTATTGTGGTTTGCATAAAATTATCCTTCACTCATCTACACATAGTAGATAATGATTATTTGCCTATAAATCTAACAGGAACTGGGTTTGGTTTACCCTTCTGCTCTATGAGCACTCTGAACAAATGGCAGTTGTTCTTGAAACATTTTCAAGCACATTTAGAACTCTGTTTAGCCTTGTTGCTTTCTCTGTTTTTTTAGCAGCTTGAGGCTCCTTCTTTCATGGTGTTTACTCTGGAGCTGGTGTGAACAGAGGCTCTTGGAAAGGATAGAGTGTTAATGTCCTGAAGTGTGTCTTACTACATGTGAAAGACTGCTTCTCTAGGCTGCTGGGAGCTGCAGCAAAAGCAGGCTTTTCCCAACACACAACACACACACACACACACACACACACACGAATACACCTACCTTACCCTCTCAGGCTCTCTGATTTCACATGTGCAGAAACAGCCCAAGAAATCTGACCCCATCTTGATTGGAGCACTGCTTTGCATTCATTTCCAGAGTATTTGGAACCACACATCTGTTTCTCATTAACGCTCATGCTTGATTGTTTTAAGTAATTTTTTTAAATTAAATAAACCTGTATTAAAAATTGTCACTTTGCTTTAAAGAAGCACAGTTAGCTCCCTTTGGGGGAGCAAACAGAACAGAAAGAATAAGATGAAATATTTCTGCTGCTTTATATGTATTTCCATAAATGAGAGTGGCATTAAGACATAGTAATACATTTGAGGTTTGAGGGATTTTAAATAGCTTTTGAACAAATCAAGCACAAAGTAGCATTACTTAGACAAAGAACCCATTTAAAACAGAGCCCATTAATGAAATGTGGCTTAAAATCATGTCTGTTTTAAATATGTGTTCAGAATTAAAAGTTATTGGGCCAGAAACTGAAAATTAAGTAACCTGATACCTGAATATAATAACTAACTTTGGAGGTACATTAATTGTTTCAACCCTTGAAAGCATGATTTGGTAAATTATCAAATCCAGGATCATATACTTAGGCCTAAAAGACTTCATAAATTTCTGAAAGAGCAGTTATTTGAATCCATCTCTATTTTATGTGACAACCTAAAGGCTGTCCCTAAACTCAGCCTGGTAATGTTGAGGCCCCTTTAAGACAAAAGAGGAAAAAATACTTTTCTCTTTCTCTTTCCAAGAGACTAAATCAAGTGCTTCAGGACCTAGTTCTCAGTTTCACATTGCTTCCTGACCTCTTCTTACCTGTTCTTTCAGTTTACTTTTTTCATCCTACACATTTTGTATGGTGCTTTGACATCCTTTACCTGTTGTAGGCTCCTAGCCTCTTATTAGCCCTTTTTTGTTTGTTTGTTTTTGTTTTGTTTACTGCTCCTAAGATCTTTCTGACTTGGGACCTTGACTCCTAAGCATTCCTTTTTGGTGATGTGTCCTCTTATAAGACTCCAGTCCCACAGGAACCCCAGACTAGCCTAGCTGCTGTTCTTTGGGGACGATGGTGTCCCATCCTGCAGGTCTAATGCAGTCTCTACTGCTGTCGCAGGGATGGAAATGATTTCAACTGTGTTGTGCCTTTTTTGCTGGACCTTCCCCAGATTTTGCTACCATCTCAAACCTTTAACTAGTCTTGTATCACTAATCATGCTTCAGACTTCAATTCCCCCCCCAAATATAAGAAACTTTTGTCCAGCCTGCCGGAATCATGTTGCCCTTTCTATATATTCTTTCCACCATGAGTGCCTAACCATATCTTTATGGTCCAGCCAAAGTCCTACCAATCCTTAAATTATCTATAAAGTCTTCTCCAGTAATACTCTCTTCCTGCCATTTGACTATATTTAATTGAATTTTTATTAGTACATTTTATTCTTTTTTATATATGTTTTTCTTATATAGATGGATACCTAAATATTTAAACACAGTATATTAAGAAAAGCTTGGGATTTGGAGTCTGGACATGAACACATGTACCAGTTCTGTTACTTATAAGCCAAGTGACTATGACATTCTTCTTATATATGCAAATGAGGATAATACTCCCCAACATTCTTCCTAAAAGTATACCTGAACCCATGTTAGATACTCATAAATAATCATCAAATTGAATTTTAAGTAAATTTTTTATACTGTACATTTATCAATAATGTAGTAAGACAATAAGTAAATTTATATCACCTGAGACTCTGAAGATATTTTTCAGGTTGGAAGGCATCAAGTGTTGGATATTGGCTCTTAGAAAGTCATCTCAATTTTTCAACAGGTAACTTCCAGTGTCCCTAAACCTAGGATGAAAGAGCCTATAGTGTTAAAGTCTCTTACTGTCTAGAAAGGAGAAGTCCTTTTAATCTCTTCATAAGGAATCTTCTCAGGAGTTCTAACTGAAATCTGGAAGGGCAATTTACAAATACACATCATAGTAGTAGAGGCTAATTTGGTCCATCAGGCATTTATGTACTGCTTTTTTTTCTTTTTTTTTTTAAGTTTTATCTTGTCCATTTCCAGCTCTGTTAGACTCTGTTTTTTAGACTTTTTTCTTCAAGGAACACAGACTCCTTTCTGGTGGTATTACATAAAATTTCAACTCAAGTAAAAATTGCCTTCCTAAGCTACTTCTTAGAATTCAAACAAGTTATTCAGTCCTTCCTGGTTTCAAATCATGAATCTTTGAAATAATACCTCCCTTCTACTTCCGTAGTGATACTGCCTCGGAAACCCAAGGAGGGGTCGCTATGAGTCAAGTCTGACTCAACAGCACATAACAACAACAACAACAAGTTGCTGTCACCAGTTATTTCCACCTGTGGTAGTTATGTTTGTGTGTCAACTTGGCTGGGCCT
The DNA here is from genome assembly GCF_000298275.1 of Orycteropus afer afer. Lineage (NCBI taxonomy): Eukaryota > Metazoa > Chordata > Mammalia > Tubulidentata > Orycteropodidae > Orycteropus > Orycteropus afer. Next base: position 1,940,623 of record NW_006921631.1, on the reverse strand, counting down.
GGTTGAGTGGCTGGGCAGCTGGTGGTAGTTATGCCCCATGATGAGACTGGCAATCAGTTCCATGGTGGGATCTACCACAAGCAGTTGAGTAGCTGCCTTTGGGATGTGGTCTGCTTCCTGTATATAAGGATATTTGAGAATGATCTCTAGCCTATGGCACGCTTGTACCCTGCATGTAGCTGTGTGGTTGCTCGGCAGCCTGCCATGCTCTGCCAACCTTGGGACTTACAATGGACTTAAATTAATGGCCCGCCATGTGGTTTGGTAACGTTGGGACTGTGCCATTTTATTTGTCAACCTTGCGCTTGTTAGCCTCAGCAGCCAGTAGCTGCCTGAGTGAAGAAATGCCTCTAGCTCCAGTTGGCTGAGAGCAGGAGTCAGAACTGGACCCCAAGGTTGAGGGGCTTTCACCCAGCCCCTAGAGCCTAGCATTTTGAACTTGGACTTAAAGCCTCCAAATCGTAAGAATAAACTCCTGTTTGTTAAGGCCATCCCATTTGTGGTATATTCATATCAGAGCGGCACTAGGTAGCCAGAACACTACCTCTTCCTCTAATTTGCTCTCCCCCCTTTTTTTCTGCTTGCACTTTCCTTTTGCTTCATTAAAGTTCTTGTGATTCATTAAAAAATGCATAATTTTCTACTCTAAACAATCTCTCATCTGAATTCCCATTTTCAGTTAATGTTAATGTTTTTAGTTAAACTGCTTACCTAGAAGTTTTTAACTTGACCAAATTAGAAACTTTGAAATACTTTGATTCCTTCCTTTTTCACATCCCTCATATGTAATTGAGCACTGAGTATTAAGAGTTTTTTCTCTTAATTCATGCTACAATCATTTGTAGAGAACCCTATGTGTCAGATACCAGGAATTAAATGGTGAATGAGATTGATCCAGTTCCTACCCTCATTGGTTTTGTAGTCTGGTGGGCACTAAGTTTTCTTTTATTGGGAAAATGCTGGGCATTTTAATTTCATGATAGTACGTGAATGTAGGGGGCAAAGGGAATACAGAGATTCAAAGTCACGGGCCCAAAAGAAATAAAATAACTGCTAGTGAACTAGACTCAATCTCAACAATTACAGTTGCCTTCTAAATAGATACTCATCTTAATGCTTTTCTCTCTAATTAAGCTATTTTCTGACAAACCTTTCTTTCTGCTACACACATTTGATTATTATATCCTTATTTATAAACTATTGATGGATCCTGTGATAGTTGGAGCTGTGTGTCAACTTGGCTCAACCACAATTTTGTGTGATTTAAGCAATTGTGATGTGGGTTGTTCCAATGATGGGATCAGATGTATATGTTTTGAGCAGCCAGTCCCTTGAAAGGGAGTTTCCCTAGGGGTGTGGCCTGCTTCCAGTATATTTATGGACATCCTAGGAAAAGAGACACTCTTCTGTGGATCGGGATTTTGTTGTGCTGCCTACAACTGTCCGTGAGTGAACAATCCACTGTTCGGCCTGGCGATCTTGGATTCATCATTCGTTGGAGTCAACAGCGAGTATACTGCCTGCCAACCTTGAGCTCGTCAACCCCTGCAGGACATTAGTTGGGAAAAGCCTGCAGCTTGACATTTGATCCAAGAACTTGGGACTTGCCAGCTTCTATAAGTGTATGAGCCATTATCCTAAGACAAATTTCTCTTTCTCTCTCTATATATAAGCTTTATTGGTTTTGCTTCTCTAGAGAACCCAGTCTAACACATTTGTCTGCTCTAGACAGACAAAATCATAAGGATGGGCTTCCTAAATTGGTTCTCATAACCAATTAATTAATTTGATTAATCATAAAGGCACTGGTGACCCTGCCTTTGTTAGTAAAGAGGGCCCTGCTAATCCATGGCGTGAGGTGGCAACATTAATATGCAAAATAGCACCACCAATAGATCAAGTACTTTTAAAAAGTGAGGCTCTGGGTGATCCCATATTTGATACTTTTCTGCAATTTTGTCAGCATGAGGAGTATAAGGAAGCTGGTTGGTTGGTCCTACTTATACTAGACAATGTTGTGAAAGAGTGAGATGAGCTCAGGGCTGCTGAGTCACAGCTTAAGTGCCACATAAAAGACCTCAATGTTTCCAGTTGTGCTCTGAAAGAAAGCCTTATTTCTTCTAGTAACAAAGCTGATATTGCTGAAAAACAAACCCAGAGTCTTACTGTGAGAGTGGCTGAATTACAACGCCAATTAAATTACCAACCCAGAAAGGTATCTGAAGTTAAAGTGAAGGCATTAATTGGTAAAAAATGGGCTCCTGAAACCTGGAATGGAGACATATGGGCAGATAGTCAGGAAGATCAGGATATGGAGCCTGTAAATTCTGTTGAATCCCTCCCATCTGAAGGGATTACTATAAACCTATTATCCCCTCCACCTCAGTTTGATGAGACTAACCTGACTGTTCCTGCTGGGTCATTGCCTGAGGCAGAGGCCATGACAGACATTGCTGAATATTCTCAGGAACTGCCCCAACCACCCATTGTTATTGCTAGATCTATAACTAAAGTTAAGTCCAAGCGAGTCGCAAAAGGTGAAATACAAAGCATGACTGAGGAGGTGGTACATTACACCCAAAAAGACCTACTTGATTTTGCTAACATGTACAGAAAGAAACCTGAAGAATATGTATGGGAATGGCTACTGAGGGTGTGGGATAATGGTGCAAGGAATGTAACATTGGATCAGTCTGAGTTTATTGATTTAGGCCCACTAAGTATGGATTCTTCATTCAGTGTTTCAGCATGAGAGGTTAGAAAAGGATCTAATAGTTTATTTGGTTGATTTACTGAAGCATGGATTATGCAGTGGCCTACCTTACATCAAGTTGAAGTACCAGACCTGCCTTGGTATAATGTAGAAGAAGGTATCCAGAGGCTTAGGGAAATTGGCATGTTAGAATGGATGTATCAGATTAGACCCCTAGAGACAGAAATGGAGAGTCCAGAAGACACACCTTTCACCAGTACCGTGAGGAATAAATTTGTGAAGGGAGCTCCAGCATCCTTGAAGACTGCTGTGATTGCTATTTTATGTAAGCCACATTTGACAGTGGGAACTGCCCTAATTGAACTAAGACACTTAACTACGATGGCGCTGATTGGATTCCGCGGTAGTAGGAGCCAAATGGCAGCAGTTAATCAGCAAAGGCAAGGTGGGCATGGGTACCACATGGACAGCAGAGTTGGAACAGTAATCAGAATATTCTGACTCATGTAGAATTATGGCATTGGCTACTTAGTCATGGTGTTCCTAGTAGTGAAATACATGGCAAGCCTACCAAATATTACTTGATCTGTATAGACAGAAGAATTCTAGGTCACATGAGTAGCAGCCTAGATTGAATCACTAGAATACAGAGTCACAGCCTCTCAATCAATTCCTAGATTTGAGATAGTTTACAGACCCACAACCCCTTGAATGAAGGGGAGGCCGGGTCCCTTTGAGGAAGGACTCCACTACATTGCCAAAAATTTATAATGTCAGTCTTTCTCCCAGCCTTCCCCAAAGGGATCTGAGGCCTTTTATGAGAGTGACTGTTCATTGGGGAAAAGGAAATAATCAGATTTTTCAGGGATTACTGGATGCTGGCTCTGAATTGACACTAATTCCAGGAGACGCAAAGCATCATTGTGGCCCACCCATCAGAGTGGGGTGATATGGAGGTCAAGTTATTGATGGAGTCTTAGCTAAGGTGTGTCTCACAGTGGGTCCATTGGGTCCCTGAACCAGTCCTGTAGTGATTTCTCCAGTTCCAGAATGCATAATTGGAACAGATATACTGACCAATTGGCAGAATTCCCACATTGGGTCCCTGACATGTGGAATAGGGACAATTATGGTAGGAAAAGCCAAGTGGAAGCCATTAGAACTGCCTCTACCTAGAAAAATAGTAAACCAAAAGAAATACTGCATCCCCGGAAGTGTTACTGAAATTACTGCCACCATCGAGGACTTGAAGGATGCAGGGGTAGTGATTCCCACCACATCCCCATTTAATTCACCTATTTGGCCTGTGCAAAAAACAGATGGATCTTGGAGAATGACAGTAGATTAACGTAAACTTAATCAGGTGGTGACTCCAATTGCAGCTGCTGTTCCTGATGAGGTTTCATTGCTTGAGAAAATTAGTACATCTCCTGGTACTTGGTACGCAGCTATTGATCTGGCCAATGTCTTTTTCTGTATACTAATTTCAAAGGACCATCAGAAGCAGTTTGCCTTCAGCTGGCAAGGCCAACAGTATACTTTCACAGTGCTTCCTCAGGGGTATATCAGCTCCCTGGCACTATGTCATAATTTAGTCCAAAAGGATCTTGATCACCTTTCCGTTCTACAAGACATCACACTGGTCCATTTTATTGATGACGTTATGCTGATTGGACCTTGTAAAGAAGAAGTATCGATGACTCTAGACTTATTGTGAGACATATGAATGCTGGAGGTTGGGAAATTAATCCAACAAAAATTGAGGCACCTTCCACCTCAGTGAAATTTCTAGGGGTCCAATGGTGTGGGGCATGTTGAGATATTCCTACTAAAGTGAAGGATAAGTTATTGTATCTGGCTTCCCTCACAACTAAAAAGGAGGCACAACATCTGGTGGGCCTCTTTGGATTTTGGAGGCAATATATCCTTCATTTTGGAGTGTTGCTGCACCCTATTTATCAAGTGACTCAGAAAGTTGCTAGTTTTGAATGAGGCACAGAACAACAGAAGGGTCTGCAATAGGTTCAGGCTGCCCTACAGGCTGCTCTGCCGCTTGGGCCATATGATCCAGCTGATCCAATGGTGATTGAAGTGTCTGTAGTAGATGGAGATGCTGTTTGGAATCTTTGGCAGGTCCCCATTGGGAATTGCAACTCAGACTCTTTGGATTTTGGAGCAAAGCCCTGCCATCCTCTGCAGATAACTACTCTCCTTTTGAGAAACAGCTTTTGGCTTGTTACTGCGCTTTAGTAGAGACTGAATGCCTAACCATGGGCCACCAAATCACCATGAGGCCTGAGCTACCCACATGAACTGGGTGTTGTCTGACTCAGAGAGTCATAAAGTTGGACGTGCACAGCAGCACTCCATCATTAAATGGAAGTGGTATATCAGAGATCAGGCTCAAGCAGGAGCTGAAGACACAAGTAAGTTGCATGAGGAAGTGGCCCAAATGCCTATGGTCTCCACTCCAGTCACATTATCTTCCCTCTCCCAGTCTGCACCTATGGCCTCATGGGGAGTTCCTTATCAATTGACTGAGGAAGAGAAAACTCATGCCTGGTTTAAAGATAGTTCTGCATGATATCCAGGCATCACTCAAAAGTGGATAGCAGCAGCACTGCAGCCCCTTTCTGGGACTTCCCTGAAGGACAGTGGTGAAGGAAATTCCTCCCAATGGGCAGAACTTCGAGCAGTGCATATGGCTGTACTTTGCATAGAATAAGAAATGGCCAGATATGCAATTGTATACGGATTCATGGGCTGTGGCTAATGGCTTTGCTGAATGGTCTGGGACTTGGAAGGAGCATGATTGGAAAACTGGTGACAAGGATGTATGGGGAAGAGGTATGTGGATAGATCTCTCTGACTGGGCCAAAGAAGTAAAGATATTTGTGTCTCATGTGAATGCCCACCAAAAGTTGACCTCAGCAGAGGAGGACTTTAACAATCAGGTGGATAGGATGACATGTTCCATGGAAACCAGCCATCCTTTCCCGCAGCTACTCCTGTCATTGCTCAAAGGGCTCATGAACAAAGTGGCCATGGTGGCAGGAATGGAGGTTATTCATGGGCTCAGCAACATGGACTCCTACTTACCAAGGCTGATTTGGCTATTGCCACTGCTGAGTGCCCAATCTGCCAGCAGCAGAGACCAACATTGAGTCTGAGATATAGAACCATTCCTCAGGGTGATCAGCCAGCAACGTGGTGGCAGGTTGATTACATTGGACCACTTCCATGGAAAGGACAGCATTTTGTCCTTACTGGAATAGATACTTATTCTGGATATGGACTTGCCTTTCCTGCACACAATGCTTCTGCTAAAACTACCATCCATAGACTTACAGAATACCTTATCCACCCTCATGGTATCCCACACAGCTTTGCTTCAGATCAAGGGTCTCACTTCACAGCAAATGAAATGCGGCAGTGGGCCCATGCTCATGGAATTTACTGATCTTACTATGTTCCCCATCATCCTGAAGCAACTAGTTTGATAGAATGATGGAATGGCCTACTGAAAACACAATTACAGCACCAGCTAGGTGGCAATACCTTGAAGGGTTGGGGCAATGTTCTCCAGGAGGCTGTATATGCTCTAAACCAGCATCCAATATACAGTTCTGCTGTTTCTCCAATAGCCAGGATCCTTGGGTCCAGGAACCTAGGGATGGAAGCAGGAGTAGTACCACTCACTATTACCCCTAGTGACCCACTTAAAAAAATTTTGCTTCCTCTCCCTACTACCCTATGCTCTGCGGGTCTGGAGATCTTAGTCCCAAAGGGAGCAACACTCCCACCTGGAGAAACAACACTGATTGCATTGAACTGGAAATTAAGAATGCCACCTGGCCATTTTGGCTTCCTCATGCCTCTGGATCAACAGACAAAGAAGGGCATTACTGTACTATCTGGTGTGATAGATACTGATTACCAAAGGGAAATTGGATTGACATTACATAATGAAGGTAAAGAAGAATATGTCTGGAATACAGGAGATTCTTTAGGACGTCTCTTAGTACTATCATGCCCTGTGATTAAAGTCAATGGAAAATTACAGCAACCCAATTCTGATATGACTACTAACAGCCCAGACCCTTCAGTAATGAAGATTTGGGTCACCCCACCAGGCAAAGAACAATGACCAGCTGAGGTGCTTGCTGAGGGCAAGGGAAATGCAGAATGAGTGTTGGAAGAAGGTAGTTCTGAATATCAGCTATGACCACGTGACCAGTTGCAGAAATGAGGACTGTGATATATTTCTTCATTGTATATATGCATCAAATATTTTTGTTTCCTTCTGTTATGAACTGTGAAATGTAAATAAGGTTAATGTGTTTTGGTTGTATGTGTGTTAGCGTATCATGTTAGGTGCAAATACGACTTTATAATTGTCCTTATTTAGAGATTGTGTATGGTTAAGAAGATATGTACAACTGCCAAGTTGACAAGGGGTGGACTGTGATATTGGAGCTCTGTGTCAACCTGGCTGGACCACAATTCTGTGTGGTTTAAGCGGTTGTGATGTGGTCATTCCCATGATGGGATCAGATGAATATGTTTTGAGCAGCCAATCCATTGAAAGGGAGTTTCCCTAGGGGTGTGGCCTGTTTCTAGTATATTTACGGACATCCTGGGAAAAGAGACACTCTTCTGTGGATCAGGATTCTGTTGTACTGCTTACTGCTGTCTGTGAGCAAACAATCCACCATTGGGCCTGGAGATCTAGAATTCGTCATTCGTTGAAGTCAACAGCCACTACACTGCCTGCCAACCTTGAGCTCGTCAGCCCCTGCAGGAGCATGAATTGAGAAGAGCCTCCAGCTGAATGTTTGATCCAAGAACTTGGGACTTGCCAGCTTCTTTAAGTGTGTGAGCCATTTTCCTAACATAAATTTCTCTTTCTTCTCTCTCTAAGCTTTACTGGTTTTGCTTCTCTAAAGAACCCAGTCTAACACAGATCCCTTTCAAACAGAATAAAGTCCAAACTCAGCTTGTCAAAATGTCTGTGTGCATTACCCTCTTGTTGTTAGGTGCCACTGAGTTTGTTTCAACTCATAGTGACCCTATCTACAACAGAACAAAACACTGCCTGGTCCTGTGGCATCCTCACAGTCGTTGTCATGCTTGAGCAATTGTCATAGCCAGTGTGTCAATACATCTCATTGAAGGTTTTCTCCTTTTTTGCTGACCCTCTACTTTACCCAGCATGATATCCTTCTCTAGGGACTGGGCCCTTCTTACAACATGACCAAAGTACAAGAGACAAAGTCTGGCCATTCTCACTTCTAAAGAGTTGTTCTGGCTGTACTTCCTCCAAGACAGATTTGTTTGTTCTTCTAGCAGTCTATGGTACATTCAGTATTCTTCACCAACACCACAATTCAAATGCATCAACTCCTCTGTGATCTTCCTTATTCATTGTCCAGCTGTCACATGGATATGAGGCTGTTGAAAATACCATGGCTTGGGTCAGGCACACCTTAGTCTTCAAAGTGATATTTTTGCCGTTACACATTTTAAAGAGGGCTTTTTCTTCCTTCTTCATTCCATAGTTGCTCACCTGGTAAATTCATTCTATACTCAGCTTCTATCACTATGAAGACTTCCCTGACGTTCCAACAATAAAATGATTTGTTTTTTCATTGTTTTTATTGTTTAGCTTTTCATAAGCTCATATTCTTTCTTTGACTGCCTCCCTGACTAGACTGTATGTTTCCCTAGCCCTTGGACAGTTTAATTTTTATATTTCTAGCTCTCATACAGGATCTCTGGTAGCAGAGTGCCTAAGGCACTTGACTGCTAACCAGAAGGCTGGCAGTTCAAACCCACCAGCCACTCCTCAGAAGGAAGCTTAGGCAATCTACTTCCATAGTGATTTGGCCTCGGAAACACAAGGAGGGGTCGCTCTGAGTCAGTCCAACTCAACAGCACTTAACAACAACAACAACAGCTCTCAAACAGTGCCTAGAGTATCATAGGTACTAAGTAAATGTATACTAAAATAAAATTGAATTGAATTTAAACAAAGATCTTTACTGACAGTGTAACTACTTGTAGAGTACATTTACCATAGTGGCTCATGGCTTACAAAATCACTTCTCTAAATACTCAGTCAATAGGAAAATGAATCAGTCTTCAATAAAGCTAGGTTTCAATAACAAACCATAATATACACCAGTTGCTTAGGCAGACACTGTTACTGATTTTTTTGAAGATTAGAAGAGAAGTTTCTGGAAATCAACCATTGTTCAAAAAGCAGATTTAATAACAAGGGGTATGGAGTATAAACAGAATGATTTAAAGCCCCAAGCCTCCAGAAAGTCTGAGTAGCAGCCTAAATTTAAACACAATCCAAGAGAGCAACTGGAACAAGAGTGAACTAATTTCCACTTTGGTCTGTACCTTGTTTTCTTCCTTTTTTTTTTTTTTCTTTTTCTTTTTTGAATATTTTAGTGTGTTTTAAGTGAAAGTTTACATAGCAAATTAGATTCCCATTCAACAACTCATATACATATTTTTCTGTGACATTGATTACAGTCCTCATAACCATTTCCAGTTGCCTGACTCATTTCTAGCCATCACTTTCCCTGCCCCTCCTAGCCTTCTCATCTTTGCTTTTGTGTAAATGTTGACTGTTTGATCTGCTATAGTTGACTGTTTAAAGGAGCACATTCTTCATGGGTGTTATTGTTTATTTTATAGGCCAATCTATTATTTGGCTGAAAGATGACCTGTGGGAGTGGGTTCAGGTTAAAAGGGTATCTTAGGGATATAGTTTTGGGGGTTCTCCTTGTCTCTATCAGTACAGTAAGTCTGGTCTTTTCTATGAATTTGAGTTTTGTTCTACATTTTCTTCCCATTCTAAGTAGGACCTTCTGTTGTGTCCCTGGTCAGAACAGTGGGTAGTGGGAGCCAGGCACCATCCAATTCTTCTCATGTCAGGTTAGAAGAGGCTGAGTTTCCATGGGGCATTAATCCTGAACTCCCTTCCTTGAGTCTTTGGTTTCCTTTACGTTCCTTTTCTGAAGATGGAAAAAGATCAGTAGTTGCATCTTAGATGACTGGTCTCAAGCTTTTAAGACCCCAGATGCTACTCACCGAATTAGGATGTAGAATATTATCTTTAGGAACTAAGTTGTGCCACAAGACTATGGTTCTGAGTCTTGAAACCCAGTAAATCAATCCCATGAGGTGTTTGGATATGCTTTATTGTATATATGAATGTACATGTAGTATATATATAGGAGCTCTGGTGGTGTAGTGCCTAAGGCATTTGACTGCTAACCAGAAGGCTGGTGATTCAAACTCACCAGCCACTCCTTGGAAGGAAGATTGGACAATCTACTTCCCTAGAGATACCGCCTCAGAAACCCAAGGAGGGCTTGCTATGAGTCGGATCCAACACAACAGCAGTGAGTGTGGTTTTTTGGAATATATATAAATATATATATATATATATAGTATAAGTATAGTGTGTACATATATGTACATATGTATATATACACACACACATATATATATTATATATATAAACCCACAAATACACCTATATATGCATGTTCATGTACTCTCATATGCCTTCCCACACCTGTACAGCATGATATCTATATATGTAACCACTTGTTATTACTGTTGTTGCAAAATTATATGTTGTAGCATTCTGTTATTGATTCTTGAAATTTAAGATAATTATGTCAATTGACTTCTCCAATTGCTGCCTTTTCTGCATTTCTCTTACTAACCAGCTTAATAAATACTCAAGAAAAAATTTTTATTGTGATTTGAGTGAAAGTTTACAGAGCAAATTCATTTTCCATACAGCAGTTCATACACATTTTGTCTCATGACATTGACTGCAATTCCCCACAATGTAACAGCTCTCTTCCCACTCCCCACCCCGCCATAGCTAACAAGCTTAATAAATATTTATTGAATTAATTGAACATATGAATGTGATGCCTGGTTTGATTCAGTAGTAGTGTTTATCAACAAATTTGCAGGCTGAAATGACAGGATTACCAAAACAGAGGAATTATTATTGACAGTAAAGAGTATTCTGAATTTCTCTATGTCTGGGGATCACCAGCTTGAAATTACCTACCTAGAAATTCATGATACATATTAAAAAGAAAAAAAAATCCTGCTATTCTCCATGTGAATAATGCTGTTCTGTAGCTCTGTATATTTGCTTGTTTCCTCTGTCTAATACATGCTTTCCACCTTTATTCAACTTCATAGCAATTCACCCTTTAAAAACTTATTCTATTACTATCTCCTCCATGAAGCACTCCCAAGTCTTCTGGCATATACAGACTATATGCTTTCCCACACCCATATGGCATAAAAATCTACCTATGTAACCACTTGTTATTACTGTTGTTGCAAAACTGTATATGTTATAGCATTGTGTTACTGATTCTTGAATCTTGTAACCACAGAAGTCTGTTTATATCTTTATCTGAGCAAATTTCAACTTTTTTTTCAAACTTCTGTCTTCCTCAATTGAGTATTAACATCTCATGGTAAAGATCTATGTTTTATTATTATTCCAGAGTTCCTTGTACATTAAGTACTCAATAAATGTTTATTGCCTTTATTGAATTTTGATGATTAATATATTTTATCTACCAAGTATATTTTCAGGACTAGCCTTAAACAATCACAATCTCCTTTTCCAAATTTCAATGACTACTTCATTATTCTTATGCTTTTCCAATAGTCAACTCATATGGTTAAAATTATGCTGTTAGTGAGGGATATATCAATGGAATGAATTGTGTAGTTTTAAGCCAAGACACTTGGATAATAGGGCTTTATTTTGTGGTGGGAATAGGGCTTCCTAGTTCTGGTTGAAGTATACTAAATTTGCTTCTACCAGCTATTATTCTTTGCTGCTATCATAAAGCATATTTGGGAACTCCACAGATCTATTCACTGTGAGTTCTCTGAAACTTTCCATAGGGCTCAATCTGAGGAAAAGCTGATGAAAAATAAACCAAAGCTCCTTTTAATTATGTTAACTAAAATTTCTCTGATATTTCCAATGTGTTTGATGTATTGATTTCTTGATCCATTCAGTGTCTTCTGTTTAAGATACCAATGAATTACAACAGCACAGATTTTTGCCCTACATCTGCAAGCTAAACTACCAGAGTAGTACTTAGATTTCCAAATAATAGATTTGCTTTTTTTCAAAAAACAACTAATAGAAAATAACTTCCAACCTATTCTGGTTATGTTATTGTACTGAGGAAAATCCCTTTCTGCTTTTCTATTTGTTAGTGTACCATCTGAGAGCATTTTCAATCTGGCTTCTCATAACCTTCTCAGTCTCCCCACCAAATACTCTCTTTTCATGTCGTATAAAACTACTTCTCAAACATTATAACACTATGTACATTCACTTTCTAACTCATGTAGTTTCCTCTCTCTGGCTTGTGCTGCTATTTTTTATTACTTTTTAAAATTCTGACTCATCTTCAGTATCACTTCTTTGGGGAAAATATTTCATTACTCTCAAAATAGAATTTCTCCTTTTTCTATGATCCTGTAACACTTTTGTCTCAATTACAAAATGTAGTTCAGTGGTATAGGTTGTTGGATAGTTATCTAGATATCATACTAGGGTATGAATTCTGTGAGATAAAAGATTGTGTCTACCTTAATTTTCTATCTCCCTTCTCACCCCACTTCATTTCCTAGAAACCTAGAGCAGTTTGCCTTACACTCATTGGAGGTTTTTTGTACTAAATAAAGTCAGTAAATCCAGTGACCCAGAAGATACTAGAAACTAAAACAAAGTTATAGATCTAGAGTTTACATTTCTCTCTGAGCTCCAAAACTGCATTAGCTTTGGTGTTTCATTTATGTTAATGACATCAGCAAAGTTTATAATTACTATTATCATAGGACGATGTTGATAATCCAAGCCAGAGTATGGGTGATCATTTTTTCAGAGATGGTAGTAGAGAAAATTCAGGAGTCAAATGGATGACTTTAAAGTTCCTCAACATCTGATGTCCAATGATTTGTGTGATATTCATGATTAGCCTATGCCGCAGCTGTAAAGCAAAATGGATGCTGACCATGGTGCTGAAGATTTATAGTGCATGTGAGAAACTCTTAAGCATACAATCTTATGATGTAATTATATACAATTATATATTACATATCTCAGCATGTGTCCATATACAATGTTATTATTTGTCTCCTGAAACTCTTGTGATCCTTTCTAATGGATGTTTATCAACACAGTGATTTGAAGTAGATTATTCTTGAATCATTTAATATTTTTCAGGGACTTGAAAAAGTGGATGTAGTTACTTAGTATGCTCTTTTTAGTACTGCTTGCAGAAATACTGTGATATTTTCATAAAATAAAGGCATTATCAACCAAATAAAGATACAAGAACCATTAGGCATGTATGAATCCATTATTATAAAAAGCCAAGGAAAGGTTTATGCTGGGAAGGAAATTTACTGTGTTGGTTACCAGGGATACAGGGAAGGGAGGGAAAGTTTCTGTAGTTAAGAGTCATGTGTTTATATGGGTGACAGGAAAGGCAATATAACAAAAGTGTGTAACCAGCACAAAAACAATAGGGAAAAGGAGGACACAGAAACATTCACAAAAGATATAGACAACAGAGGCAAATGCTATTAATACATATTAATACCAGATTGCATTATCAGTGGCAGCAAACATTAGTCTATGGGTAAATGCATAGACAGGTGAGAAGATCAGATTTGGATAGGTGAATAGGAGTATACCCATGACATGGCTTTATTTGGATGATGCTATTCTTACATCTGTATTTGTGCTACAAAAATATCCATATACATTATAGAAGTAACAGGGGACAAAGTTGGAGTAGGTTCTCAGTGACAGTGAACCACCTTGAGTGAGAGAGTCACTGGGCCTGTGGGCTTGAGACCATGGTCTTGAAAGACATTAAGCTCAATTGCTACAACATAGTACATAAAAATCTTGTTCTACATCCTACTTGGTGAGTAGTGACTGAGGTCTTAAAAGCTTTTGAGTGGCCATCTAAAATGCAACTGTTTGTCTCTCCTCATCTGGAGAAAAAATGAGTGAAGAAAATCAAAGTCATATGGAAACAATTAGTCCAAGGGTATGATGGACCATGGGGACCTCAGCCTTCATGACCCTGAGACCAGGATTGTATGATGTCTGACTACCAATGCCAACCACTTGGAAGGGGATCAAAATTAAAGATCCTGGATGGAGTGGGAGGAAAATAAGGAATAAAATTTTAAAACACTAAAATGGCCAGAATTACTGGTTAGATAGAAACTGGTAGAACCTCTGAGACTAAGGCCACAGATTATCCCCTGGGCCTGGAACTGAACTCACTTCCATGGATTAGGTCTCAGCTAAACAGTAGAAAAGCCTGCAAGTAGAACATCTACCCCAGGGAGAAGCACCCATCTACCCTAGGGAAGTGCACCCCTAAGGTCAATCAACCATGAGACATCAGAAGGGCAGTATTTGCATACAGGGAAATCTGGGCAGACAGGAATGCATAGATAAGAAGGATGGGAAGGGCTATTCGCAGGGAGGAGAGTTTTTTATTGTTGAGATTATATTCATAGCTTGTTGTTGTTATGTGCCATCAAGTGGGACCTGACTCATAGCGACCCCCTCCTTGGGTTTCTGAGGCAGTATCACTATAGAAGTAGATTGCCCCATCTTCCTTCTAAGGAGTGGCTGGTGGGTTTGAACTGCCAGCCTTCTGGTTAGCAGTCAAATGCCTTAGGTACTACGCTACCAGAGCTCCCGTATTCAGAGCGGTGAAACCAAATGTGCGTGGTTTCTTGAGAGTAAACAAATCAGTTTTGTGATTTTGCAGCTAAATCACAATTTTAAAAATTTTAAAATAGTTAGCTCTACCTTGAGGGAACAAAAAAGAACCATTAGGCATGCATGAGAGACAGTTCTCTTGATTAAGGAAAAGTGAGTATACAATGTATATATTAATTTTCAGCTATTCTAATTGGATAATGTTTGCTTACAGGTATGCTTTTAATACTTACATTAAGAAGTGAGAAAATATTGACAACCCAGAGGTAAATCCAGCCACCTATGGACAGCTGATCTTTGAAAAAGGGCCAAAACCTATTACATAGGGAAGAGACAGTCTCTTTAACAAAGAGTGCTAGCAAACTGGAAATCCATTTACAGAAAAATGAAATAAGATCCATGTCCCACACCATATAAAGAAACTAACTCAAGATGGATCAAAGACTTAAATGTAAAAACTAAAACCATAAACATCATCAAAGAGAAAATAGGGGAAAAATTGGAGAACCTAATAATGGCATGTATACACTATCAAACATAATTAAAAACACACAAACAGCAGAAGATAAATTAGATGACTGAGACCTCTGAAAACTTAAACATTTATGTACATCAAAAGACTTCTCTGAAAGAGTAAAAAGAAAATGTACAGACTGAGGGGAAAATTTCGGCAATGACATATCAGACAAAGGTCTAATCTCTAAAATTTATAGAAAACATCAGCACTTCAACAACAAAAAGACAAAAAATCCAATTAAAAAATGGACAGAGGACATGAACAAAGCCAAAACCAAACTCATTGCTGTCAAGGCACTTCCAACTCATAGTGATCACACCTTGGGTTTCCGAGGTGGTATCTTTACAGAAGTAGATCACCCAATCTTCCTTCCAAGGAGTGGCTGGTGGGTTTGAACTGCCAGCCGTTAGCAGTCAAATGCCTTAGGCACTATGCCACCAGAGCTTCCAACATGAACATGATACATCACCAAAGAAGACATTCAGTTGGCTAACAAACACATGAAGAAATGCTCACAATCCTTGTTGTTGTTATGTGCCGTCAAGTTGGACCCGACTCATAGCGACCGCTCTTTGGGTTTCTGAGGCAGTATCACTACAGAAGTGATAGCCCAACCTTCCTTCTGAGGAGTGGCTGGTGGGTTTGAACCACCAACCTCCTGGTTAGCAGACAAGTGCCTTAGGCACTATGCTACCAGAGCTCCCAAACATTAGCCATTAGAAATACTAAACCAAATCCACTGCTATCAAGTCATTTGTGACTCATGGCAACCCCCACTGGGTTTCCAAGGCTGCAAATCTTTATGGAAGAAGACTACCTCATCTTCCTCACATGGAGCAGCTTGGTGGGTTTGAGCCACTGACCTTCTGGTTAGCAACCAAATGCTTTACCCAGTATGCCACCAGAGCTCCTTAGAGAGATACAAATCAAAACAACGAGTTATCATCTCATCCTCGTATTTATAGCAAAGTTAAAAAAAAAAAATGCTGGTGAGGGTGGAGTGGTACTGGAATGCTTATACAATGCTGGTAGGATTGTAAAGTGTTACAACCCCTGTGGAAAATGGTATGGCACTCCCTTTGAAGGCTGCAACAAGAAATACCATTTGATCCAGCAATCCCACTACTAGGTATATATCCTAAAGAAATGAGAACTGGAACATGAATAGATGTATGTTCGTCACAGCACTATTTATAATGGCAAAGAGATGGAAACAACTTAAGTACCCATCAATAAGAGGAATGGATAACCAAATTATGGTGCATACACACAGTGAAATCCTATGCAATATTAAAGAATAAGGAAGAATCCACTAATCATCTCATAATGTGAATGAACTTGGAGGACATTTTGCTGAGTGAAATAAGTCAACCACAGAAAGACAAATACTGTATGAGTCAGTTATTATAAAAAGTCAAGGAAAAGTTTGCAAATGGAAAGGAAAGTATCTTACCAGGGATGTGAGGGAAAGGAAGGGATTGCTAGCTAGTTAAGAGACATGTATTGATTTGGGTGAAGGGAAAGGCAATATAACAAAAGTGTGTGACCAGCACAATATCACTAAGGAAAAGGAAGACACGTCGAGGTGCACAAGAGGTACAGACAATAAAGATAAATACTATTAACAGAAACAATATTGCATTATCAGTAATACCAAACACTAATTTATTGTTGCATACATAGGTAGACAGGCAAGAAGATCAGGTATGGGTAGGCAAAGGGAATATATCATGACCATACATAGGTTTGGCAGATAGGTCTTTGTATGTGCTATAAAAATGTCCATATGCATTATAGAGCTAACGGGGGACAAAGTTAAGAAAACTTCTTAGCTACAACTAAGCACCTTGAGGGAGTAAGTTGCTAGGCCTGTGTGCTTGGGACCATAGTCATGAGGGATGTCAAGCACATGCTGTCATTAAGGCAGTGGGCAGCTAACCAAAAGGTCAGTGGTTCAAGGTCAGTGGTTCAAACCCAGCAGCTCTTCTGCAGAAGAAAGATGAGGCAGTCTGCTTCCATAAAAATTTGCAGCCTTGGAAACCCTGTGAGGGTTGCTATGAATGGAAATCTACTCTATGGCAGTGGGTTTATTTGTTTTTTAGAGTACACAAAAACATTGTGCTACATCCTACATGAGTGAGTAGTTACTGGGGTCTTTAAAGCTTGCAAGCAGCTATCTAAGATGCAACTATTGATCTCTCCTCATACAAAGCAAAGAAGAGTGAAGAAAATCAAAGACATATGGAACAATTAATTCAAAGGACTAAAGGATCATAAAAACCTCAGCCTATATGGCCCTGAAACCAGAAGAACTAGATGAGGCCTGGCTACCAATGCCTACCACTCAGAAAGGGATCAAATTGGAGATCCTCAATAGGGTAGAATAAAAATGTGGAACAAAATTTAAAAACATGGAAAAGAGCAGGTTTACTGGTTGGATATAGACTAGTGAAACCCCTGAGACTATGGTGTCTAGTTACCTTTTGGGTCTGGAATGGGACTCACTCCTATGGCTTAACTTTCAGCCAAACAATAGATAGGCCTATGAGCTGACCAACTATAACAAGAAGATGTACTCCTTAAAACAATCGACCATGGGGGATCAGAAGGGCAGAATCTGCCCAGGGAGAAAGATAAGGAGGCAAGAATTAATAAGTAAGGGTAACCAGAGGGAGGAAGTGAAAAGAGAGCAGTTAGATTATAGGGACTGTAAACAGTATCGCAAAACAAAATGTGTAGAAACTGTTGAATGTAAAATGAACCTATTTTGTAAAATTTCACAAAAATCACAATAAAATGTTTGAAAAAAAAATTTACAGCCTCGGAAACCCTATGAGGCAGTTCTGCTCTGTTCTAAAGGGTCATGATGAGTTGGAATTGACTCAGTGGCAGTGGGTTTATTTATTTGTTTTCCCAGTCTTTTTCTTCTATAGTTATTTTGCTCTCATTTATTGTTTGTAACAGTTATTATCCTTTTAGTTTTTTAATGTATGTAGTTCCCTTGAAGGCAGAGGTTATATCTGTTTTTAATCTCACTGTTATATAACCCAAAACCTAGTATAGAGCATGATCTCAGGAGGTACTCACAATAATATTTGTTAAATAAAATTGAAATTCTCCCTTGACTTCCTGAGAGACATTTTGGTTTCCTGATTGAATGATAAAGGAAAGGAAATTATTTGTTTTGGGGTTTGGACAGTATAATCGAAATCCTACTGGTTCCGCTGACAATTTGACAGAATTACCATCTCCTTCTTTTCCCAGTGTTGCTGGGCAGACCATATGGTGTTGAAGTTAAGACCATGGTCTTTGACATTTTACAGTCCTTGATGTTTATCCTACCTCTTCAGCTAGTACCTGAATGACTTTGGGAAAATTACTTAAATACTGAGAATCTCACATTTTCCTCACTCAAGAAATGGCTATAATGCCACCCACAAAGACCTAGTACCTAGTAGATAATCAATAAGTAGTAACTATTATTTTCACTCATTTTTGGTTCCTGCTCTGTTGTTTACCCAAGAAGTGATGAGAGTTACCAGCCATTAAAAAAGTTCTCTAATAAGAAGGAGACAAGGATGCATGTTTACTTCCCCTGAAACTAGTATATTATTAAACTGCTTCTTTTCCTTTTCCTCCATCCCCTTTTATTTTATAGTTTTATCTTAACTAGCTCAGGGGCTGTTGAACTAAATGGAGTGAAAGAATCAAAAAAGAATACTTAAACATTAATGTGTCAATATTTATGTAATATTAATCTAGTAATAATATTATTCTAGTCAATATTATTATCTGTCCCTTATCCTGGCTTATTTCTAATCTACCTGGTTTTCAGAAACTTCATGGAGAATAAGTAGAGTAAGGTCATCACGTACCTGACCATCCTTCTGAAATTTAATCAGGCAAGAACTATTTCATGCATTTTGAGGTGGTGGGTGCCATGAATTATTCAGAGGTCTAAACATTCTTTATATTTAAAATTCCCACATGAAGTTTGGCTTACAACCATTATGGAAGTCCTGAGAGTTAAATCTTCTAGCCCTAAAGTCAATGCAGGTTTCACTGAGGTCTGAAGTCCTCACATGAGCTTTTCACTTTTTTCTTTGGGTTTCTTTCCTTCTCTGAAAATCTCTCCACTGTCTGTGGTGTGATGGTCGGGGGAGACACAAAGAAGGGCTATCTGGGTCCAAAGGTCTATTAATGTGATTTTCTCATCCCAGGAGCACATTTTCCATTCTTCCTTGTCAGCATTTGACTTACCTGTCAAGTTGTCTGGTTTAGCTGCATAAGTATGGTTTGGCTGCTGCCACTTTTAAGCAGTAGCAAACCATATTGGAGAAGTAACACCAATGTCAGAAGAAAAAATTTAGACCAAAAGGCAGCATTAATCATAACTAGTCTCATGCATACTAAACCAAGTCTTCAATAAAATGGAGCAACCAAAGATTAAGGTTAGGTTCCCAGTCTGGCTTGAGAAATGGATTCTTATCAGAGAAATAATAGATGTAGCAAACTGGAAGAAAATAAACAGTACAAAGAAACAGATTACGTTTCTAGGTGAAAGTTAGGAATAGCAAGTTGATTAGACAAGGAGGGGATCACAGAAAATCAGAGCACAGGACAACCATGGTGGATTGCTAAGTCAAGGTCAGGAACTCCATAGGTTAGCATCAAAACCAAACCAAACCCACTGCCATCATGTCAATTCTGACTTCTAGTGATCCCCACTGGGTTTTCAAGGCTGTAAATATTTTTACAGAAGCAGACTGCCTCATATTTCTCCAGTGGAGTGGCTGGTGGTTCAAACTGTCAGCCTTTTGGTTAGAAGCCCAATACTTTAACCACAGCACCACCACAGCTCCTTAGGTTAGCATCAGGGAAGATATAATAGTCTGTTGCTTCAGATTCTATGCAGGCAAAGACTGCATAGAATCAAAGAGGCAGGCCACCAGAAAGACCAAGAATGTCTCAGAGCCTTAAATTCTTGGCTATACTTGAAAATAGCATTATCAGTCCCTTATCCTGGCTTATTTCCAGCCTACCTATTTCTCTGAAACTCCATGGAAAAGTAGTAGAGGTAAGGGTATTAAGTATCTGCCCTTCTCTAGTCATCCCTGATCATAAGTATCTTTGTTGCACTGGTGAATCACATAACTTTCCAACACAATCCTTAAGTTGCTTTAACCATCTTAGACCCTGAGAACAGACTTTGGTAATAATAGAAAATGGTGCTCATCAAAGTGTCCATTGATCCTCTGACACATTTCCTTCACCTCACTGTGGACTTCTGCTCCCCAGGGGCAGCTATTTTAACGGTGTCTTCTGCATTTACCATTTTTCTGTAACTCATATTCAATATTTGTAATATAATTATATGAATAATATTAATATCTGCCACCACTTGTCTGCCAGTTTCTTGTACTTTGGTGGCTTACATGTTGTTGTGATGCTGCAAGCTATGCCACCAGTATATCAAAACACCAACAGGATCATTCATGGTGGATGGGTTTCAGTGGAATTTCCAGACTAAGGCAGACTAGGAAGAAGGATGTGGCAGTATACTTCTAAAAAAAAAAGACCACTGAAAGCCTTATGAATAGCAGTGGAACATTGTCTGATATAATGGTGGAACATGAGCCCCTCAGAGTAGAGGCACTCAAAGCATGACTCGGAAAGAGCTGCCTCCCCAAAAGGAGAGGATCTTAATGACATGGATGGAATAAAGCTTTTGGGATCTTCATTTGCTGATGTGGCACAACTCAAAATGAGAAGAAAGAACTGGAAACATCCATTAATAATTGGAACATGGGATGATGTGCAAAGTATGAACCTAGAAATATTGGAAGTTGTAAAAAATTAAAGGAAAGCATAAAGATCAATATCTTATGCAATAGTGAGCTGAAATGAACTGACACTGGCCATTTTGAAACAGGCAATCATATGGTCTACTATGCTGGGAATAACAGTTGAAGAGGAATGGTGTTACATTCATAGTCAAAAAGAACATTTCAAGATCTATCCTGAAATACAATGCTATCAATGAGGAGATAATATCCATACACATGTAAGGAAGAACAATTATGACTATTATTCAAATTTATGCATCAAATACAAAAGCCAAAGATGAAGAAATTGAAGATTTTTACTAACTTCTTCAGTCTATAATGGACTAAATGTGCAATCAGATGCATTGATAATTATTTGTGATTGGAATCCAAAAGTTGGAAACACAGAAAGATCAGTTGTTAGAAAATATGCCTTGGTGATAGAAATTAAGCTGGAGATCACATGATAAAATTTTGGAAGACCGACGACTTATTCATTGCAGATACCTTTTTTCAACAACATAAATGGTGACTATGCATGTTGACCTCACCAGAGGGAATTCTCATGAATCAAATCAACTACATCTGTGGAAAGAAGTAACAAAGAAGCTCAAAATCATCAGTCTGAACAAGGCCAGGGACTGACTGTGGAACAGACCATCAACTGCTCATATGCAAGTTTAAGGTGAAGCTGAAGAAAAATAAAACAAGCCCACACAAGCTAAAATATGACCTTGAGTATATGCTACCTGAATTTAGAGACCATCGGTAGAACTGACTTGGTGCATTGAAAAACAAAGGCTGAAGACCAGATGAGTTGTGGGATGGCATCAAGGACATCATACATGAAGAAAGCAAAAGGTCATTAAAAATACAAGAAAGAAAAGCCAAAATGGATGTCAGAAGAGACTCTGAAACTTGCTTTTGAAATGAGAGTAGTTAAAGTGTGTGGAAGAAATGATGAAATAGAAGAGTTGAACAGAAGATTTCAAAGGGCAGCTCAAGAAGATAAAGTAATGTATTATAATGAAATGTACAAAGACCTGGGGTTAGAATACCAAAAGGGAAGAACATGCTCAGCATTTCTCAAGCTGAAAGAACTGAAGAAAAAAATTGAAGGCTTGAGTTGCAATACTGAAGGATTTCCATGGGCAAAATTTTGAACAATGCAGGAAGCATGAAAAGAAGATTGAAGGAATACACAGAGTCACTGCACCAAAATGAATTGGTCAATATTCAACCAGTTCAGGAGGTAGCATGTTATAAAGAACCAGTGGTACTACGGAAGAAGTCCAAGCTTCAGTGAAGGCATTGGGAAAAAAAATAAAAATAAAGGCTCTAGGAAGTGACCGAATACCAACTGAGATGTTTCAACAAACAGATGCAATGCTGGAGGCACTTACTTATCTATGCTAAGAAATTTGGAAGGCAGCCACCTAGCCAACCAACTGAAAGAGACCCATATTTCTGCCCATTCCAAAGAAAGGTGATCCAACAGAATGCAGAAATTATTGAACAATATCATTATTATCACATGCAAGTAAAATTTTGCAGAAAATAATTCAGAAATATTCAGCAGTACATAGCCAGAAATTCAAGCCAGATTCAGAAGAGGATGTGGAATGAGATATACCATTGCTGATGTCAGATGATCTTGACTGAATGCAGAGAACACAGATGTTTACCTGTGTTTTAGTGATTATGCAAAGGCACTTGACTGTGTTGGTTATAGCAAATTATAGATAACATTGCAAAGAATAGGAATTCAAGAACATTTAATTGTGTTCATGAGGACAGTTGTTTAAAAAGAGCAAGGGGATACTTTGTTGTTGTTGTTATGTGCCATCAAGTCGGACCCGACTCATAGCGACCCCTCCTTGGGTTTCCAAGGCAGTATCATTACAGAAATAGATTGCCCAACCTTCCTTCCGAGGAGTGGCTGGTGAGTTTGAACCGCCAACCTTCTGGTTAGCAGTCAAGTGCCTTAGGCACTACAAAGGTGTGTGTCAATGTTGTATCCTTTCACCATACTTATTCTATCTGTATACTGAGCAAATAATCCAAGTAACTGGTGTGTATGAAGAAGAATGTGGTATCAGGATTGGAGGAAGACTCATTCACAACCTGTGATATGCAACATTGCTTGCTGAAAGTGAGGAGGACTTGAAGTACTTCATCATTAGAGGAAGATCAAAGTCTACAGCCTTCAGTGTGGGTTACATCTCTAAGTAAAGAAAAAAAAATCCTCATAACTGGATCACTGAGAACATCGTGATAAATGGAGAAAAGATTGACATTGTCAAGGATTTCATTTTACCTGGATAAAATCATAATCAATGCCCATGAAAGCATCACTCAAGAAATCAAATGATACATTGCATTGGGCAAATCTGCTGCAAAAAGACCTCTTTAAAGTGTTAAAAAGCAAACATGTCATATATTTTTTTTAAATTTTATGTGTGTTGTGTGCAAATTTATACAGCAAAATTGTTTTACATTCAATAGTTCATGTACCACACCCAATTACCATCCCCAACCATAACAAACTCTCCTCCCCTCCTGTCCCTGTAACTATCCCCTCCCTGTACTCTTCTTAGCTATGCACTCCTGTCTGCCCAGCTTTCCCTCTATGTGAATGCTGTCCCTCTGGTGCCCCATGGCCAATTGCTCTAAGGGGTGTATCTCCCTAGAGTAGGTGGGTGCATTTTGGGATAGGTGTTTGCATGTAGATCTTTCTACTGTTGGGGTGAGAGCTAATCCATGGGAGTGAATCCAATTCTAGGCTCAAAGGGTAACCTGGGGCCATAGTCTTGGGGGTTCCACTAAACTCTATATGACCAGTATCTGGTTATTTTTGTGTTTTTGGATTTTGTTCCATGTTTTTCTTCCTACTCTATCCAGGATCTCCAGGTTTGATCCCTTTCTGAGCAGTTGGCATTGGTAGCCATGCACCTTCTAGTTCTTCTGGACTCAGAGAGCCCATCATATCCTTGGACTAATTGTTTTCAGATGCCTTTGATTTTCTTCACTCTTCGTTGCTTCAGATGAGAGCAGACCAATAGTTACATCTTAGATGACCACTCAAAAACTTTTAAGATTCCAGTCACTACTCACCAAAGTAGGTTGTGGAACAAGAATTTTATGTACTGTGTTGTGCCAGTTGAACTTGGTGGCCTCTGAGACTATGGTCCTGAGTTGAGAGATCCAGTGATTCTCTCTATCAAGGTGTAACCTCTCTGAGAGGTTACTCCAACTCTGTCTTCTGTTCAAACACATCACTTTGAAGACTAGGGTGTGTCTCCTTCCTGCCTTGCCATGGTATTTTCACTAGTCTCACATGCATGCAAAAGGTGGACAATGAATAAGGAAGGCCAAAGAAGAATGGATGCGTATGGGTTTTGGTGTTGGTGAAGATTATTGAATGTACCTGAGACTGCTAAAAGAATGAACAAATTTGTGTTAGATGAAGTTTACCCAGAATATGCCTTAGATGTGGGGATGACAAGACTTCCCCTCTCATACTTTGGTCATGTTTTCAGAAGGGACCAGTTCCTGGAGAAGGACATCATGTTTAGTAAAGTAGATGGTCAGCAAAAGGGAGGAAGACCCTCAATGAAATACATTGACACAGTGGCTGCAAGAATGGGCTCAAATGTCACAAGGATTGTGAGGATTGTACACCATGGGGCAGTGTTTTGTTGTGTTGTTTATGGGATCTCTGTGAATTGGAGTCAACTCAACAGCTCTAACAACAATAACATTCATAACTGTGCCATGTAATATGGTTGCATCTATAATAACTTTTGATTTTCTTTGGAAGTAATAAATAACTTTTTAATTCCTTTGGTTCTATCTACTTATCATAAATTCATCCCAATACTCTATTCATCTCCTCTCACTATATTCAAACACATCAGATAATCTATTTGGTTCCTCCTAGACACCTCCAGGAGCTCTGGTAGCATAGTGCCTAAGGCACTTGACTGCTAACCAGAAGGATGGCGGTTCAAACCCACCAGTCACTCCTTGGAAGGAAGGTTGGGCAATCTACTTCCATAGTGATACTGCCTCGGAAACCCAAGGAGGGGTCGCTATGAGTTGGGGCTGACTCGACGGCACATAACAACAGCAACAACAGACACCTCCATCCTCTTGGTCCAAATTGGACTGGTGCTTTTCTAGAACTGTGGCATGCCTGTCATGATGGAGGTTTCTTTTGACTAGACTCCTGGGAATTGTTTTCTTCCTTTGTAATTAATTCCCTATTTTCCTGGATCCTATGGATTCAAAACACTGCATAACCCATTTTCTACTTTTAAATAACTGCATTCTGCCTTTTAGTTTTCATAATGTAAGCTTTAATTATCCTTAGTGTATCTAAAAAAATCCAATTCTTAGCCTTAAACATTTCAGACTTTCCTACTATTTAGGAAGGAAATCTGAGAAAAGTCAAAAGGGAAAATGTTTTCTCATTCCCTAAAGTTGTAGAAGGTGGACACTCTTCTGCATCATTAAGCCCATCCTGCTAAAGTATCAATTTTACTCTCCTGACCAGTCTTAAGTCTTGTGTAAAAATGTATTTGCCTGTCATCTTATTTGTTTAAAACTATTCTTGGGAATAATATTTGTATAAAGGAATCTGTTAGATACCCAAACTTTAAACTTTGTTGCTATGTCCTGTGAAATGTAATATATAACTTCTAAAATCTACAAATCTGATTAATTTTCTTTATAATTTACTTTGGCAATAATATCCAAATGAATACATATACTTTTTTCTGTAAAAAATTATAAATACTTTCACATTTATTTGTTGAACTAGAAAAAAAAAATGTGAATGGAAAGAAATTCCATGATTCTGTTACATTCTTTATAACAACAGAATTCTAATGGTTTTATCTTATTTAGAATTAACAATCTCATGTCTTTCTCTTGGTGTGCACTCTCATTTTGCTATAGCAGATTCTTCAGTAGCTTCCTGTGAAATGGTGCATAGGAAGTAATTTTTGGTGTCTTTTTCCTTTCCAAAAAATACATTTTTCCTCTCCCCACTCCTTGATTGGTACTTTGGCTGGGTGTTAGCACTTTAGGATTGAAATACTTTTTTTCTTGGAATTTTGAAAATCTCTATTGTTTTCTAGCTGCCACTGACTCTGTTCCCAGATCTAGTGATGATGGTCTGAACTAACATCATCTCTCACCTGGATTATTACTGAAATCTAACTGGTCTCCCTGCTTCAGCTCTTGCCTTTTTACAGTCCATTCGCAACACCACAGCAAGGTCATCCTTTGAAAACAGAAGTCAGACCATACCATTCCTCTGCTTACACCTCACTCAGAGTGTAGCCAGAGTCCTTACAATGGCCTTTACAGCCCCACATGTTTTTGGCCCTATTGCTTTTCTGGCCTTATTTCTACTCTCCTCTCCCAGACACCTCAGGCACCCTGGCCTCCCAGCTGTTCTTCTTCTTCTTTTTTAATTGTGATTTGGGTGAAAATTTACAGAGCAAATTCACTTTCCATACAGCAGTTCACATACACTTTGTCTCATGACATTGACT
>NW_006921631.1:1902463-1910800 GCF_000298275.1 Orycteropus afer afer | reverse complement strand
CTTCCAATGTGTTATCTATTTCTGACAATTTAGTATTAATGTTCTGGATTTCTATCTGTAGATTTAGAATCATTTCTAATTTTTCATTTATTTTGTCCTTTTGTTCTTGTATTTTCTTCCAAAATTCTTCTAGGTTTTTTTCTGTGTTTTCTTTGGTCCGTCTCTCAATCCTTTGGAGATACTTAAATATAATTCTTTTGAATTCCTTATCAGAGACTTCCAATGCTGCTTCTTCCTCAGGGATGTGTTCTAGGTCTGTATCCTTCTCCCTTGTTTATACCACTTTATCCTCCTTCTTTGTGTGGATTGTGATGGTCTGTTGTCTCTGAGACATCATAGCGTGTTGTATTTAGATCTCTGTTAACTGTTTTTAAAGAGCAGCCAAGGGTGATTCAGGCTTTTCTTGGTGGTTTTTTATTGTTGGCCCATTGGTGGAGAAGGACATAGTGGTTGTTGCTCAGTAAATGAAGTTATAGGAGTTTGGCATGTAGTTATGTCTTATGGGGACTGTTGCTGTCTCCAACTCAGTTAGACAAAAATTACAATTGAATAATAATCAAAAAACTAAAAGCACATGGACAGAAAACATACCATGCAATCACCCAGGAACAGTAACCAAAAAAAAGAAAAAGGGAAAAAGAAGAAGAAAAAAACAAGAAAACCTGCAATATCTGGGGATAGGTCACTAAGAGAAAAGAGGTATAGAAGGAGAATACTGATGAAAAATATGGGAAAAATGCAAAAAAGAAAACAAAAAGGAATGGGGTTAACCATGAGAAAAAAGGGAAAAAAATTAAAAAAAGAAAAAAATTTTCAACCAGGAACATGGGAAAGAAAAAAAGCTGAAAACTAAGACCTAGGGGGGGAAGAATAAAGAATAATAGTAAAAAGGACAAAAGTATTAATAATAATAGTAATTTTAAAACAGACAAGTTCAAGGAAACTAAAAACCAGAAAAAAGGAAGTGAAAAAGAGAAAAAAAATTGGTGGAGGACAGGACAGGGCACCTAGACTCTGTCTGAACACACAGACTGGGAAGGTGTTCCTGTGGGCCCAGAAGCTGGGTGGGAGTGGCGGATGTCAGCACCTCTGTTCACCAAGCGGGTATGGGGTTATAAGAGTAACAAGAGGATTGTTGCACCTTTTCAGTCCTGCAGGTCTGGAGTGTCCTTGGGTTTGCTGGCAAGCAGAACCTCTTCTTAAGCCCCTGGAATCTCAGAGAGCACTATCTCTTTAAATATCTGAAATGATCAAGCTATCTGTAAACATTCAATATGGCAGCGTCCTCCAGACAGGCAAAAGTCTACAGCTCAGCCTGCCTTTCTCTTCACCTTCTCTGTTTATTCCCCAGCCACCAGAGCAGTCCTTCATGCAGTCCCTGGCTAGCCAGGCTGAATTTTAGGTTAATTCTTAGGTCCTACCACCACTTGGCACTCTCCAAGCTGTCTGTGCCATTAGGATCACTCATGATTGCTGCCAGACTGCAGCTCCATATGTCTCCTTTCTTGGTATTTTCATGCAAATTCTTCTGCTAGTTGGAGTTTAATCCACTTCTATATCCTTCCCTTCAAGGCTCAGGAGTCCAGGATTATTTTCTGTGTCTGTGTTAATTGGTTTCCCTTTTCTTTGTTGAAGAGGGTCTGTGCAGTCTTTCTGCCTAGTCTGCCATCTTACCAGACCTCCCCAGCTGTTCTTTGAACATGACAGATATGTTACCACCTTAGCCACTTTGCACTGGTTGCTCCTTGGCCTGTGACGCTTCTCTATCAAACATCAGCAAGGCTGACTGGCACCTTCATCTCTTTGCCTTTGCATAAAATACATCAGAGAGGATTATCCTGATTACCTTGTTTAAAACTGCATTCCATCTCCCTTTCATCTCACTCCCAATTCCTCTTACCGTGCTGTGGTTTTTCTTGGTTCAGGATACTTACAAGTTTCTAATATACTATATTATTATTTATTTATTATGTAAACTCTAGGAAGACAGAGATCTTTGTCTCTTTTGTTACTTATATACCCCAGTAACTAAACAGTACATAGTTTTTGCACAATAAATATCTCTTGAATGAATAAATTGAGAAGTGTTTACTGTCACTTCCATATAATGGGACAGAGGCTCTTCATTTTAGTACTATAGCTAATGCCAAGGTTTGTTACACATTCAAATTTTTCATCTATTCTACTTCTTCCATCTGTTTTCCATTTGTAGCTAGAATAATCTTTCCCAAATCAAAACCTGGTGATGTCAGCCCTATCACCACCCCTATTTGACTTTCTGTGTTTGTATGTGTTTTTAGAATCAAGACAGAATTTTTTGACCATTCTCTATAAAGCTCTGCATGGATTGCTTCTTTCCTAAACCACAGGGCTTTTGCATAAGCTGTTCCCATTTGCTGAATGCTCTTCCTTCCTTTGTTTATCTAATTAACATCAGTGAGTCACATTCATGTAGCAGGGAAGACAGCCTGGAAATAGAACCCAGTAAGAGGCTTGAACCAGCCCCTTTGATTTTGGGGGTGGGGAAAGAAAGTTGAAAAACAAGGGGGGGCATCACCTGTTCTTACTATTTCCTCTAATATCTTTTCATCTTAGTCTTAACAACTATCAAAGTGAATGGGTCACCTAAGGAAAATGAGAAATACTGTCAACTTTACTTTAAGGGTAAGCAGACTTTTCTCCTGATTATGTTTCTGATTAACTTCTGTTTATTTCTCAGATCTTTGCTCGGGGACCACTGAATCTTCTCTGACTAGATCATATCCACCTTTGATAGACCCTCATAGCACTATGGCTTGCCCCTCTTAACACTCATCATTGGTAGTTACATGTATGTAATTATCTGGCTAATTTCTTTGATTCCCACAAGACTGTAAGTTTCATGAGGATAAGGGACTGAAACTAGTTTTGTTCACCATTTGATCCTTAGTGCCTAGCACTGTGTCTAGAAAATGGTAGAGGATAAACATGAACTATTTTTTAATGAATGCATATTTTTAGGTATCTATTCTCCCTATATAATAGTTCTAAACCAACCCCCAACATCTCATGATTCTCCCAAACTTTTAGTGTTCTAAGATTTAGGGTTTGCTCCTTTTCCATCTGATGACATGCACTAAATTTTATAAAGTCATAGGTGATATGAATACATGCTCTTCTGGTGGTCTTCTCCTTTCTCGTAATAACTGCCTCCCATGGCTCTTCAAATCGGGAATTTTAATTCACCCCCAGGGGCGGGCTTTCAGCCCAATAGTTAACAAGATGTACACACAGACCACTCAACCCAGGATGCCGCACCCACATACTCTTGGTAATACATCCCTTAGAGCAATGGGCCATAGGACACCAGAGGACCAACATTTAAACTGAGGAAATGAAAGACAAACAGGAGTGCATAATTATGAGGGGCACAGGGGGAGGTTTTCAGGGTAGGGAGGGGAGGAGACTGGGTTAGGGTTGGACATGGCGAATGGGGAATGAAACTAAATGTACGCATTACGTTGAATGTAAAACAAACTCTCAAAATAATAATAAAAAAAAAATTTAATCGGGAATTTTAATTTTAACCTCTATATTAGAATGTTGTTGTTAGGTGCTGTGGAGTCATCTCCAACTCATAGCAACCCCATGCACAGCAGAATGAAATACTGCCCGGTGCTGAGCCAGTTCCACAATCCTTGAGCCCATCATTGTAGCCACTGTGACAATCCATCTTGTTGAGGGCCTTTCCTTCTTTTGTTGATGCTCCACTTTGCCAAGCATGATATCCTTCTCCAGGGAATTTTTCCTTCATACAACATGATCAAAGTAGGTGAGACGAAGTCTGGCCATTTTCACTTACAAGGACCATTCTAGCTGCACTTCTTCCAGGAAAGTTTTGTTAGTTCTTTTAGCAGTCCATGGTACTTTCAACATTCTTCACTAGCACCGCAACTCAAAAGCATTGACTCTTCTTCTGTCTTCCTTACTTATTGTCCAGCTCTCACATGCATATGAGGCAATTGAAAATACCATGGCTTGTGTCAGGTACATCTTAGTCTTCAAGGAGACATCTCTGCTCTTCAGCACTTGAAAGAGTTCTTTTGCAACTGATTTGCCCAGTGCTATACATCGTCTGATATCTTGAATGCTGCTTCCATTGATATTGACTGTAGAATCAAGTAATATGAAGTCTTTGACAATTTCTATCTTTTCTCTATTTATCGTGATGCTGCTTATTGGCCTACTTGTGAGGATTTTTGTTTTCTTTATATTGAGGTGTAATCCATAAGGAGCTCTGGTAGCATAGTGCCTAAGGCACTTGACTGCTAACCAGAAGGCTGGCGGTTCAAACCCACCAGCCACTCCTCAGAAGGAAGGTTGGGCAATCCTACTTCCGTAGTGATACTGCCTCGGAAACCCAAGGAGGGGTTGCTATGAGTCGGGGCCGACTTTACAGCATATAACAACAACAACAACAATCCATATTACAGACTGTATTCTTCAGTCTTCATCAGTAAGTGCTTGAAGTCATCCTCGCTTTCAGCAAGCAAAGTTGTGTTATCAGTGTATCGCAGGTTGTTAATGATTCTTCCTCAAATTCTGATGCCACATTCTTCTTCATAGAGTCCAGCTTCTCGAATTATTTGCTCAGTGTACAGATTGAATAAGTATGGTAAAAGGATAAAAACTTGACACACTCCCTTCTTGATTTTAAACCATGCAGGGTTCCCTTGTTCTGTTTGAAGAACAGCCTATATACAGGTTCCTCATGGGTACAATCAAGTGTTCTGGAATTCCCATTCTCAGTGTTATCCATAATTTGTTATGATCCACACAATCAAATGCTTTTGCATTGTCAATAAAATGCAAGTAAACATCTTTTTGGTATTCTTTGCTTTGATCCAAGATCCATCTGACATCAGCAATGATATCCTTTGTTCCTCATCCCCTTCTAAATCCAGCTTGCATTTCTGGAAGTTCTCTGTCAATATACCACTGCAACCATTTTTGAATTATCTTCAGTAGGATTTTACTTGTGTGAGATATTGTTTGATAATTTCCACATTCTGTGGGATAACCTTTCTTTGGAATGGGTAAAAATATGGATCTCTTCCAGTCAATTGGCCAGGTAGCTGTCTCCCAAATCTCCTTGCATAGCTGAGTGAGTGTCTCCAGACCAGCATCCATTTGTTGAAACATCTCAATGGATATTCTATCAATTCCTGGAGACTTGTTTTTTGCCACTTCCTTCAGTGCAGCTTCGACTTCTTCCATCAATACCATTGGTTCTTGATCATATGCCACCTCCTGAAATGGATGAACATCGACCAAATATTTTTGGTACAGTGACTGTGTATTCCTTCCATCTTCTTCTGATGTTTCTTGCATCATTCAATGTTTTGCCCATAGAATCTTTGAATATTGCAACTTGATGCTTAAATTTTTTCTTCAGTTCTTTCAGCATGAGAAATGCCAAGCATGTTCTTCCCTTTTGGCTTTCTAACTCCAAGTCCTTATACATTTTGTTATAATAATTGACTTTGTCTTCTTGAGCTGCTCTTTAAAATCGTCTATTCAGCTCTTTTATCTTGTCATTTCTTCCATTTGCTTTAGCTACTCTGCATTCAAGGGCAAGTTTCAGAGTCTCTTCTGACATCCATTTTGGTCTTCCTTTCTTTTAAATGACCTTTTGCTTTCTTCATGGACGATGTTCTCGATGTCATTCCACAATTCCTCTGGTTTTCGGTCACTGATATTTAATGCATCAAATCTATTCTTTAGATGGTCTCTAAGTTCAGGAGGGATATAATCAAGGTCATATTTTGGCTCTTGTGGACTTGTTTTAATTGTCTTTAGCTTCAACTTGAACTTGCATATGAGCAGTTGATGGTCTGTTCCACAGTCAGTTCCTGGCCTTGTTTTGGCTGAAGATATTGAGTGTCTCCATCACCTCATGCCACAGATGCAGTCAGTCTGATTCCTGTGTATTCCAGCTGGTGAAGTCCATGTATATAACTTCCATTTGTGTTGTTGAAAAAAGGTATTTGCAATGAATAAGTCATTGGTCTGTCATGTGATCTCCAACATTATTTCTATCACCAGGGCAAATTTTCCAACTACCAGTGATTCTTCTTTGTTCCTAACTTTCGCATTACAACCACCAGTGATAATCAGCACATCTTGATTACATGTTTAGTCAATTTTAGACTGAAGAAGTTGGTAAAAATCTTCAATTTCCTCATCTTTGTCTTTGGTGGTTGGTGCGTAAATTTGAACAATAGGAGTATTAACTGGTTTTTCTTGTATGTGTATGGATATTATCTTATTATTGACAGCATTGCACTTCAGGACAAGTAAGGGGAGGGAGAGAGCCCCCACCCAAGGCAGGAAACAGCCAGGGCCAGTGACAGCCTAATCTAGGTAAGGGGAGGGTGGAAAGGTTTGGAACAGCTAAGGATGACGAATTGGTCTGTCAGTTTGTCATACTGTGTGGCTTGTGTGTTGCCGTGAGACTGGAGGCTGTGCCACTGGTGTTTCAAAAGCCAGCAGAGTTGCCAGTGGTGGACAGGTTTCAGTGAAGCTTCCAGACTGAGACAGACTCAGAAGAAGGAAGATGCCATCTACTTCTCAAAGAATTAGCCAGAGAAAACCCTATGAATAGCAGAGAAAGACTGTCTGATACAATCCTGGGCAACTTTATGAATAGCCCTGAAAATTGTCTGATACAATGCAAGAAGATGAGCCCCTTAGGTTGGAAGGCACTCAAAATAAGACTAGGAAAGAGCTGTCTCATCAAAGTAGAGCCTACCTTACTGATATGGATAAAGTAAAGCTTTCAGGACCTCTATTTGCTGACATGGCACAACTCTAACTGGGGAGAAACAGCTGCAAACATCCATTAATAATCAGAACATGGAGTGTGTGAAGTATGAATCTCAGAAAATTGGAAATTGTAAAAAATGAAACAGAATGCATAAAGATTGATATCCTATGCATTAGTGAGCTGAAATGCACAGGTTTTGGTCATTTTGAATCACACAACCATATTATGTACTATGTTGGGAATGACAAATGGAAGAGGAATGGTGTGGATTTGTCCATATTAAAATACTTCATCTTTTATTTTTATGATGTCACTTTGGTTAACACCAATTTGAAATGTGGTTCCAGAGTCTCCTAAATGTGAGAACCACTGATGTGCACTGTTTTCTAAAAATGTTTATATCCAAAATTTTGTAAAATTTGGTTGAACTGTTCTGAGTGTTGCAGAACTTTTCTACAACTCATGAATTGACTTTCAGGTCTCAATAAAAACTTTCTGGAACAGATCAAAGAGGTGTGGGAGGTGAGAATAGGGACAGGGAATGAGTGATGAACAAAAGGAATAGAAAGGTGAGGAAAGAGTGGATTAGTGAGTAGAAGCCAGGATTCTTTTCACACCAAGTTTATCACTTTTTTTCTATAGAATATGTGGGAGTGTTAAAAAAAAATTATTGGCTTGTGATATTTGGGTTATGACATTTGGCTTAAAGATTCATTTTCATTTGGAGAGGAAAAAATTCTCTGTATAAAGATCATTCTGGTGACCTCGTAAGTAAACCTGAGTTGTTTTTCTACCAGAAGTGATGGATTTGCTGTGATCCAGCCTCAGTCTATTGCCCAGTCCCAGTACTGGAAGGTTTCACAGATTTGTAAAAGGTATGAGTTAATTAGGAATCCAGTCTGCAGCTATGAAGTGGAACAAATGTTATTAAGTTCATTTGGCTTCAAATGCAAGTCTGTCTCGCTTATTCTCTAGATACTCTGGATGTATGTATACAAATATAGAGAAGTACTATTTTTAGTCCTGTCCCCAAACCAGGCAGCCAGTGTTCACAATTACACAAAACACACATACCTGCCAAAGTACTATGAAATTCAGCATGGAAAAATGACCAGAGTCAAGTAGTTTATGACTTTGGCTGTCACTAGGTATTTAATTCATCCAAGGTACCCTTTGTAACTGGAATGATAAGAGATATTGCAGTGTTCCCAGAGAACTTGATAAATACACCAAGAGTAAACACTTTTTTCATTTTTGTCTGGCTTTTATCAGAGAGCCAGAGCTTCTTGAGAGCAGTCCATTGAGTCTGTGCAGAGAAGGACCAGCCAGTAAAGCTGCAGATGTTACTCTGGTCTGCCACTGACATCTCATAGTAATGTTTCTGTGCTACATGTATGCTGTGATTGCTAATGTCACCAGCAAGTAGGATTAATACAATTATTCTTTTGGACATGGTGAAACTGGAGAAATAAAAACACACTAAAACAAATATGTTGTACTAATAATATCAATTAAAAGGTGACTTTAGGTAA
>NW_006921631.1:1893839-1897213 GCF_000298275.1 Orycteropus afer afer | reverse complement strand
CTGCTAGTTGGGGTTTAGTCCAATTCTGTATCCTTCCCTTCAAGGTTCAGGGGTCCAAGATTATCTTCTGTGTCTGTGTTAATTGGTTTCCCTTTTCTTCGTTGAAGAGGGTCTGGGCAATCCTTCTGCCTAGTCCGCCATCTTGCTGGAACCTCTCAAATTTCTTACACTTGAGAAAATGATGTGGCATAGTGTCTTGCTTTAACTGGGAGAAGATCTTCCCTGTTTTCCATGGGATATCTGATAACTCCATAAAATGTGGCAGAAACTGGGCTTCCTTAACAATCACAGGGTATCAGTCTCTCTGTGGCCCTGAAATCAATTGTTAAGCCTGAGATTCTCCCTCAAAAAGTGATCCAGGAGATCTTAAAAGCTTGAAAGTGACCATCTAAGATGCAAATATTGGTCTCTCCCCATTAAGAGCAAAGAACAGTGAAGAAAATTAAAGATGCATGGAAGGAATCCCGATTTTATTTTTGATGAAACTATGCGCCAAGTGGTTATATAATGTGTCCAAGGTCGCATAGCTAATCAGTGGCAAAGCTGAGGGTTTGAACCTAATGTAAAGTCTATTCTCTTAGCCACAGCATAATGCTACGTAGACTTAATGGACTCATTGTCTACAGTTATCAAGGCATTAAAGTCCATCCCACGATTAATTTTGTTAGTTGCTATTGATTCTGTTCATACTCATTGCAACCCTATACATGTACAATAACAAAACACTACCTGGTCCTGTGCCAGCCTCATAATGCTTGCTATTATATCTGAGCCTATCATTGTAGCCACTGTGTCAATTCATCTCATTGAGGGTCTTTCCCTTTTTCACTGACCCTCTATCCACCAATTCCATTTCTGGGCATATACTCTAGAGCAACTCTTACACACCTGGAGGCTTTCATAAGGATGTTTGTAATAGTAAAATGGTTGGAAATAACTTAAATACCCATCAGAGAAAGATAAAAAATATTATTGTTGTACAATGGCACATTGCATTTGACTTAAAGTGAATGAATTCTGTTTGTGTGTGTGTTTTGTGGGAACCTATCCCCTCCTCAGGGAGCTCTGGTAGCATAGTGCCTAAGGCACTTGACTGCTAACCAGAAGGCTGGCGATTCAAACTCACCAGCCACTCCTCGGAAAGAAGGTTGAGCAATCTACTTCCGTAGTGATACTGCCTCGGCAACCCAAGGAGGGGTCGCTATGAGTCGGGTCCGACTCGACGGCACATAACAACAACAACAACAACAACAACAACATGCCCTCTTCATTAATTGTGCACTAATACACGTAACAATATGGATAAAATATCAATAGTATATTGTTGAATGAATAAAGAAAATTTCATGTTACCAAAATGTGTACATTTAAAAAAGCAACAGGACAATTTGAGTCTTCTTTATTGTTTTATATATATATATACACACACACACATATGTATATGTATGAATACATACATATACATATGTATATATATACATATATATATATGTATGCTTTGAGAAATACTGTTCTAAATGCTGAATTATCCAGAGGACATCCTGAGTCCATGTTTATATCCCTAGGGGGGCATGGAGAAGAGACAGGAGAGAGAGAGAGAGAGAGAGAGTGAGAAAATTGGGCATACTTTTCAACTTGTGGGAGCTCTGGTGGCATAAGTGCCTAAGGTATTTGACTGTTAACCAGCAGACTGATGTTTCAAACCCACCAGCCACTCCTTGGAAGGAAGGTTGGGCAATCTACTTCCATAAAGATACCACCTTGGAAACCCAAGGAGGGGTTGCTATGAGTTGGAATCGACTTGACAGCAGTGAGTTTGGTTTTTGTCTTTCAACCAATAAAATATTTTTATTTTGTATTACATATTGTGGCTGGGATGGCATATTCTTTTCAATCCTTCGGACTCTAAAGATGTATAGCTGATCTTAGTATAACTTTATTTTCTTTTGTGAATAATTATCTAACATTGTCTTTCCATTAGGAAAAATGTGCAAAGAGTAATTTGTCTAGATAGTGTTCAATGTACTTTTACAAGTTCAAAGTCATATTAAAATATCAAATTCTGAATAATGTGTGATATCAAGCATCATTATATTTAAAAGGAGACAATTAGTGTGAACTTTAATGTTTTATAATTTCTCCAATTAACATAAAACCTCAGGGAAATGAGAAAAGTACATATGCACACCAAACAGATGTTTTAGACAGCGGTTATATTTTTCTTGTTAGAAATGTGAATGTATTTTTTCCTTAGATGCTTGGGGAAACAACCTCCCTTATGAGACCCAAGCAGACCAGTTGTATTCTTTTCCTCGCCCAGTAAATCAGGAAGGAGTCCTTCATGGGCCACTCCTGCCTTTCCATCTGTGAAACTGAATGAATTAACCTGAAAATTACGGGTTCAAATATTTCTTCAGCTGCAAAAGGTCATTTACCTCAGCCTAATTTTCATTTAATAATGATCATTAAGTTGAAATCTGACTGCTGACTTCAAATTTGATTAGTTCATACACCCAACGGATGGCATTTTCTTACTCCACAAACAAGTATGGTGAATAAACATGGTCATCTAGACTTCTTCTTGTACCATATATTTCAAGACTATATGGAGTACTGGGCTTTGTTAATGGTTCCCAAGTTATAAGCAGGGTTAATTTTGATTGGGTGCCTGTTTTTAAGACAAAATGGAATAAAGAAACAGGCAAAAACTCCTATGTGATTGGATCAGTGTGGGGTGAAGTAAGGCCTGGTAATCTGTATAAGAGTCTCTCAGTGAAGGCTGCTTATACTGTTTTCTCACACTGCTCTCATACTCATTCTAAGATTAAAGTCTATTTAAATAGCCCCTTTCAGACAAACACACATCAAACTTATCGAGAAAAATTTCCACATTTTGTATTCTTTCCATGAATTTTTACTAAAATCAATATATACAAGAATATACAGTAGTTTTCTCCTAGATTTAATTTTGCTAATTTTGGTATAGCCATCTTAACTCCCTACCCAGGAGACTGGGGAATATCATGATTAAGCTATCTACATATTTTTATCTTCAGCCTTGTTTTAGCCACCAATTCTAGAAATATCTGTTGTTAGGAGTCCCTGGTATGTACAAACGGTTAAGTGCTCAGCTCTTAACCAAAGGTTGGTAGTTTGAACTTAACCCAGATTCACCTTGGAAGAGAGGTCTGGTGATCTGTTTCTGAAAGGTCACAGCCTTGAAAATCCTGTGGAGCACAGTCTTACTATGACCCCCAAGAGGTTGCTGAGTCACAAACAACTTGATGGTAACTAGTTGATTTTAATTATGCCTTCTTTTTTTTTATTAGGATTTGGGTGAAGATTTACAGAGTAAATTCACTTTTCATACAGCA